>NC_087513.1:122691544-123003428 GCF_963921805.1 Phalacrocorax carbo | reverse complement strand
TGAGAAAAGAACAAATAGTGTCCTATGCAAATATAGTACAAAATCAGAATAATATTTTCTGATTCAAGTACCAGCATATGGAAAAGAAAAACTTTGCTCTGAAATCAGCCATTTAAGTGGTGTTTTCACAGAGAGAAAGTAAAGAGTTCTGCTGAAATAAGCAAAAAAATATGTGGAACATGGAGGTCAAAGCCAGCCCACACTGTAGGAGGACCAACTGGCATTGGCTGGTGTCTCTGTGATGTAGTTATTTAAATACAAATTTAAATACCTTTGTATTCAAATAGTAGTAGTTCTACGTTACTAAAGCTTGATTTGCATGATTTTGAATGTGACTAAATTGCTTCACTAATTTTGATGTCAACTACTAATATTTCAAATGAAGCTTCCAAAAAGTTACAACCATAATTTACCCAATAAAATTACTGCTATGAACTTTGCTACAAGCTACTGACTAAGTAAATAAATTCAAAATTCAAGAGGTGTAATTTATCTCCAACTTTCTGCAATTTAGGTCCTATGCAATGCTTTATGAAGTTGAAAACAAATACAGTGTTAAAATGACAATAATGGAACAAATTATTCAGATTCTCTAATTACGTTACATATGTTGAGACCTTGAAACTAATATCTGAAGCATACAGGTGCATTAATACTAAGACTGTATAGTTCTGGCTTTGAGAAAGAAGATACACAAGAAATGTTTATGCCCATGATTACAGTGACCATTGAAATGACAGGCTAGGGCAGAAAACAACGGGCACTATTGAGAAAGAAACCAGAAAAATGAGCAGTCTAAAACATTTGTTCGGCAAGAAGATTTGGGTTGTCATAAAAAATCCCCCCAGCCCAGCATTATAACAGTTAAACTTGAACCAAAACATTTGGCAACTGTGCCCTGCTTGGAAGTATTTATAGAAGGCTAATACTTAGCAGGTGGTAAAATTTTCCTACCAAGGATCTCCAGGCATTTTACAAAACGTTAATAATCAACTTCATGAAAAAATCATGTGTAGCTTTTCCAGATGTGTCTGCTCCCACAGAGGGGCGGTTCGTAGCCTCGCTGCCTGCAGAGCCAGCCTGCACGCAGTGCCCGCAAAGTGTTCCCTGGCCCGTCCAGAAGGGACATCCTCGGAAAGCTGGTGGTTATTCAGAGACATACAAAGGAGCAGGGCGCCCTGCTTGCTCTGCCTCAGGTACCCCGACTTCTAATGGTCTGGTGGAGACGTCTAACAAACCCTCAGAAATCAGCACTAAGACAAACACAGAGACCTGTCAAATCTGTTCCTGTGATGCTGTAAAGCACCACCTGCATTGGAGAAAGGAGGGAGATGCAGAAAGGTTAAAAAACTTACTTAAGGTTACACTGCCAGTAGCTGGCAGAGCCGAAGCAAGAATCCAGTGTTGCCTCCGAGCCTTCTGCCTGCATCACTGGGCTGGCTTGTGTTCCAGAGAGGTACAGCACGAACGGGAAATCAGGCACTGCAAAGGTATTAGGCAGCTGAACAGATTGTAAGTCCTCTGGACAATCTTGTAATTACAGCCCTTGTGAGCTTTGCTTAACTGCTGGGTAAATTGGATTAAGAAATTATGAATAGGTATGAGACACGTAAATGGATGCAATGTGGTAGGAATAAACATTTTTTCATTAAAGAAAATGCAAGATTTTCTACAGAAATGGGTAAGAAATATTTTAATTCTGAAAAATTATTGGTAGGAACCTGTGAAAAAAAGCTAATTGTTATGGGGGAAGAAAAAGTTGTTACAGGACACAGTGAGACAGGTAACAAAATGTCAGAAGAAGTGGGGGAATGGCCTGAGGCTGAGTACCAGTACTCAGTGATTTATGTAATCCACAATCTGTAAAAGAATGGTCAGTGAGGTGGCAACATTTGCAATATGACAAAATTGTTTGGGATAATTAAAACAAGAGAAGCCCGAGGAGCACTACTGAGATAGCTAAGCTAGGTCACCAAGCACCAGATGAAAATTAATGTGGATATTGCATTTTGGAAGAATTGCCTGGACTGCTTATGCAGATGTCAGGGCTCAAAGTTAATGGCAACCAGTAAAAAAGAAAGTTTTGAGTGAAAACTTCAGTGCAAATCTGTCAATGGCATGGAAGGAGGAGTGGATTTATATGCTAAATAAATCTGTGCTGCGTTTATTTGGAAATTCCAGTTCTGGTTATCATGTAAAAAGAATAAGCAGCAGAAAAGAAGAATTTAGAAGCAACTGGGAAGAACAACATGGAAAAATTTCCGTATAAACTCCAAATTAGGATTACTTGGGTAAAAAGTGGATAGATAACCGCAGAAGTGCACATTAAATATAGTTAAGGGAAGATATTTCATGTTCTTGTATTTTTAATTATAATATAGAGCAAGGAGATGTTCAGTCAATCCAAACATCAAACAAGAAAGATAAAACTTATATTTAAATAAAGATAGAATGGATAATGGATGGCAATGGATGCAATACTAGACTATAATCCTGAGGCCAGGAGTAGAACCAGATGGAGGAAGTTAAAAGATATTTATGTTCTCAATTAGAATGTACTACAGTATGCATAGGACTGAAGAGGAAGCATAGTAAAAACGATCATAATTCAGGAGCTTAAAAACAAACATTAAAATAAGGAAATGGAGTGGCTATTTCATCTTTGCACAAAGAAGAAGATTTTGTCTTCCTCATGTGAAGCATCTGGGACTGTCAACAGCTGCTGACATAATCCTATATTAGATGGTGTCATCTAGTCTGCCCGTTTGCAAGTCAAAGGTGCAATCAGAGGAATCAACATGAACAATAGAAAAAAACAGCAGATTGTGTCACTTTTATATTTTGGATCATCAGATGCTTCCTTTTGTTTAATCAGGAAATTTATTTTCACGGGGGGTATATAAAACTGAGCATAATAATTAGTTTAGGCAGTATGTTTATCCTTAGATTCAAATATTTCAGTTTATAATGAATCTTTTATAGTTATCTCAATCTTAGTCAGCAGGAGACAGACAGTGTATGGGCATGGAAGAATTTCTTTATCAGCGTTGAAGAGCACATGACCTATATATCCCTGCCATCTTCCCATCTTTTACCCTGAGGTAAACCTGTCTCAGTGAAGTATTTCATAAAAGAAAGGAAATACAGCTATGGCCAATTTATTAATAACGAGAAATCCTCAACTGTCATATAAACATCAGAACAAGGATCAGAACGATGTGATTCTGCTGTTGCACCACGACCATGGCTGTAGCTATCCGAACAAGCCAGAGGTCAGAAATATTTCCATTTAAAATAAACAATCATTTGCAAAATGACAGGTTATCCCACAGAACCGTGGAGACTCCTGTCTCCATCTTTTTGTTGTTCACATCCACTTTAATGCCTGGGTTTTCCATCCCGGAGAAGAGAAAACCAGAAGGTGCCTAAGATGTGTCCAAGCTCATAGTCTTGTCCTTTTGTACTGCTGAGTTTATGTCTTTTCCATTTCCCCAATAGTGTGGATGTCCATAAGCTAAGAAGTCTCATGCACTGTGTCTTGTCCATTGATCTTAAATTTTGACGGGCTTGATGGAATGTGATATAAAGGCCATAAATCTCCTGGAAGACAGCTTTCACTTTTGATGTAATTGAAGTAGAGGCAAAAATTAAGCAGTACAGGCTGTGAGAGGATGTCAATTACATGGTTCAGTTTGAAAACCTTTTTTAGCGTATATTCCCTTCAGGAAGAGATTCACATTTGTGGGTGATGGGCAGGCAGAATACATAATTAAGGGGACTTGTGTGTTGACCTGAGTCCTCTTGGTCACGTATGGTGCAGCAGTACCTCAGGTTACACCATCATGCAGAAGCGGCTGCCCTGGCTGCAAGCTGTGAACCCCCATTCGCCTGGGCCTGCCTCTCGCTCAGTGTAACTGGGTATAAATAACCACGAGCTTCCTAATCTACGTGTTGTATAAACCTTCCCCTGACACCCCACCATATGATTTAAACACCTTATTAAAAGCAGTCACCTTGCCCCTGTGAAAGAGTTAGGTTTCGGCAGAACGGGGTCGCACATGGACCTGTGGAGAGCAACGTTGGCAGAGACCTTGCTGCCCACCAAAGAGTTTACGTTTTTCTCATAATGAGGAACAGTATTGAGTTTTGTGTTTAAAGCATAGATCAACTAGCGTTTAAAGAGATGCATTTAAGTAGCTTACTGTAACTTTTCAGCCCACATTTATATCCTGCCCCCCCACTATCCTGAAAAACAACTGCTGGTTCCTATCTTCTGCTGTATTATCCAGCAGGTAGGGACTTTTGCTAAGGATGTACCAGCGTTACAGCTTCCCGGGCAGGAGTGCTCAGTTGTAGCTAACAGCTGCACCACACCAGCTGAACTGGGACCCCTTTGCTTTCCTGACAGAGCTGGTCATGCTCCATCTACACACTCCAAAGACAGAGGAGTTTGCTCATGCTCCACCAGGGTGAAAAAAGTAAGAGGTGTTAGGCAGAAGTGAAGACACGGGCATGTTCCCGCTCAGGAATTTGCTGCTCTATGGTATGGAGCTGCACTGAATAAGTGCACTCTGCCTCTGCCAAAAACCCAATTAGCTATTTCCACAGCATCCCTGGAGGAATAAAAGTGTCATTCTGGACCTCTTCAGGTGTCAAAGCTTATTTAGAAACATCTTCATCCTCTATCACATGTTATAGCCTGCACTTTAGAGACCTGAAGTTGATTGGAAGTAAGTTAGTAAGAGTCCAAGGATGTTCACAGCCCTGCTCCTTAAATATGAAGTGATTCTAATCTGAGAGCTTGGTCTTTCTGTTATGGAAACAAGTCTTATATTTATACTGAGCCTTTTCTTAGTTCTGTATTTTAAAACCAATACTTACAGCCTTTCAGAGTTTAATTTTAGGTTTTTAGTACTCCTAAGCTTTCTTTGTCCTCTCTTTGGTCCAGAAACGTATAGTTTTATTCTTTACTTGGACCTATAAATAAGAACACTTTTCTCTTAATCCGAGTCCATGGCTCTCTGTCCATATCCATCCTGATCAAAGGTATCCCTTTTAACTTTAAATCTTTTCCATAGAATATTCTGTATACAGAATATTATTCTGTGTGCCTCATTCTGTTTTTTAACTAATTTCTTACATTCTTCTCATACCAACTTCTGATCCCTTCTCTCTCTGTTCAGCTTACCTTGCAGTCTGCAGGAACCTCACTCTACATCAGTGTCTGTCTTGTTACACTTGACTCCCACTGCTGGGACCTTCTCTTTAATGGACAGTTCAGATTTCCAGAGTTTCCTAATTACCCTTTGAGTGATCCTTTCTGAGAAGTATCACCCCTTTTAACTCAGCCATTATCACCTACCAATAACAGGGGTTTGGGGGTTCTTTTTTTTTTTTTAAGCTACACTTTTGTTGCATGTAAAGTCTCTAGATTTTAATAGCCAAGTCATTAAAAAGTCACAGAGTGAAAGCTCTAAGAGTAATATACAAAATCTTGGCTATTAAAGGAGAGTAGCTTCTAAACATAAGAAGTATTGTCAATGAGACACTGCCTGGGGCCCTGGAAACTCTCCAGCCTACAACGTATGAGATTTTCAGAGTGGCAGCAGGGTGTGTGCAATTACATCTCTACCTAGAGTTCAGCCTGGATGATTGTTGTGGTTCAGTTCAGCTACCTAGCAGTGCCAGAGACAAATGCCATGAGCAAGAGGTCACAGACCACGATGATTAGACAGTCGTCTGATGTGAAGATATAGTAAGGACCTTCCAGCCTCTTTAGGGCTACCGTGCACGTGCTGTTCTGTAGCCCTTTACCTCTCCCTTTACCTGTCCTCTCATGGAGAGTTTCTAAGGTGGTGCTGCAAAGTCTTTTTTATGATGGAGTGATTAGAAGATGAGGCTTACCTGCTCTGATTAAATCAGGTTCAGCAAGGTTAAAGCAGCCACTTAACTGTTGTCTGGCAGACTGGAGGGAGGATGTCCATTTGTTTGACTTCAGATGCTCCCCTCCCAGAAATCCAGCTGATTTGATAAGGCTTTGGGAGGTTCAGGTCCTAAGCCCATTATTTCTGGGGGAGGGTAGCAATCGGTTACCTTGGCTCTTGTGATCAAAACCAAGGGATGCTACCAACTTGCTGTGCATTCAGGAAGCCCCTGGACAAAAGTGCTGTTAGGACACTGCAGCTCTGGACAGAAACAAGACTGTAAAATCAGTGACTAGAGGGCTCCAGACAGACTGCTCCTGTCATTTCTATGTCAGGTGTATTGCTTTGTCAGGTGCAAGCATACCCTGCAAATTAAGACTGTGTTCTCTATAGCTTGTAAACCACCAGCAGCAGGATTTCTGAAACTGTGATGCAGTCAGTGGGTCTCATTGTGATTCCTGAAGTCTAATAATTTATAAAGACTTGGCTCTTGTGATCAAAACCAAGGGATGCTACCAACTTGCTGTGCATTCAGGAAGCCCCTGGACAAAAGTGCTGTTAGGACACTGCAGCTCTGGACAGAAACAAGACTGTAAAATCAGTGACTAGAGGGCTCCAGACAGACTGCTCCTGTCATTTCTATGTCAGGTGTATTGCTTTGTCAGGTGCAAGCATACCCTGCAAATTAAGACTGTGTTCTCTATAGCTTGTAAACCACCAGCAGCAGGATTTCTGAAACTGTGATGCAGTCAGTGGGTCTCATTGTGATTCCTGAAGTCTAATAATTTATAAAGACACCCCAGTTTAGGCTCCCAGAGGTGTATGCAGTACTTGCAAAAGCAAAAAGTAGTAAAGACAAACATTTGTCTATAAAGATTTGGTGACTCAGTCTATAAAGGGAGCAGAACAGTTCAACTGAGAATTGCCATTTCTAAAATAATTTCCTTCCATAACTGCATTATAAGTTACTTTATTGGGAGATCCTGTTTACACAGAAATAAAAGCATGTAATTTCGAATTTCATATCAGGCCATTTAATTTATCAATGAGCAAAGACAAAATTTGAAATATGCATAGAATAAGTTGTTTGTATCAATATAAACAATTCAATGCAAAAATACTGAAAACAATAAAGTCCCCTAAATAAACCCCCATGGATGAAACCCTGTGCTTAAAAAGGCAATTGCTTTTTTGGTAAGCCTGCAAAAAATGTTATTTTTTCCTCCAGAACTAATACTGTCAAAAAATATTCATGCATGTATGCTCTCTGGCTGTTTGTTAGGAAGATTGCTGCAAACCTTGCTTATCTGGTTATTTGCAATGTACAAATTATGACATAATCTCAAAATGTATTGCTGCAGAAATGGAAGTTTGTAGAAAGAATGGAAGTTCATAGTTATATTGTTTTAATTTTTCTGATTTATCCACTAAGCTTGGGGATTCTCTTGTCTGGCATCCTTGGTGATATTTTATGTGTATGCTCCCACTGAAGATACAATGATGAATATCTCTAATAGGCAGAGTAAGGGAAGTGCCACTAATATTTATAATACCTTCACAATACTGGATGACTTGTAGGTTACCTATTCACTACTAACCTACCTAATATCCAAGAGTTAAATCAGAAGAGGGCAGTAAAGGAAAATGACACAGGAGAAGAAACAATAGGAAAACATAATTCCCTCAGGAAAAAGAACAGAATAAAGAAAAAAAACCCCACATGCCTGACTTCATCCAGTCTAGGAGTGTTTACTCTTCCCAAGGCTTGAAATAAAAAAGAATGCTTAAGCCTCACAGATTCTCATCCCAGGAATAGGAAGTCGGTTGTCAGCAAATGGAATCTGATATCCACACTGAAAGAGAAGTGGGAGAGAGACAAATGCAGGGAATATAACAGCTTATTAATTCAGAGGTCAGTGAAAATGGGTCTCCTGGAGGTAAAGGTGGTAGAGGTTAAGCCAGGGCAAGGAGAAGTACATCTATGGACATCAGTCACCGTGTGAGTGTGCTTTCCCAAATATTTTGTACCTCTCAGGGAAAAGAATTAACAGCTCAGTGTTTTATGGTGTCAGTTTGGGGTGACATTGTTAACTTGGTTGGATACCTGGACCCCTTCTGGTACAGTGATTTGATGACCTGGTTTCACCTGGGCGGGAATGTAAAGAGCCATACCTGTCACCTACGAGTGTAGCCCAAAGAGACAAAATAGGCATTGTTTCCCTAGGATACATACCCATATGGAATTAAACACTGTGTAAAACTATGTACTTAAAGCACTGCGAATATTACAATAGCAACTGATTAAAATTCTAACACAGTTGGTAATTTCTTCTGAAAAATTAAATTGCAATCTAGACAAGAGACTTACTGAGTTACAAGTTATATTCAGATATAGTTTTTTCAAAAGTAAACCAATAATTATCATTATTGTTATTATTAAAATGGCATCATTGCATCATAAGCCCTCATAAATGCAGCCCTGTTGATTTATAAAAACCTGCATGTAGTTCCTTCTATTCTAACTAATAAGCTTTTGAAACAGAAAGAGGAAGATTTTAATGAGAACACTTCTACTGTAATAGAAGTGCCACTTTTTACCTCTGGAGTGTAAAACAAATACCAGGTTCCGTTTTTTTTTCTTCTTTTCTCTTTCACTACCTTACACCTTTCAGCAGCCTAGTGTTGCTCTGACCTTTGTGAACCCAGGGTTGGCCAGATGCCATTCTTGCTAGGAAGCAGTCATCTGTTCATCAGAAAGGTCTCTGTAAGGACTTTTATTTAAATAAACGGAGGCTTTGTTCAGGGAATGTCTCTCATTTACGTCATGATTTACCTGGCTATATGGCTCCTTAGCTGAATCTCTCATCCTTACCACCAGGAGATTGAGTTTACTCCTGTCTCTTAATTAGCCGACCCACCCTGGCCTGTTTCACACGTGTCTCTTATCTCTAGGAAGCAACAGAAGGACCAAACCTTCTTTTCCAGCACTGCTTCCCTCCCCTGGGCACATCAATCCCTCTGGAAAGGCAGCAGCTGCTGCAGTGTTGATAGTTATTGCTTGTGCACATTTGCAGCCTGCACTATGAGGATTGCTGTCATCATGCAAGTGTTAGATAGAAAATGGAGCTAAATATTTTAGGCCAGTTATTGACCACATTTAGCAAGTGTGCAGGGTTGGGGAAACAGCAAGGTTTAACCTGCCTCCTGCACACTGTCATTGCTGCCTAAGCAAGGACACCAATACCTCCATATTTTCCCCTAAACTGGCTGGTACCTTTGGGCCTGGAGCACACACTGAACCTTCCAAAGGCATGACACTTGCTGTTCCTGAATTTTCTATCTACTAAGCATCACTCAAGTGTCACTAGAAGCATCCTGGCAGTTAGTACTTTTAGGTACCCTAATTGCCTTTAGGAGTTATGGATTAACTTGCCTCCTTAACCTTAGGCCTCATTATTGGATCATGCACTCCAGTAAGAGGCTATAGTACATCTCTTTATGTTAAAAAAGTAATAGTCCAGTTTAAAGTCTAGAGAACAAACAGTTGAATATTTTTTTTGTTGCCTAAGCAATTATTTATACTGTATAAAGTGGCAGTTATATGCTGCTCCTGATAATAGTTACCCATATTCACTTGTCAGTGCTGCAAGGGGCAGTCAGTGATGAATGTGACTATAAAAGACCCATCAAAAACATCTTCATTAACAGAAGATTACCCCAGACTTCTGATATAAAAGTCACTTTTCTTTTCTGGAAAGAACGTCTTTCATATATCGTTAAATTGAATGCACTTGAGCTTGTATTGTGTGGTACTCAGTGTTACGCTAACAGAGTGTAATGCAGATTTGTAAGTTGCAGTTTGCTGTTGGAAGATGAGGCAGTTGTAGCTCATCTGAATAACGGTTTTGTTCTTAAGTGATGTAACAGCCGCGCTGTCCCAAAGCACCGGATTATGAAGCAGGAGAGCATGTAGGAGTTTAATTTGTGAGTTTATGAGGGGGTATAAAACCAGCTCATCTGTTAGGAACACATAGATGAAAGACAAAACTGGTGGATCTAATAATCACGTTCAAGAGTAAAATGTTTGGGGACTGTAATAGTTGGAAAATTACAGGAATCTGTCTAGGTTTCCATGAAACCGAAGCTGCTTTGGTGAAGGAAAATATTTCTGTTTGTACTGAATAGCCTGCAAAATGGAAAGGATATTGCAATTATGATTAACAGGTAACCTTTTAGAGCAAATAAGCAAGTAAAGGGTTAATTTTAATTTTTCAGATACTAATTATTTCTAGACTTACCAGCTCACTGGAAACAAGTTGCAAAATACGCCAAAAAATGTTCCCGTGCCTTATTAAGGCAAATGAGGATAATTTGTTTAACTAAGACTAATTTGGCAAAAAGTACTAACTGTGCTAAATGTACTAAATTTTGATTAGCTTCACTTATCATGCTGTGGTTGAAATTCCTCTTTTTCTCCAAGTCTTCTATCCCACACGTAGGAGCATGTATGGCTTCAACCTTCCGGTCTGTACTCATCCGTCGCCAGAAGCTGCATGTTTGGTTGCAAAGTCTGATTTAATGGTAATATGCTTTAGGGTTATGATGGCCTCCAAATGTGTTCTAGTCATCTTTCTGAAAAGTAACTTTGAAATATTGCGCTGTGTTTGTTCATTTCTTAAAATGAGGCTCTATTGTTTTGGTTTTATTTTTTTTTCTGTTTGTTGTTACAGTGTGTGAACAAATACTTAGGGAGGTGGTAGGTGTGTTGTATGTTCTAAGCCTTTCCTCCAGCAGTCCAGGTCCGGTGGTCACTGTCAGCCACAGACTGTCCCTCCAGCAGGTATGTGAGGGAGTTCCTTGTCCATCCATTGGTAGTGGAGCAGGTGACATGCATAAGCCCATGCTGCCATCATCTGTGTCCTCTCCCTTTCCTTTTCATGTTTTTGGTTGCAGATCTGTAATTCCGGTAAGCCCTGGTTTCTGTTCCCTACTGATTTCTACTCAGGTTAGCTGAGGCAAGAGGTGCTCAGCCCATCACAAAAACATGCGCTTTCTGTCAGTTCTGCTGCCTGTCATGAACTTTTTGTTTCCCTTGTAAGAATGATGTGTAATACTGTTAGTGAAAGGTTTGGTATAGTTTGTCCCCATGTTGTTTTGTGGCTAAGTATTGCATATCCCTATATGTTAAAAGTTTTGCAGATAAGATGAAGAGCGTTTAAATGCGACAAAAGAGTCAAACTTCATAAGTTTGGGAAGCATCAACCGTCTGCCCCTAACCTCAGGCTGCCAGCATCTCATTGCAATACAAGCACTCTTCTAAATATAGAGATAGCTAATTGCTTCCTGTATTTTCAAAAAAACTTTAACATTGGGGAATACACTCGTGTTGCTTTACAGCTCTGTCCAGCTGGCAGCACCTTCACTTGAACCGCAATGACAGCAGGTAATTGTAACAGAACAGTCCCTGTCAAAACAAGGAAGATTTACTATGCCAGTGGATAATGAAATGGAACAACTCATGCAAGCGATAAAGAAAAAGCACTGCCGGAAAGATGGAAAGGCATATTCAGACCATATTTAAAGACTGTAAAAACAATACAGTAAAAAAGTGAGCTGTCAAGAGTATCACTGCTCAACATCTTAGGACAAAGGAGAGCTGCTTTCACAAGCAGCGTCTGTAGACCCGCTTCGCATCTGAGGAATGCTTGCTGAGCAACTGTGATGATCATTCTCACCATCCTTAGCACCTCCTGTATCAAATCCAATACAGAGAAGTCCTCTATTCCAATGTGCTGGAAATTTCTGAGACCAGGCCACTCCAAACAACTTAGAAAATGGTGTAAGAAACAACTATGAAATATATTGTCTGTAGTCTTCCTAAATCCTTACAGTGAGAAGAGATTTTTTGCTGTTGCCTTTAGCATTGGTGTTTTTCAAAGTTTATGTGTGATTTGTCTCTTTTACTCTCTTCTCGCAGTTTATAAAAATGTCTACCCTTTTTTGGAATTCTTCTGATTTTTTGGGTGTAGTAATGTGTGCTAGAGAGGAGCTCCATCAGCTAATTATGCCTTGTGTGCAAAAGTCTGTCTTAGATATATTTGTTTTCTATTTTATTGTCACTGTCCTAGTGCTGTTTTATGTGAAAGAATAAATAAGGAACACCCATCTATCTACTGTACATTAATCATTATTTTATATAGAATACTTTTATACTTTTGTAATTCTGCCTAAACTGTGCACCAGAGCCAGTGCTATTGCAGCACTACACTGGAAGGATGCTCAAGCCAGTCTTAAATTAACTCTCACAGCTGCTCCCTGCAGCTTGGGGGTAGCAGCTCCGAGTACAGCTCGGGCTGCCAAACCCACCCAAGCAGCGCTCAGCGCAAAGCCAGATCTGCACTGCTGCACTTACAGTAGCAACTGCAGCTGTATCATAGATGGCATGTGGGTATACCTTGATCTTTCCAGTCCTTCGCCCTGCAGTGGGTGTTCCACTTAATTTAGAGCCCATTTATTTGCAGCTATCTTTCTTTCCAGGAATATGTTTGCCGTATGTTTATGTACACTTTTTTTCAAGGAACATGCAAAGACTAAGTTCTAGGGTGTTCCAGAAATACTGCAGATAAAGTATAAAGATATATATACACGTGGGTAGGAAGGACTATCCTTTCACTTCATTACTTTCAGAATCTTTTCCCTTTGGTAAGCTGCAGTGGTTTTTCCAAACTGTGCTAAGCCAAGGACCTTCCAGTGGCCATAGACACATCCTTAGGACAAGAGCAGGAGCAGATTACTGTGACATTGTAAGAAGGAAGAGGTGAAGGCATCCCAGTTCCTTACCCTCTGAGCTTTCCTGTCCCTGCACCTCCTAGAGTTTCTATTTTTATTTCTGCCCCTGGGACTGAGAAGCAAAACCAAGGGTTGTGTGTCTTTTTTTTTTTTTTCTTTTGCAGTTGCGCAAGAACATTTCCTTTTGTCAGCTGAATTCTTACCTAAGATTTGGGCATTATTTCATCTATTATTTGCTATGTAATGACAGTAATTTTTAATATTAATTGTGTTTTTTTTTTTTTACTTCCTGGCATTCAGGAGTTAGAAAGTACCAGAAGCAGCAAGAAAAGGGAGAAAAACCTCTTATTTTTTCTGTGGGCAACAAGCTAACTTTTATTTAAAAGTTCATGCGCTATATATATTCTCATGTGTTTAGCTCAGGCAGCCTACATTTATTACAGAGACAGTGTCACCACTAAAATCTTTACAGTTTTGCCTTTGAGAGAAGATAATATTACCATACTATCCCTTAGGTGTTCTCTTTCCTTAACTGAGGGAATGCTTTCCGTATATTAATTACCCACAAAAGCATTTATATAGATTTTAAATGTTAACAACGATAATGTTTATAATGTTTGCATATGATTAATTGCACTTTGGCAATGTGTATATAATGGGATATGAGTTATAGTCAATAATATTTCACTATTTGAAGCACGTTTCACAAAAATAATTGCTTTCCATATCTGTGTGTTGGTTTAACTAAATGAACAATCTCAAAGAATAGGGCAAAGTCAAACAGAGCACCTTCAGCTGTGTCTGGAAGACACCATGGGAGAAAATAATTTGTATTGCTCCATTCTCCTTGAATGAGAGTAGATATGGAGTCTGTCTGTCCTTCAGTCTCTTCATTTCGTAGCCCTGCTCCCATTCTTTGCTCTGTCTCTTGTTGTTCTTTCTCTCCTGCTGGCATTAGTGTTATGTAGCTCTGCTGGGTGCAGTAAGAAAGATAATATATACCTTTGTGTAGATATACACAAGTTATACATTGAACAAAGGGTGCTTTTACATGCCATCACTTGGAAATTTTAGTCTGCTCCTGGTAACTCTTTCAGGTGAGACCAGGATATGGTTTAAAGGCATAATTTTTCTTCTTTTTTTTTTCTGCAGCACTTCATATAATTCAATAAAGCAAAGAGTTTGTTTTATTTAGTGTCAAAAGGCACTATATTTTAGAATGAATATAACTTAGACTTCGAGGAGTCTCCAATGACAACTCCCTGGAGTGGAAGCACGTGATGGAGAATGTTTGCAGAGCATTCGGCTGGTAGCTGTGTACCCTCAGCTCTCACAGATTAAATGCCTACATGGCCTTTTGGTTGCTGTTGCATTATTGATGTGGAATGTGGTGGAAAAACCTGCCAGAAACGTGAAGAGCAAAGGTTGCTAGAAAAACACCCCTTTCTTGTCGTGTGACTTGTATATATACTTAAAGATGCTTTTGCAAGTATCTTTTAATGAGAAGAAAATACAACTATGACATGAACCAGTCATCTGCCAGGCTGGCAGTATGGGCAGTCAAAAATGAATATAATTTAGATACGGGATGTGAATATCTGGCAACAGTGAGTTTAGACTGACAGCATGCATTAATTTGCCTGCAGTCTTTTCTGTACCAATTCATTCTACATTGTATCTGAGATTGACACCATATAACCTTTCTCATGATTTCAACAGTCAATATTCTTGTGTTAAAATTAAGAATTCCTAAATAAAGGAGAAAAGAAAGCCTTGGAGTGCACAGGAGATTCTACCTGTCAAGAAGACTGCATACGAAGCATTCTGATCCACAGGAAAAGTTTCACAAATCAGTCCCATCTTCTGCACTGTTTAAACAGCCAGCTGTATTTGGTTCGCATGGCAAAGCTTTGGCAGCAGGGGGGCCACAGAGGTGGCTTCTGTGAGAAGCTGCTAGAAGCTTCCCCTAGGTCTGATAGAGCCAATGCCAGCCGGCTCCAAGATGGACTCATGGCTGGCCAAAGCTGACCCCATCAGTGGTGGTGGTAGCACCTCTGTGATAACATATTTAAGAAGGGAAGAAAACTGCTGCGCAACAGCAGCTGCAGGAGAGAGGAGTGAGAATATGTGAGAGAAACAACCCTGCAGACACCAAGGTCAGCGAAGAAGGAGGGGGAGGAGGTGCTCCAGGCACTGGAGCAGACGTTCCCCTGCAGCCCATGGAGGTTAATGGTGGAGCAGATATCCACCTGCAGCCCATGGAGGACCCCACGCCAGAGCAGGTGGATACCTGAAGGAGGCTGTGACCCCGTGGGAAGCCCATGCTGGAGCAGGCTCCTGGCGGGACCTGTGGCTCCATGGAGAGAGGACCCCACGCTGGAGCAGGTTTCCTGGCAGGTCCTGTGACCCCATGGGGGACCTGTGCTGGAGCAGTCTGTTCCTGAAAGACTGCACCCCATGGGAGGAACCCACGCTGGAGCAGTTTGTGAAGAACTGCAGGCTGTGGGAAGGACCCACGTTGGATAAGTTCATGGCGGACTGTCTCCTGTGGAGGGACCCCACTCTGGAGCAGGGGAAGAGTGTGAGGAGAAAGGAGCAGCAGAGACCATATGTGATGAACTGACAGCAAACCCCATTCCCTGTCCCCATGTGCCACCTGGGGGGAGGAAGTAGAGAATTTGGGAGTGAAGCTGAGCCCAGGAAGAAGGGAGGGATGGAGGGAAGGTGTTTTATGACTCAATTTTATTTCTTATTACCATACTCTGATTTGATTTGGTAATAAAATAAATTGATTTTCGTGAGTTGAGTCTGTTTTGCCCCTGATGATAATCGGTGAGTGATCTCTCCCTGTCCTTACCTTGACCCACGAGCCTTTCATGGTATTTTTTTCTCCCCTGTCCATCTGAGGAGGGGAGTAATAAAGCAGCTTGGTGGGTACCTGGCATCCAACCGAGGTCAACACACCACACCAGCTCATCACTGAGCCAAGGCAGCAGGGGGAAGAAAGAGAGGACAGCCACCATGAGCAGCCATAGCCCCGTGCTGCACAGCTCTTCCATACAGTGCTTTGTTTTTCTTGCCCGCTTCATGAACTTCAAGCAAAGAAATAAAATATAGGCCCTTCCTGGGCCTGCAGCCTGATAATCTTTCTTATGAGTGCAGAAGAGTGTCAGGCACTGCGAGCGCTCCCTCTTCAAGATGCAAGTCACAAGCTATAAAGTGTTTTCCCTATCTTCCACAAGGCACCAGGAAGTGACTTTCTGGAATGGCTCTATGTTCAAGAATGTACTTTTCTAGTTGAACTTCTAAATGAATATGCTCCAGCTGATGTACCCTCCAGGTTAACGTGACTAATTATTCCAGACAGGAAAATAAGAAAAAAAAAAAAAAAAGAGAAAGAATTAAAGCTAGAAGTTAAAAAGAAAACTAAGAGATATATTGGACTAAATATAGAGCTCTGTTAAAGAATCAGTGATCCAGTACAGACCAGTCCTTTTTCTGAAAACAGAATTACCATTTCCTTTCTGGTTTCACCCATGTGATGTAGTAATAGGAATCTTCACTTTTCAGATTAGCCACTGAAGATGGAGGAATCCAGGTGTTTATTTAAATAATCAAAATAATAATATATGTGAGATATGGATTAATGTACTGGCAGAGGTGAAGACAAGCCACACTCTTATTCCCCTGCATGTGGCAATATTTATATTGTCATTCATTTGTACCTTATTATTTCTGATTCTTGAATAGCCACTTAAGTCCCCTGCCATTTATTTTGTTCTGTTATTAGATGACTGTCTTGTAGTTGTTTATAAAACTGCCAGTGCCTTCATATGAACTTGCAAACATATTGGTTGCCTTTGTAGAGAAAAAGCCTTTATATGAATATTTACAAGACAATATTCATTGTTTGTGAATATCAAAACAAACTCCTGATTTTCAATTCAGGCTTACACTTGGAAGTACACTTTGGCATTGTTTGCCTAAGTCATACTAATATTTTTATTAAAATATCTTTGCTAAAGATATGAAAAAGATATATTTGTGAATCACTGGATTGGCAGGCTACATATGAAGATGAAGGAAAATAAAGTACCATTTGATGGAGGGAAATTAAAAAACAATGACAGTGGCCCTGTTGTAGCTCCTACTTGTGTCACAAGCAAAGCTGGACTGACATGGTTGGCTGCTGTTTTAAAAAAGGCAGAGGGCAAAACTGTTTTCAGTTCCACCAGCAACCCCAATCAGCCTGGGATTGTCTGGATCAAGTCACAGGAGGAAATGCTCTTTTATTTCAAGGATTTCCCAAGTGCTGAGCACCTCTGAGCTGTTAACAGAGACTGTACAGGGGAATTACATGGTGGATGCTTTCTAAAATGAAAGCTGAAACACCTTTTGCTCCATGTTGCACTGATACTTTGCAAATTGTCCCTTTTAGTGAAATGATGTCAAAAGAAGTCTGCTGCTGACAGCTATTGCCAGGAAGCTGATTAGACGGTACGAACAAACAAGAAATTTGGCCTTCTTACAATTTCAACACAAAGAAGGGAGGCCAGGGAGCTGTGTGTCTGGTGAGATGTAAAAACCCAAGTTTGCCGAAGCCAGAAGCTGTATCAGAAATGAATTTAATTAATTTAAGTGGAAGTATTATATTTTCTCCGTTTGTGTGTCTGCTGTAACCTATCATTATTCCCTATGAAGATGCTTGGTTGGGCTGTATTCTGCTCCACTGCTGTCACAGGCCATTTCCAGAAAGGTGTGGAGGTTTTCCCCAGGCTAATCTGAGGAGGGTGTTGAGTTGAACCCAGGTTCCACTGGGCAGCACCAAGCAGCTTTTGGGTGCTGAGTGAGACTGTGGTATTCCAGGAGCAGGATCTGGGAATCTCTGCTAATACCAGAGAAACTGGATGCTGAGCACTCCAGAACCTGGTGACAGTTTTGCCCTGCCTATAAGCAAGACATACCTTGGAGACAGGGAAAATGAAGGACTTTCCCACATGCTTATGAAGCAAAGTCATGTCTTGGTTAGTAACAAGAGGTACAAAGTTGATAGAGCACTTTCATTACTTACTCTACAGTAAAAAGAAGTGGGAATTACAAAGCAAAGAGTAAAACGATTAAGAGTTATACACACTCAGATGTAAGAAATGCTTTCCTGAAGAGCACAGCTAAGCAATTAACAACACTCCCACACCCTGTTATAAAATGTGCATGCATTTGGGAATCTGAAGCAGGGCTCATTACAGCAGAAGAGACTGAGCTCAGAATTGCCAGTACTAACAATTAGCACTTTAAAATGCTGTCAATTCCTGCTGATGGAAAGCAGACATTGATCCCCTGTGCTGTGGGTGTAAGGGATTTGTTACCTTCTAGCTCCATCTCTCTTTCTCTAATCTGGGCACTGTTCTTGCTCTGACTCAGATAACGAAATGATAGCTTATAGTTTTCTCACATTTAAAGTAAATAATTGAAGAGCTCTGATGCTAGTTTTAACTATATTCCAGAAATAACAGTCATTATTACACACCATTTGTGTTGCAATAGCCCACAGAGACCTTCACTCAGACTGGCAATGTCCCATGCTTGGGCTTTGTGCAGTATAAGCGCACGGTGACCAACAGCTGCTGCTTGAGAAAAGGTAATTTCCAGGAAGAAAGAAACCTGGGGAACTGTGTCACGGTGTCCTCGTGTCACTGACCGATGATCCTGGAGGCTCTCACTTACTTGTCTGCGGCTATGGCTTCACAGGGATTGCTGGTATGTCAGTATCACAGTTTTTTGGATTGCTTGCTTGTGGAAAAATACCTTCCTCTTCCTCCTCCTGGTGAGGTTCTGTATTTGACCTCTGTTGGCTTCTTGTGTTTCTCACTACAGAATGGTCATTGTCCCAGGCAAATCCCTTTCACAGCACCTACTGCATGCCATTTTACAACACATCCCCTAATCTCTCTCGTGTTTATTCCCTAAGATCAGAAAAGGAGATCCTCATTTCTGAAGTGCAAGACTTGCGGGGACCAAATCACATGCGATCTCTGAGGGGCGGTGTACATCGTTCCAGATTCCTGCCAGGGTTTTGATAGCTTTCTGTCAACATTTATTTCAAACCCTCCATTGACTTTGAAGATGCTTTTAAGGAGCACTGTTTATTGAATAATATTTTAAATAAGGAAAAAAAAAAAATCTGATTATGTTATATAATATTAATCTCAGAGTGTAATTGCGCTACTATTCTATTATGTTATGATAAACCTGCTGGTGTTGCAGCATTTTAAGTGCTAGATGATTTAGTTTGTTCTTATGCTCTTTGTAGCAACAATCTTCAGTCTGAAACAAGATTGCTATTTGCTGGTTAAAGAAGTATCACCTAATCAAGTAAGACTGAGGATTCTTTTTCTTCAGACTTCTTTCTTTTCATTTACTCTTACTAAATGTTTCATTTTTGGAACGTCTTATGCCTTTTCTACTCTATTAATTAATTATTGCCAATTCATTAATTGGCATTAATGAAATATTCCTAACCCCATTTACCCAGAAGGTAGCACATATCCAAGGCATGCAATGAAGGTTTGTTTTGGAAGTGCTAGCTTTGAGAAATGACCCAGACTGGCAGCAGCACCTCAGAGTGTACTCTCTTAATATGAGTTCTGATGGAGTAATGTTTTGTGTTTGTTTTCCTGGCTGCATATGTGACTAGCTGGGAGACTTTAGGGAAGGGTGCTGGGAGAAGTGGATTATAAATAGAGCTCAAATGGTCATCAAAATTACCAGGAACTGCATATTGGAACTTATTTTTAGTAAAATTATCATGGTGTCATTCAATTGACGGGAGCATCTGGCTCTTGTCTCCATTCATGGAGGAGGAGCTATATGTGAGACATCAAGAGAAGGCAAATTCAATAGGATGAGTAAGGCCACAGCAGTTTTTGCTGGAGTAAAATAACTGAGTTGAAGCCAGTATTTGCTTTCTTCGGTCCAAATGGAGCAGTGGTGGAATCCACACCAAGAGATGTGTTTCCAATCACGTCTCAGTCAGTTCAGCAACTTATTAGTTGCAGTTAAATATTTTCATAACTCATGCCTGTGCTCTTAATGATAATTTCTTCACACTCAGCTGAAGTGAGAAATGAACCTACACCTACAACGAAAGTGAGTTTTTACTTTTAAGTTGATGCTTTTATAAACATTCATGCACCATTCTTTGCCTTGTGGCCCATGCTGTTTTTCAGTCCTCACAGCTAAGCCCTTCTTGAAAGCTGAAGACATATTATTTGGAAAAGATAAGTGAAACTGGCCCTGTGGAAGTCACTCAGAATGAGTTGGCTTGTTGTCATGGTGGAGTATCCGAGGCTTTTAGTCTGTCTTTTTGCTGGATTCTCATTACCTTTCCTTTCCCATTTCTTTCCCTTCATATTCACCATCCTATATATGTCTTTTTTCATCAAATTGAAACTGCGCTAAGTACTGCAGAGCACTGCCCTCACAAGGCATCATGTAGCTTTTATGTATCTTTAACAAGTGATGACTACATGTCCACGTGCACATGGACAACCTCACTGGAGAACCTTACCTTCAGGGTGGAGTTTGACCCAGATGTGAGGGAAAGTGCAATATAAACTAGTGGCAGGTAAATACCATAAAGTCATGTGCATAAGACTTAAAGTTGTTACCACTGTGGTCTCTTTTTAAATGTCTTAGTTTCAAATTTCTTAGGATAAAATATCTTTATAGGTCTTTGCAGAACAGCTGGCCTGGCAAAGCCTTGTTTATGATAGCAGCTTATTATGTGGTGCACACCAACGAAGAGGCATCAGTGCAAACATTTGTGCAAGCAAAACAAAAGTTGCACAAATACTCACAGGATATGAAAATGCTGTGGATGGGCTTAGGAATATGCAACAAAAATCATAGTCAATGTATTTTCTTTCCCTCTTTAAGGGCTTGCTATTATCTGTGTATGAAAATCTATTTTTTTTCTTATGGATATCCCTTTATTAATCTTTAAAACACTAGATTCGTATTTGAGGTATAGTCTGGACTGAAAACATGGGTATGAATAGAGAGCAGAACAGCAATACACAGCCTAACTGTAAATTAAAAGTCCTAGTAGTCTGGCTGTAGCAGTGCCAAACCTGGCTCAGTGTAATTGTCTCTGGTGATACATGCCTTTTAATTTTAATGGACAATCTTTAATCAGCCAAATTATTTTAACTGTGAAAACTTTAAATTAAGAGAATTGAAAGTATCTTAACTGTTAACTTACCACTGGCTTTCCAGCACATTGCTATTAAAACTAGGTAATTTTAGCTTTATGATAGCAACCTGGTGGTGACGTGGGAAGAGAGGTTGCTTTCTTAGGGCCAGTTAAGCTTTGAAAGAATCTTTATAATTAGTGTAACAAGGGGGTGCAATTGCAGTATCATACATCCACATATTACAAAACACGTAGTAAATGAATGCATTTGAAAGCCACTGCTTTGATCTTTTGCTCAGTGAGCTCTAAAGTGCCAACTAGTAGATAAATAACCATTTTCTTTTAAGAGCAGTTTGTAATTTTCCCTTGGAATGAAAGATTTTCCCAAATTCAAGTACATTTCCTTGCTGCAGTTAAAAGCCAAGTGAAAAAAACTATTTTTCAACTAATAAATCCTCTAAAAAGGAAATCTCATTAGTATAATGAATACATTGAATGGTTGTTTCTTATACACAATTAACCTCCATTAATTGGAGTGGTGTGCTCACAGAAGAGGGATTGTTTTTGTGACAGAATGATTATTTTTGTGGGGAGAAGACGGCATTTCAGATAACTTGCCAAAATAACTTCATCTCTGGCTGATGGCACTAAGTTACCATGGGCAGTGCAAATGAAAGCTGTCTGTAGAGCTGCAGAAGGATTTCATGACACTGAATGAGCATGTAGTAAAACAGCAAGTGAAATTCAGTGCTGACTGGTAGAAAGCAGTGCAAATGGACATTTTCTCCAAGCTTTACATGCACAGCAATGGGGTCTGAACTAGCTACTACTTCTCAGGAAAGAGCTTGGGTTGTAACAGGCAGTTTTCTCAGAAAAGCAGTGTTCGGCAGCAGGCAAGAGGTAAAAAGTCTGCCTGGAACTGCTGTACACCCTTGTGCTGTGGTGTAAATCCTCAGCTTGGCTGTCTGTTGAATGCCAACCATCGCTGTGGTCTCCTGGGTTCAGAAAGTGCTACTGCTCCCCAGCTGCTGGTGGGACTCAGAGGCCCTCTGCCTCCAGGATGCTGCAGGGCACACACCGATGGCCAGGACTTACGTCGGTTGTGTGTGTAGGGTCTGCTCAGGTGACAGGATTGTGCACAGGTCCAGGTCCAGGTGGATCAGCAGGCTTCGGTTTTACTCACCGATACCTTCCTTACCACGTGGACTTTGTGTGCTCACAGTCCCAATTGCTTGCATTTAAACAGGCATGCCCATGAACTGCAAATAAGGCATGAATCAGCATATATATCCCTGTGTAAGCCCGAGGATTGAGCAGTGGGCTAATTCCCAGAGCCAAGGACCGACCACTGCTCCCGGCTGCTGTGAGAGGCAATGACCTCAAAGGGCAGAGAGGGGCTTGAAGCCCACCTCTAGCCTACCCCATCCCACTCCTGGCAGTGTGCGTGGTCACTGCCAAGTCCAGTTTGCCCATCGTGGAGGTGTTTTGCAGAGTTTGGCATGTTCATATGTGGAGATAAGGGGGAAGCAGGGTGTTACTTTTCCACCGAGATCAGTGCCAGGGACATGCCTAATCTTACAATCCACATATGTCCTTGGGAGAAAAATGCTACCATCTCTGTCTTCCTCTATTTAATTTAGTGACCTCTGGGGACAATTGCTCAGTCATAGAAGGGTGAGTTTCAGAGACCAGAGCCCTGATACCACAAACTTCACTGCTTTTGCAAGCATTGGAGTCTGACATATATGCAGTGGAATGGAGAAGGCATTAATGGCCAGGCCCAAAGAGTTGTGGTGAATAGAATTAAATCTAGTTGGCAGTGATGTTCCCCAGAGCTCAGTACTGGGGCAGTTCTCTTTACTATCTTTATCAATGATCTGGATGAGGGGATCGAGTGCACCCTCAGTAAGTTTGCAGATGACAACAAGCTGGGCAGCAGTGTTGACCTGCTTGAGGGTAGGGAGGCCCTACAGAGGGACCTGGACAGGCTGGATTGTTGGGCAGAGGCCAGTTGTATCAGATTCAACAAGGCTCAGTGCCAGGTCCTGCACTTGGGTCGCAACAACCCCATGCAACACTACAGGCTTGGGGAAAAGTGGCTGGGGAGATGCCAGGCGTCAAAGGGCCTGGGGTGTTGGTTGACAGCCGGCTGAACATGAGCCAGCAGCGTGCCCAGGTGGCCAAGAAGGCCAATGGCATCCTGGCTTGTATCGGAACAGTGTGGCCAGCAGGAGTAGGGAGGTGATCATGCCCCTGTACTCGGCACTGGTGAGGCTGCACATCAAATACTGTGTTCAGTTTTGGGTCCATCAGTACAAGAAAGACGTTGAGCTGCTGGGGAGTGTCCAAAGAAGAGCAACAAAGCTGCTGAAGGGTCTGGAGAACAAGTCTTATGAGGAGCAGCTGAGGGAGCTGGGGTTGTTTAGTCTGGAGGAGAGGAGGCTGAGGGGAGACATCATTGCTCTCCTCAGCTACCTGAAAGGAGATTGTAGTGAGGTGGGGGTCAGTTTTTCTCCCAAGTAAGGAGAGTTAGGATGAGAGGAAATGGCCTCAGGTTGCAGCAGGGGAGGTTTAGACTGGATATTAGAAAATATGACTTAACTGAAAAGGTTGCCAGGGATTGGAACAGGCTGCCCAGGGAAGTGGTTGAGTCACTGTCCCTGGAGGTATTTAAAAGATGTGGCGCTTAGGGATATGGTTTAGTGGTAAACTGGCAGTGCTAGGTTAATGGTTGGACTTGATGATCTTAAAGGTCTTTTCCAATCTACACGATTATGCATATTCTGTGTAATTAATATGTTTTTGCTATTGATTTTGCGTTTTCCTCTGCTGCTGGATCATTTTACTATCAGCTTTATGATTTTATTGGTAGGCCTGCATAGTTTCTTTCTCCCATCTTAATTCTTCCTTGTCTGTGAGATGGAATTGATGCTGCTATTAGAGATCTCTGCTGTTTGCTATCATCACAAATGTAAGGAAGGCCTTACTATTTTTTTTAGAACTTGCATTATCATAAACTGTTACAGTGAATTCTTAGGCATTCTGTATCAGTGTTGCTGCCTATTGTGAAGCTGATAAAATGCTAATGACAAATGGGCCAGTTCTAAAGTGCTGAGATCAATATGCAATACTTCTTACATGTTAACCTTTACCATATGGATTTAATATCACATCTGATTTACATCTAATAAAACAAGAGTCTGCCTCTAGAGTAATTCTTTCTTTTTTTTTTTTTTAGGATGGAGCATTTTCTGCTTCAGGTGTTACTGTATGTCACAGTTTGCTCAAGAAGCCATCCTATGACTTCACCCAGGTCCCCTTACACAACTAATATGACTTAGCAAAAAAATTCCTGACTTCTGTTGTGCCAGCCACAGGCAAAACTGGATCACTTGTTCTGAAGTCTGCTTGCAGTCCCACTACTTTAAACCTGGAGAAAAATGATCTGCCTAAACAGAGTGCTCTGGGCTTACTGGAGTAACCACTGTGAACATTTGCCACACCACCTCTAGACTTCTCTGTAATGTTTTAACCACACTCTCATACATTTCTGGCTGTGATCATCAGATTTAGTTTGCAACTTTGACATATAGAAGTGGGCATCCTGCATTCTTGATTTTTAAGTGTGTTCAACCCTACTAATTTCAGTGGGATCATGCAAGAGCTGATTCCAGGGCAACTCTGGCCAGCTGGGCTTACTGTGAGCCTGCACGCCTTGATACTGCAGAAATATGTTCCTGGAGCTGACTATGAAAGGAGCATATCCCATGACTGCTTCCTTGGAGTCAGTGGCGCAGCTAAACAATGGAATATGTTTACAGCCAGTACAACCTATTTCAAACCTTGGGTCTTTTTTAACAGGTATTCTGTGTTGTTCCTCTTCAATGTTTTTCTTTATCTCTTTAGGTTGTAATACTTCAAATGTTGACTACATTAAAAATATGTGTAATGATTTTATTCTATTTGATTAATAAACATTTAACCCCAAGCCATGAGAGCTCTGATAGCAGTGAAAGGGTACTTAAGAATGATGACAACACATGCATCACAAGGTATATTCCTCCCTGGTATGCCAGGGCCCTATTGCCCAAGTGGAGGATACTCCTGGGCCCCAGCAAAGGACATACCACAAGCCCTGATATCTGTATTTTTTCAGAACAGTATTTCCCACCTACAGATCCCTGTCTATAAATGTACCCACAGGGAAGCAGGTCCCTGTCTCCTCCAGACATTGATCTGAAACACTGTGCATGTGCCATATGTAGGCAGAAAAACTAGAAGCAAATGGGAAGGGTTGGTTTGCAGCTAAGGACCACATTTTTGTGACAAGCCACAGTGCGTGGGGGCACAGCGTGCGGGTGTGGGAGACTGCAGCAAGATGAGGGCCTCACTGGGGTATTCCTGCAGAACTGTTGCAGGCCAAAAGCATCACATTTAGAATGCATGTACTTTGAGGGGTCAGTCACCACCAGCTCCAGTCTCTCATCTGTGCTCAAATTTCCCTGTCTAGAGAACTAATTCACTCCATAGCAAAGACTAGATGCAAAGTATAACATGTACGTGCTGTGGGCAACTGGGATTTCAGGACCATGGTTGAAAATGGGGAGTGTTCCACCTTGACAGCATAGATGTCCCAATGATTCATGTCTGGGCACCTTGTGCATCCTTCCAGGATGCTCCTGCCCAAGATCAGGCAGCACCCAATGAAGCAGTTGGAACAAGATTTGTCTCACACACACCACAGTTGTGCACTTCCTTGCTGGTCTGCTTGAGACAGGAATCTCCTGGGATTTTACCTAGCGTTTTGAGGGGAATGAAATGCTGCTTCAGGAGCTCCACACTTTTTGTGAGCTTTGACTTACATTTTCCCCATTCATTCACCTTCTTGTTTTCAGAATGGTACTATGATTTTCTCCTCTGTAGGCCTTTCACCCCTCTACTGAGGCAAACAACAAAAATTAGCTTAATTCCTAGCATACTCATGTATTCAATTTTCTTCCAGCTTCCTCTGAGCTCTGAATCATACCTGACCACTTGCCCCATTAGGAGTTAAAAAAATTGTGAAGTCTTAGATGCTACTAAGGCCCAATTATTTTAGTTGTGCTACTGAATAATAGACCAAAAAGCAAGATGCCTGGAGTGCATCAAAGGCCTAGTGAAGGTCTATGGAGACACCTGTGTTATTTTAGGAAGAAATATGTGCAGCTCAAGTGATGTATAACTACTGCATTTAAAGATCTATGGCATGAAGAGAACACAGGGTTCTTCTAGTGACAGCAGCTTGAGAGCATCCTTGGCAGAGGAATAAAGTGACTAACTACAAAGCGTATGATATTTCCATGATGGAAGATGATAATCAGTTGGAGAAGCACTATAGAATAGATAAGGGACAGAACAAATGTAGGTGGAGAGGAGCTGTAGGATTGAGGTGCTGGACGGTAAGGTACATCTCTGAGCTGTGCAAGAACCTGTACCCCGTGCTGCACTTGGGGCCTGCCCTCTGCAGGGGAACCTGAGGAAAGGTCTGGTGTTGATCTGGGCAGCTGGGCAAGGTGAAGTGTGCGTTTTCCCTGCAACAGAGGGGTTAGAAACAGGCTTGGAGCCACCCACCACGGTGAGCAGCTGCCCTGGGGATGCAGGGATCTCAGCGGTGCCCTGGGCAGTGGGGGGCAGAGGGGGCTTTGGGAAAATGGCTGCCACTTCAGACATGGATCTGCTGGGCAGATGCAGGTCGTGGCAGCAGCTATCCAGAAGACACAGTACCAGCACCTCCAGAGCGTGCACACTGAGCAGCTGGGTGCTGCAGTGTTTAAGAAGTTTTAAATTCCTCCCTGAAAAAGCAGTATCTGGAAGCGCTTCAGCAGGTTTGAATTGGTCCTTGCTTGACAACCAGGAGTGCCTCATGGCATTCTCCGAGACCAACAAATCCTCTCGCAGACCTGTCTCAAGTGTGTGGGATATTGCTGTGACCTTGCGGTCTCTGAAGTCAAGTGTGGGCTCACAGTGTGAGAGCAGAAATAGGTTTGAGGTGGCCCCACGTGCCTCTTGTTCCCCCAAAACTTCTCACACAGGCAGTGAGGAACAAGCCACATTCTGAGACCAGAGAGGTCGGTGTTAGATAAGGCAGAATCATATTATTTAAGTGGGCATTAGCAGAGCCTAAGATCCTGACTGTATGATCTCTGTAGGGAATTAATTGTTTTTGGCCAGAGAAGAACATGAGAAAAGCACACAGGAGCCCAGGCAAGCCACACATGGCCTTTGTGGCGAGAAGCAGGAGCCGTTTCAAAGTGATAAACAGCTGAATGCTGTGCTGGCATTAATGCAGCCGCTGAGAGACTTTCTCCTGTGTTAATCTATGAATTTCATAGCCCAACACTCCATTACTTATTTATAGATTTATAGCTCTTTCTCCCCCCACCCCCCTACGCATCTGGCTGCTGTGTATGAAACACACAGTTGCAATTACAAAATGTCTTCTGAAAAACTATCACCACCCCTGTTGCCTGCTGCTGTGCGTCGGGGTAGCAGGCAATTACAAACTTTGCATGGTACTTGTTGGCTTGGCACTTGCAGGCTCAGGAATACCTGCTGAGTACCCAGGGCCGGAGCATTGCCATCCAGGGCCCACCCCACACTCTGGCTCATCTGGTACCGGAGCTGGGACCAGTTGCTGTGCCAGGGCAGAAGACGGAACTCATGGGCAGGGACTTTTTCCTCCGGCAGCAGTAACAGAGGTCTCTGCTGCACCTCAGAGGGATGTAGGTGGCTCTAGTCCTCCCTACTGTTTATGTCAGAAATAGAAATAGATCAATTAATATATTTTGGATCTGCTGCATCATTTTCTCCTGTGTGCAGCTTTTTTTTTTTTCACATTGTGCAGTTTTATACACTGAAGCAATAATCCTACATGTGGCAATTTATTTCTCTCAGGGACTGTGTTTTTTGGGCTGCCTCGGGGCTGGGGCACTTTTGCTGCATGTGTTGTGTAGGGGGGGTCTTTTAAAAGATTTTGTGCATACATTTTTTAATTTTTTCCTGCAAGTAACATCTGAGCTGTATGTTTCATTGACTATTGATTACAGGAGCTGGGATCCTCTTTGGAACCCCGCAAGTGGAAGGGCAGCACCAGGGGAGTGGCCTGTACATGGAGGATATCTGGCTACTGGCATCTTCAGATGCAGTCCTAGGACTTCACAGAAATAGGGAAGCAAAGCATTGCTACTCCTGTGAGCGATTCAATGAGACTAGTGATCTTTTGAAGATAAATGTATTACATATGCAGTACGAGTTTAGGAGGGTAACTAATAACAGCCAGAAGCAAACAGATAGCTGTGAGAGAGTATAGCGCATGCTTATATGTACCAGTAGGTCATGCACATTATGTTTTCTGCCAGACAAGATTTCTCTGTATGTTTCAGAGATAGCCCCAAGAAAAGTGCTTTTCAGCAGTCAAGATGTGAAGCTCAGAATGCAAAGAATAAAAATTGCACAGTCACTGGCAGAAGTCAACATTCGCTACCTGTTACCACATTGTGCTTTCTAATGTATCTCTATTAGAATTTCCACACCATGTGCCGTGCTGAAGTGCAGTTGGTTACGGCAGTTACTTTCACTGCAGTGTTGATGGAGGGTTCAAGGGCCTGACATCCAGCTGATACCTGGTTTCTCAGTGCAAGTGCAGAGGCTTTAGGAGCAGCTGCCTCATATTATTATACTTTACCTTGCAAGTGCTTCCCTTGGGATGTGTTATCCTGCAAAGCTCTTTGCCATTTTAGCACTTCTGCCTCATCTGCTTTTGTGTTCTCATTGAATATATTTGTGGCGCCTAGGTGTTACTGCTGGCATCTTTGTGTTTTTAGAAAGCCAAAGGTCTGTAGGTATATAGATTTTTTTCTTTTTCTCCCATATATTTTGAATGACTGGTTTTAAAAGATATCACACTTGTCTTAAAGATTATTGCAGAGCTGTTCTGATGCTGTTGACAAAGTTGCTAAGATATTACTTAGCAACTTCTATGGTTGTGTCAGTACTTCATAATATTTTACAAAGATTCTGTTTTATTTAATTGAATTTGATTTTCTGTTGCTCATTAACTTCCTAAGTATTTTTATATAATTGCTTCATTTATGTAATAATTAAAAGTTTATTAAAAAAAATTTTCCCATTTCTAGTCCAGGCAGGTTTACAAGTGTTAGTAGGAAGTTCAAAGGCAAGAGCTGAGTCCAATCTACAGTCCTTGATTAGCAGCTTTAATCCTACCCTAAAAGGAGCTACACAGATAGACAGCTCTCTGCACCTGTCAAAACCTCTATCATAGTAATAATTTTGTTTATTTTACCACATTATTCAAGCCCTTTAAATTCAAGTCTGCTGCACAGGGGTGCTGTGTCTCATCATGCCATGGACTGAGTAGGTGAGATAAGCCCATTTCCCTCTAAGGAGGTATTTCAGTAGGAGGAATAATCAGTGGAGGAAGAGAACAATTTCCTAAGTTTCGATGCTTTTGTTACATGACTGTCATCTTTCAAATTCAAGAGTTCCATCTAGAGGAATCCTATTTCATGAGCTTGGTTTTGCTGGCCTTTAAATGTGTGTCATGTTTGCTGGCTGAAAATAGATTAATTCATTCTTTTTTCTCAGCTTTCTTTGTTGAATACCTATGAATTTCATTGTTTCTTCCTGGCAGTTTTTGAAACAACACTAACATCAGTATCCCCTGCTTATACTTAAGATATCGTCCTCATGTTTCTGTTTTCTGAGTGTGCTGTAGAGAGAGAGTGAGAAATTCCATTCATGTCTGACTGTCAGTTATGAATTTGTAGCCCAGAAAGTTACAAGGCTCAGATTTTCCCATCAACAGAAATAAAATATATCCTTAAGCAAAAAAATATTCAGAGTAGCTGAACAGACTCTGGCAACAGTGAAACCATGTAATAATATAGAAAATATTGAATGCAGACATACCCACTGAGAGCTAATATTTCTGCAAATAGACATAAATCTTTGTTCAGTTTGTTTTAGGAGTCACTGTTTCCAAGGGTTTTTATCTTAACCTGTAGAGAAAGCTGGAAAAAAATCTAGCTAAAATGCAAACACAAGCAATTTGCTATTATCTTTTGGGGCTAGGAGTTAAATTAATGTTGATTTTTTTAATCTAATGAACATTTTAGACCTTTCTGCAGCTCAGATACTCCAGTTTACCTTTTCTAATATCCTTTGTTTGTCAGACAGAGATAAAATACCTTCATAATGTTTAATAATGAAGTCTCATATCTAAAACTATACTAGGATGATCTTTGTGTTCAGATGTGTAGAATTTGCCTAAGACAGAAGCCAGCTTTCTAGGCATCAGAGAGAAAAGTTTTAGCTCTCACAACCATGTTAGGAAAAGGGTGGCATGGTGGAACTGATGAAAATCAGCTGAAGAAATTCTACTGTTTATGCTGTGGAACTTGAATGTTGCTATTGTAGCTTAACTTGGTTAAAACAAATCAAAATGAAACAAAAACTCTTTAAGCTTTCTTGTTCCTCTACTTTCCCAAGCAACGTTAACCATACCTTCAAAATTCATACCCATGCTAAGAGTGTAATGGCATTCCTATGCTCTATGATCTTTACTGGCGTGGCTGTATTAGCAAAGCCTTCACACTTAAGTTCTGATAACTTTTTAAAAAAAACCCTTTGATGTGTCCTTAAAAAATAACTATAGCAGAAATGTAGTGTATATGGATGCTATACTAGAAAACTGAGGGCAGCGGAGCAAGGCTCAGATTGTAAAAGCAAGTGACCCAGGCTATGTCTGTATGGCCCAGTAAAAGAAAACCAAAGGGGCACTGCAGCTGAGTTATGTTTAATAGCCTGAATTTATAGTGCTTAGAACTAGTCCCTTAGTACCAGATCTGGGTTGGAAATACCTGATTGAAACAGTCCAAAACAGAGCTTGCAAGGCAATGACCTAAAAGTTGACTAGTATGAATGATGAGCAGGCCGGTGATTGCACTGGATCCTTGGTTAGCTTTTATGTACAGGTAAAGATTTCCCTTTAATTACATGGTTCATATAAAAACTGTAAGTAGCTTTGAACACATAGCAACATGAGTTCAGCTGAGCACAGCAGGTAAAGTGCCTTTCTCCATTTGGTTATATGTTTTTTTCTTTTAAGCTCAAGGTAACATGAATTAATTTTTACCTAATTACCTAACTTTACCCAATTAATTAGAATCCAGGTCATATTTCTGATTTCCGACCTCAGGCTTATTTCAATTTTGATTATGTTGTACAAAAAATAGAACATCTTTACAGTGTTGTCTTTAGTTTCGTTTTCTGCCAACATTTTCTGAAATTTTTAGATGTCATTATGAAGACAAATTAAGGTCAATTTCATAACCCCAGGCTTAAATTTTATTTGTATTTTTAATGAAGCCACATTGTGGTATGCCATCACAAGTTATTTTATCTAATCTGACAACTGCCACCTTGTTTCTGTCAATGTTGACTTTAGAGTTTATTGCAGTTGTCCTCAGCTTTCTTCCTCTTCATTTTGTAAAGAGCTTTGTAATTAGGTAATTTTAGGAATTCAGCAGGGCAAAATGTAAGTTTTCATGATTTTTACTACCTGTAAACACTGTGCTTATGAGATGATAACCACGTGGATGTTTCTGAACAATCGGATGCAATTAACTGGTGAGAAGTTTGCTTAGAAGATATTTCATGTTCTGCTTAAAAATGTGGCCATCTTTACAAAGATGCTTAAGGACTGCTGAAGTCTCTTGCTTCTCAGAGTGTCCAGAATTGGCTAATTACACAGCAAAGCCAGGACCAAATGCTTAGGTTTAGTCACTGAAGTGGCTAAGAGCGGTCAGAGTCTTCCTTAGCCTTTTTTGATTTACAGTTCCTTTCAACTTGCCAGTGTAAGGTGGAGCTCTTCTACAGTGAATTTCATCCCGCAGACTATGGGATTGTTTTTCTTGGTTACCTTTCAAAACCCTGTCAAGAACTATTTCATAGCTGTCTCTGGGTCTGCAGACTGCAGGCTGAAAAAAACACATCTCTGTGACTAGTGGGGAGAGACGGTGACTGCAACGAGATTTGAATGGCAGATGACATATCTTGAGTGGTGAGCTTTCTAAAGTAGACATCTCAGCTAGGTATCTCAAAGTAGGTAGAATGGGTACAGGATAAAATACAGAGGTAGAAAGTAGAAGGAGATGTTCATAGTCTTTTGAGCCAATACTGGTGGAAAATAGTATCTCCGTAATATTCCACTTGAAACAGGAGAAACAAACCCTGAAGAAAAGTTATCATAAAGAAAATCTCAGCATTGGTGGTTATAAATTTGAAAGAATAGGACTTTCCAGTCTTTGCCAGGGCCATGGTCTGATGCTGTGGCCTTGTAGTTAGATGCTACTCTGTACAGCCTGCACTAAAACCCAGGGACGATGTTCTTATTTGCTCTTCATTGTGTTACTGAGGTGGTGAAATTATGGTTCAGTGCCAGTAGAAGGCCAAAATAATGGATATGTCCCAATGTGTTCAGAAATAACTTCCTCAGTGGAGGTCATCTATTTATTTGCACATATATTTGGTTTACTCACTAACCATAATTTCACCTCACAAGTAATAATATTTGCACAGTGTAATTTCAGAAAAGACTGTGATCCATAAAGAACTTCCCAAACAAGATAACTGTAAAGCAGGTATAATTGCAAGAATTTATTGTTGTTCAAAACAATGAGGCTGTTTAATAAAAGCAAAACAAGTACTGAAAATTCAGGAAGCAGGCAGTGCAAAGTCTACAACATCCTTAGTTTTACCCCCGTGTCCATACATGCTCACCGTTCATCAGCTGAAATTCCTAATTAGCTGTCACATGACATGTCACTCCAGAGTATGTGCATTTGTTTTCTGCATGATGGTATTTGCGTTGAAACTTACTGCCCCTTGAATGTTAAGCTGTGGTCTAAACTAATAACAACTCCAACCCAGAGAAGCATTTAAATATACATTAACAATTAAGTCAAGCATAACTTAAGTGCTCCCTTAGTTGTGACCCAGGAACTGGTCTTTGAAGCTGTTTGGTGCAAAGCGCAAACTGCCCTCATCTGAACTACAGAGAAACTTCAGGAAGGTGGACAGATGCTTCCATAAATAGAGAGTGGAAAATGTCTAATGGATTTTTTTCCTAGTGGAAAGTGTATAATTTAATCAAGGTAGAAACATTCCATGGGAATGTGCTGTTCTCCACATTTTTTTTTAGGAAATAAAATGAAAAGTTCAAGTATTTTCACTGTCAAGTCTTGGCGTCTCAATGCTTAAAGGGAAAGTTTTTCACATGAATGCACATACGGGATCAGTCTGTAGCTGGCATTTGAAGGAGAATGAATGAATTAGTAGAGGCTACCAAATAAATTTATAACAAATCCCCTTCCTGGGAAAGCAGAAGAATTTAGATGACTGCTTGAGTGTATTCATTGCCATCATCTGCCAGGAATGTTCATAAAAGGAGATGGGCTTGAGGTGAATTTCAGGATGATCTTTGGAGGCTGAGGACTTCACTTTCTGTTAGAGAGATACAAGGGCAGAGACAGGGAACTTTTATGTAAAATCGATTAATATAAGTCCCCAGACACACGTAATGTATCTCCAGCCATCAAAGTATGATAGAATTAGAAATAGGACAGGTGATGTACTTGTACCCTTTCCCTAAACTTCTCATGCTGTTATACCGAGTGCGGAGATTTGGTAACAAATCCTCCCCAGAGCTCATGGCAAAAAATATTCCATGGCCAGTGAGAAAACTTCTGTTCAATTTTGTCTATTTTGGACTACGAATGGGCAAAACCTTTGGTATGAAAGGTTAGCAATGGCTGATTTTGTGTTCTGAAAAAACAGCTCCTCCTAAACCCTGCAACTTCCTAATGTTTTCCCCTGATGGGGAACTAACCATGGAGCAGTGCAGAGAAAAATGTGCTGAAGCTTTCTAATCTAATGAACTTTAAAGCAAAAATTGTTCTGAAACTATAAATAATGGGTCACTACTGTTACTGTATTATTATTTACTTACAGATCAGATGACTGTTTATTTTTGCCTTAGCATAGCGTGGCTGTCCTTAGCTGCAAAAGCAAAATATTGATGAGTCAGGTAGATAAAACAAGATACAGAATGCAGGATGCTTCAAATAATGCCAAACATTTTCTGTAAGATCTATCTAATTAGAAATTAGTTCCCTACTTAGTAGCAGACAACAGATGTCTCCATAAGTAAAGTACCTTTTCATTCATCAGTTTTGTCTAAGTAGGCTGGATCTGGATCCTGACCATGTAGATTTATTTCCTGTAGTAGTAGGTATGGTTATACATGTATAATTAAATATCATATATACTTGGGTGAATTTCCCTTCTTTTAATCAAACTAATTTTGAACTCCTAGTTCTTATATTTTGGTACTTCAGAATGAAAAATACAATAACAATTGTTACAGCAATAACAATAATGAGCTTCATCTCAGAGGTCCATACAGACTTTAAAACATAGATAGAAGACAACCATTTTCACTTTTTCTGCATTTGACTTTGTTTCAACTTCAGAAATTAGCTGATAGGATTACAGATGAACATATACCAACTAGAAAATTGCATACCACCAACTAAAACTCACCTGAGGTAACCCTGATGTTGTACAGCAGTGTCTTTCAGAGGGAAAGACTGCCAGAGCCATAGGACGGTGTAGACTAGCTGGGAACTCTCTGAAACTACTCAGTGAAAATCTTCACCTCCAGATCTGAAACCACTGACTGATGCCTGTGCTTGCCTGACCTCTGCTAGCAGAGGGAGCTGGGATCCTGCATTTACTCTGACGCGTTCAATAGCATAGCCAGCCGCAACAGTCTTTTTTTTTCCCCCGGCACATTGCTGACCCTTTAGTGCTATTGGAAGGGGTTTTGTGCTCGAAGGCAGATGTTGGTATGTTCAACTGAAGTGTCTTCACAGGTCTGATAAGCTCTTCAGTGTTTATCCTCTCTGTTTTGACATTAGGTACTTCACCTCATCTGTTTTGCCAGCTGCTTTGGAGAGATGTGTTTCTATAACGGCTTATCCTATATGTTAAATGGCAACAGTTAAAGTGGATCCGTTGTGGTATGAGTTGCTTTGCATCAATATACATCAGAAAGTCATTAAAATCCAAATGGCAGTAGAAGAAAAGCTCACTGGCACAACAGGCACTGTGTTTTGATGTCTTTGATTACTCATTAGCAATTTTCAAAGGTGGGTTTTTCAAAGTAGAACTGTTGTTTGAAAAATTAACCAGGCCAGAGCATCTCAGAATATGTTGTTACAGGTTTTTAGCTTCTTACCATTGTGTTTGGATAAGTATCTCATCTTCTCCTAGCACCATGCAGGTCACTTGCTGCAGCTGAAATAGCAGAAGCTGGTCCCTCTCCTGCTCATTGAAAATTTGCATGCTCAGTACAAATATTTAAACATGCAGCTTTATTTCCTCTCCCAAAACATGTGGGAAAACCTTTTTTTTTTTCAGTAGTCTTTTCTACTTTTCCTGTCATATTCCCTAGGGTATTTTAAAAAGTAATCCCAAGGATATTCAAAGCTAATGACAGTGAGAAGGAGCAGAATGCCACTAAGGTTTTAGATGTTCCACGCCAGGTCCTTGTGGTATTAACTAATGAATCCCCACAGCACTTCCAGAACTGCATCTTGTGCATTTTGTTGTCTGGACCGTATCATGTATCATAGAAAGAAACACACAGAGATTCAAAGTGACTGAACAGTTTATGTCATGTACAGGGCTAGCCAGCTGGTGACTGGGCACCAGGATGAAAGCAGAGGAACCAGGGATCTGACTTCAGGTCTGTGTGAGAATTGTTACGGCTTTTCTGTTTCCTATTACTTGAAATGCTTCTGGGTCTGGGTACGCCTGTGAGGGGAAAACATGAACGTGCACCAACCTGTCCCGCACTGCTGCCATTTGTAAAAAAGCCCAGGCCTGGCAGGCTGAGCAGAGTCTTAGTGTGCTGTGGATGAGAAAAGAATGAGGGCTACAGGGCTATGTCAGCAGCACCCAGCTAGTAAGTCTAGACACAGCTGATTACTGTAGGGCAAATAGTTTTTCCTCTCTTTTCCTTCCCCTTTTTAATCACCTTGTATTTTTTTTATTGTAATCTCTGGAGGACAGGAAGAATGAATGTTGCTTAACAGGGTGGACAAAAAGTTTCTCATTACTTTAGTTGTTGCAAAGCCAGGAGTGACTTAGTAGAACTCTCCAAGAAACAATTGCTATGACCTTAAGGGAAGGCAGCACTATTCTGTGTCCTCTATAAATTCCACTCTGCACATGTCTTAGGTATTTTAAATATCTCTTAGAGATGCTCAAACAGTGTATTAGCACTGTGGTTTCCTTGTATACATCAATATGTAAGGCAACTAAGCAAGTTCCTGAGTTACCATGGAGCACAACTCTTGGGAGACAGTGGAAACTAATAAAACAGACTGAAAGAATAACTCCCTGGGAGCTGGATTTCCAAAGTGCAAATAGCCGGACGTTGCATCAAATATACTTTTGCCCCTTTCTTCAAAGATAGAAGATGTGGATTCCTTTGTCAGGCACATCCGTGATGTACAGCTGGGGTATTTTTTGCAGACAAAATACAGCCTAGTATTTCACCTGCGGTGAATTTCTTAAGCCTCTGTGTCTCTGTTGGACTCTGCTGGAACCTCGCAACTTGAACACACACAGCTTCTTCCTCCTTTCATCCCAGCAAGCACTGTCCCCAGCCCTCATCATCAGAGGGACTGCTTTTACAAAACAAAGTTTGAGCACCCACCCTCCTCTTGGGCAGCTGCGGTGCAAGAGAAAGGAAAGAGCATTCCCTCCTGTGCAACTCAGGAAATGCAAGCAGCCTTAAGAAAGAGTGGGATTCATTTTGCTAAATGTGGATACTTCCATGTGAGCAAGAGGTCCAAGTCACTGGAGAGAGATGTCTGCTTTTAAGCTTCTATTTTTGCCTGAGATGAGCAACAGCATAGATGCCCCCCCCGCCTTGTATTGCCATCAATTATCAGACCTTCAGATGCTTGCTCTGCTGGAAGCATCAACACTGCAGGGGAACCTCATGCAGGGCACTCTTTCCTAACAGCCTCTGGACAGCCTGTCTGGTTGCACTGAGCATTTTGTCCTGGATGCTCATGGGGCCAGGGACTTGGTCCTTGATTGACAGTATCCCCTCTTGCCATTATCAACTCTTCTCATAAAAACAGTTAATTTTGCTCCTCAAAATCTGAATCTGTGGAGGGAAGATAAAACTCAAAGGATGGGAGTGGGGACTGGAAGTTCTCTGGAGACAAGAATGTTTCATTCTTTCTTTGCAGAAGTAAAATGTAGAAAAGCTTTTATTTGTCTGTTTCTTGTGGGCATTTTATAAATGGCTGGGTGGATTAATTTGTTTTCCAATTCAAGCAGCTTTGTTAGCCAATTTAACATAGATTCCTGTGTGTATTGGAAGAAATCATCTGTACTCCCATAGATTTTCTCAAAATGCCTCAAAAAGTAAATTCTACAGAAATGTGTCCAAATTTAAGCGAGGCTAGAATGTACTTAATAATCTCAAGTAGATATTAGGAATGCTTGTCCCTGTGGGTCAGATCTTGCAGGAGAAGTAACTAGCTAATCAGCTTTTAACCACTTTTTTTCCTGTGAACAATAGAAAAATCTCTTCCTACCCCAGAATAGCTTGCTTCAAGCGTCTGATTAAAGTACTGTCTGTGCTGGACTCTTTGGTCATATGCAAGGGGGACAACAGAAACGGCCAAAATTTTACAAGAAAGGTGTTGGTTTATTTAACCAATGCCTGTTTTCTTTGAGCAAAGCGATTTTCACCTGAAGAGGGGAATAGGGTGCTGCTGCTGTTCAGCTGTGACCGTCTCCCTTCCTTTCAGGAGATTTTCTACTGGGGGACTGTAGGTGGGGATGGGAGAGCTGCATTTTGTGGCTGCTTGTCCTCAACTTCTCCAGGAGCAGTAACTGCTGTTTGCATTGCAGGGGGCAAGATTGGGGCATTCCCGTGTTGGAAAATACAGCTACCGAGCATTCGGGCAGTCACTCTCCCACTTCCGTGACTCATGAGCTGCCTCACTGGGACGTGTGCCATAGGAGGCAGTGACTGGCCAAGGAGTCCCTGAGAACAAGGGTCCATGAAAGCAGGACTTACCTGCATGTGATTTTGGACTCTGGCAAATCTCTGGGAGTCTGTTATGGACTGAGTCCTCTTACTGTTCAAACAGCAAGGGATGGTAACAGTGTGCCAGGCCACCACAATGCATGATTATACCTTGTATGTGGGCTATCAATTCTCCACTATAGGAGAACCCGGCAAATACAGTGATCTTACCTTGGTATGTTTGTTGCTCTGGTGTGCTGGTTTTGGCTGGGGTAAAGTTAATTTTCTTCATAGCCGCTAGTATGGGGCTGTGTTTTGGATTTGTGCTAGAAACAGTGTGAATAATACAGGCACCTTTTAGTTACTGCTAGGCAGCGCTTACACAGAGTCACAGAATCATGGAGTCAAGGCCTTTTCTGCTTCTCACCCCACCCCACTAGTGAACAGGCTGGGGGCGCACAAGAAATTGGGGTGGGATACATCTGGAACAGCTAAATACAGCTGACCAAAGGATATTCCATACCATAGGACATCATGCTCAACATATAAATCTGGGGGAAGAAAAAGGAAGGGGGAACGTTTGGAGTGAAAGCATTTGTCTTCCCAACTAACCGTTACGCGTGATGGAGCCCTGCTTTCCTGGAGATGGCTGAGCACCTGCCTGCCCATGGGAAGGAGTGAATGAATTCCTTGTTCTGCTTTGCTTGTGTGTGAAGATTTTACTTTATCTGTTAAACCATCTTTATCTCAAACCATGAGTTTTCTCACTTTTACCCTTTTGATTCTCTTCCCCCCATCATGCTGGTGGGGGGAAGTGAGTGACCAGCTGTGTGGTGCTTAGTTGCTGGCTGGCGTTAAACCATGACACCTGGCAATCACAGGGAATGTTTGAAAAAGGAAAATAATTTTTTTTTTTTTGTAATAAAGAGACAAAATGAAGGTATGTGGAAAAAAACCCCAAACAAACGAGAAATATCTGCACCTCAGGAACTTCTTTCTCAGGGAAATTAATGGAAAACTTGCTCCCAGGAAGGTGGATGTCTCAGAGCACCTGGCCTTTTTGTGAGAAAAGGGAAAAATACCTACGTAAAGGCTACAGCACTTTGTAACTTCTTACGTACTGGCTCATCTTAAAAATCCATGAAGTCTGTCTAGCTATCTTGGGAAACATCTAACCCCTCATTACTCTGAAAAGTAATCCTTCAAGACTCACTTAAACCAGTGAACTGGAGGATTATGTTCATTGTAGTGGGGAAGTTCTGCTTGCAGCAGATCGATCTTATGATAGCTGGCAGGACCCTGCAATGAGGAGGAGGAGGGGGGAACTTGGTGCTATTTTTGAACTTCATAAAGATTCCCCATTATCCATCATGAAAATTCGTGGATCATGAGGGATATTGGTTAATTGAGCTAGAGGTCAGCTGAGTTTGTTTTTCCTAGAGAAGAATTTTTTCTGCATCCATTAGGGATTTTTAAATTATTTTCAGCGAAGGAGATCATGGAGGTTCCCATCCCCTTCTTGATACTAGTACTGTGGAAACAATCAGCAAAATTCACTTTGCCTCAAACAATTTGCAAACTATAAACAAGTACAAAAACCAGGAAACAGATTCAGCAAACAGTCTGGGGAAGCATAAAATAACAGCCAGATAGTTATGACCAGCATGAGAGTATTATGATCAACAATCTAAATTGTTTTTGTATATCCCTAAGTAGCCTACTCTGGCAGCCCCATAACGTATGTAACACACTGTACCTTCTGCTGCTCCATATCTTTATAATTGGTTGCCAGTAATTTCTGTCTTCATCACAGTATTTGATGTTTGATGCATTCTTGATTGTTTCTTCTGCTGAATGGAGTCAACAGATAAAATTCACATTCACAGCGCTTGCAGTTGCCTGGGTTCTGCAGAATTTTTAAGTTCCAGTATTTGGAAAAGAGTCTTGATTTAAGTTTAAAATAAGTAAGATGCAATTAAAATAGTTTAATTGACCATCAAAAAGCTTAACTTCAAAGGAATTAAAACCATCGCTAAGATATATTGTCACCTCATAGTCCATTTGCTATAATTTGAGCACTTTTATCAGCAGAGAATCTTACTAAGGGTTTCATGAACATGAGAGATGATTAAAAATAAAAGATCAAAGCATGGAAACAAAATCCAGTTAACAAACTCTAGCAAAAGGGGATTGTTTTATAATTAAATATGAAGAAAACTCGAACAAATATTTGGAAACAATGAAGTCGGATCCTGCTGTGGCTTTTGGTGGGGTGCGCCGTATGTAACGTGAAGACGTCTTTGTCTTCTTGCCACTAGTCTGACCAGAAACCACATGTGGGGAGCCTCATTGCACCTCTCTTCTCTCCCACCAGCATTTTACTTTTTCAGTGCGGTGCTTCGAGATACCTTCACAGATCAGCAGCTAATTGAATAGAGTAAAGAAGCAGTGAGCTTGAAATTATTGCATTAAACCCCTCAGCTCAGCATCAGTATGTGGAGGTGACTGCTGGGGAGAGGGAGAACTTTATCAACTCCATCTCCCACAATGGAGTACCAGTCATCAGGAGGGTTTAACAAAGTTTGTCATGCCTTTTGGAAAAGGTTCAAGAAGCAGAATTTGCACTATGGGTTTTTGTAAATCCTTTTGCCGCTAATGGTATTACTATTAAACAAATCTTTTGAGGTAGCATGTGAAGGCTGTGACTAATTTGCCTTTGCCCATGGTTAAGCAATACAAACTGCTTCCCTGGACTCAGAATAATAGACTGAAATATTCCCATTTCCTCCAGATCAATGAAAATAAACAGATCTGATCTCAGCTGAAAGAATGTAAGTAGAATGGGCCTTCATTTGTAGGGGAAAATAAACTCTGCTGATCCCTTAGATCTGGGAGTATAAACAGCATCCTTTTTCTCCCAGGGCAGTGTATAATGTGAGTGCATGGTTAGAACATCTTCAAAATAAACAGCTAATCACCCTTTCTGGCCTAATTAGGTTATGTTCTGGTCCCTGGCTCTAGGCCTCATGCAGTATTGAGGGAAGCCCTGGTCTTCTCCCAAGAAAGAGAGCCCGTCCAACTCTCTGTTAGTTAACATTTACTCCCTGAGGAAATTCAGCTTGGGGACCTTCCTTGCAAGCTTGGCAGATCCAAGGAGAGAATATTCTCATTGCTTCCTGCTGGGAACAAATGTAATTCTTTCTTCTTCTCTCTGCTCATTGCAACAGACGCAATGGGAGGGTAAGCAAAATCAGAGGGTTTTGGTCTCTTTTTTTCCCTGGATTTGGGCTGTCTGCCTTTTTGTTTTATATTTGCAAATCATAACTTGCTAGGTTTTTTGTATGGGAGTTTCTTCACTCTTTCCAAAAAGGTGATTTATCAGCAGTCAGGGTCCACTGCAAATGGTAAATAATTAATCCATAAGGATTGTATACGGTCACTGTTATTACTGTGGTATTGCAGACAGCGGACTGAAGCACAGATGTGTTGCTCAAGCCGGCACTTTGCAAGGAAAGACCTGGGACAGCAGAAGTTGCTGACTGAAGGTCATGGGCTAGACTCTACACTGCTGGTTTCTTAATGGGGCTGCCGTGAGTGCCAGTCCACTTCAGCTGCTGCACTGTGATTATTAGCAAACAGAATTAATACAGAGGGAAATCAGTGGCAAAGGCCAGAGGACTTTTAAGGTCTGCTTTATCACGGCTTTCTGGGCTGCAGCATAGGGTCTGTAAGAGGAGAAATAGCTGATTCAGAGCATTTCCGTATTTGTACTTTTCTAGATTTCTCTTGAAGTATGCTTAGATCTCGGAGTATGTTCCCATTTTTCATTGCTCTTTTTTACATAGCTGTTCTTCTGTATCAAAAACAGACCATCCTAAATTTAATCCACCTTTCAAAGTTTCTTTTCATCTTAAGAACAGCTCTTCTCCCAAGTTGCTAGCGATAGAACGAGAGGAAATGGCTTCAAGCTGCATCAGGGGAGGTTTAGATTGGATATTAGAAAAAAATTCTTCACTGAAGGAGTGGTCATGCATTGGAAAAGGCTGCCTAGAGAGGTGATGGAGTCAGAATTCCTGGAGGTATTTAAAAGACGTGTCGACGTGGCACTTCAGGGCATGGTTTAGGAGACGTGGTAGTGTTGGGTTGACAGTTGGACTTGATGATCCTAGAGGTCTTTTCCAACTTAAATGATTCTATGATTCTATCATTCTAAAGGTGCTCTGAGGACTGTTTAAACTGTAATTTCCAGAGGTGATAATTTCCCCTCTTCCCCTTTCTGACCGAGGCTTGCAGTGGAGCTGGGGCAGAGCTGCTGAGGACCCCAACGGGGCCCATCGTTCCCAAGAGCTGTCTGTAGGTGGGTACCAGCCTGGTCATGGCCAGTTTGGTTTCTTCTTGGCCCCACTTCTACGTCCATTAGCTGCAGGAAGCAGTTACTCCATCCAGTGCCAGGTATAAAGGTACAGACCCTTTTTTAGTGCTCTTTCTCCAGATTGAGGAGTGTTTGGCCATCCTGTTGACACAAACCCTGGAGCTAAGCCTCAGGTCATTTGAGCCTCTCAGATGTATGTCCCCTCACAGTTTTTCTTGCCTGTGACTGCCTTTTAGTAACGACAGGCCAAGGAAGACAAGAAAAGCTGAGCAAAGACATTTCTAAGCCATGGGCATTTGTAATTCTCTAGGACGTCCTTAGAAGTAAATGTTTATATACGCTGCCTGGTTTGGTTGCACTTCTCTGTAAACACTATTTGTTAGCCTGGGCACCAAGGTGGGACACTGCTGCTGTCCTAGCTGCTGCCCTGAGTACCCAAACCATCCCTGCCCCTTCCCAAAATACATCTCCCTGCTCTCACCGAGGAGCCATGGCTCCATCCACATCTGGGGCCTGCTGCAGAAAATTGTACAGGTCTGGGGTGCTGGTGGAAAGGGAGAGGAAGCTGTGATAACACCATGGTGAGTGCTCCTTGGGGGAGAGGGCATGTGTGCTCAGCACAGGATGGGAGGCGTAATGAGACAAGGAGGCAACAGTACGAAGAGTGTTCACAGTTTAAAGACATATTTCACACTGTCACAGCATCTTCGCGAGAGCTCATTTCCCGGTTTAGGTATCTGAACAAGTGACAGACTGCATGGAAGGGCTGTGACAGGGAGGCGTCTCCCCTCGAGCCACACTCTCAAAAATCTTGATGACGGATGCAAATCACTTAGAGCCAAATTAAGAAAAGTATATTTAGGCACCTAGAGAAGTAAAGAGGCACTTAATAGGATTTTCAGAAGTGCATAAGCAGATTAGGCATCCAGCTCCTATTGAAATCAATGCTGATGAAGCATTTTAAAAAAACAAATCTCGAGGTATCTCAGCATTATTACAGCCTGGGTGCATTTGCAGGGGGTGAGAGGGCTTAAAGACACTTTTTGTTCAAGATAAGCCTTACAAGTAACAGAACTTCCTGGTTGTACCAAGTCTCCAAAACCATAGGAGCAAGTTCTTAAGCTCCCACAAAAGCTGAATTATGCTTGCTTGTGAGAATAAAAGAACAAGTCCTAGAGGGAGATGTAATGAGTAATGAGCTCTGCTTGCCTGCCTCTGTGGGAGAAGGAGCGGGACTTCCACATGGACAGAGGCAGAAAGTAACACAAAACCAAGGAGACAGAGCAATCACTGGATCTTCACTCAAGAAAAGGCCTTGAGACATCATTTTTTTTGGTTACAGAGCTCACTGAGAGGGCTAGGCGAAGAAAATGCTGGTTGTTTTATTTTGACAGGGAAGCAGCACTTTTGCAGTCCTTGTAAATAAGCAGGTTTGACCCAAAGAAACATCTTCTGTGGCCAGTTTCTCCCCTGGGTAGAAAGTACTTGTCAGGAGCTGGATTTTGCCTCTCTCTGTGATTTATATGTGGAGTATAAAGCTATAAAGTCAGTTCCCTGCTTTCTCTGAAATGCAGCTCCCAGTCTGTTGAACTGAAATCAGTCCTTATTTGCTTTATTGAGCAGTAGTGAGGATACATACATTAAGGACTGTGAGGCACTATGGTAACTGGGGCCAATTAGCTGCTACCTGAGGGCAGTAGCTCCCAGATGTGGGATATCAGACAACTACAAACCTACAGAATTGCTATCAAATCACTCATTATTCTCCTCCTGAGACTTTTAATTGGGGAATTAACACGTGGTATTTTTAGTGAGTGTCCTCAAAACATTTATCTTCTTCTATGGCATGTCAGTCCCTCAGGGAGCACTATTAGGGAAGCAACTGCTGCTTGAGGTAACAGAGAGAAGTTATCTCCTCTGAAACCTCTGTTGTCATCAGTGTCTGATGCAGACAGTAGGTGAAAGATATGCATGTCATAACTGTGCTCCCAAACATATGAATAACATTGAATAGATGAAGCGATCTCAGGTACCTTATGGGCTGCTGACTCCAGCCTTGTACTGGTGGTTTCTAAACTGAACTTGGCTATAAACCTCTGCTGCAAGGAAGACCAAAGGAAATGACATATTGGAGAATTCAGAATGGTTATTAATGTGAAAAGTGCTAGAAGAGTCAGGCAAGAGAGGGAGCTGATGTATGGGTTGGCAGACAGCATTCAGCTAGGAAAGTCTTAGCTTACTAACCAGACAAGAAACCTGGAGGTAGGGAAGACGACTTCTCTGTGTTACATCCTACCTGATCAACACCATTAAAAACCAGTAGAGACAAGTTTATAGATGCTGCTGGGAGAAAGGAATTTCTAACGGCTTCTGGCCTTTTTGCTTCTTAACACTTTTCCTGTAAAAGTTAGACCCTTCTGACCTGACTGTGGTGGTGAAATGTCTGATGTTTTGTAGTTCTTTGCCTATGCAGAAAGAAAGCAAAAAGGAATGTTGGTAGGCAACGCATGCCTATATTTACTTATAATCGTTTCTCTGGGTTATAAGTGCTAAATTATTAGTGTTATGCTAATAGAGTCCATTTGCACTCATGGAACAGTCTTTCTCATTTAAAGACAAGTGAATCTGGCAATTTGCCAGCTGGCTAACAGGATATTAATCAGACAATACCTAGGGACCAACACCACTATATTGCTTTTAATCTTTTGACCAGTAAGGAAAACAGGAAGAAATCCATTTCCCTCCTTTCTTTGCTCAATGGGGTAACCAGCTGGTGCAGACTAGCTGCAGCTCAGCTCAATTTGGGAGTAAATATTTGGGTTTTAGCTGGGTAAATGAGAGAGCCGCACTACTCTCTTCCCAGCTGCCATGCAGCCAGATGTCATTTATGCTCACAGTGGGGGTCCTCCGGGTCTTTGTCTCCCAGAGTCATGTATTAATAGCAGAATGTCACCTTGCATTGGAAAAAATGTATAGCTTTGCTCAGATGTGCCTAAAGAAGAAAAAGTTTGTTTGACCACGCCAAACAGTCATTCAAGGGGATCACTGCAGACAATGTTCAGGACCAGATTTGCAGCCTGTACACTGTCTGTGTAAGTGCAACCCCAGGGAGAAGAGGAAGGGGCTTCCAGAGCAGTGGGGTGCTCACTGACCAGAGACCACTCCATGGCTGGGGGCTCGTTAGTGCAGTGTGAGGGGTCTGGTTTATTTGTCCCCAGATATGAACATATGAAGTAGAGCTAGGAATGTGTTATACTTCTATGTCCTCGCAGGACTACCCTTTAAGGACAGCAGAGATGTCCTCCATCTGCCTGCAGGCAGTCCTGCAGCAGCTGTGAGGAGTGGGGAACGTGCTTTCTCACCCCACCTCCATTGGCAGCTAAGGAGTCCAGATCTACCCAGGGAGGGAGACCATGGCTGCCCAGATTTTGTTGTAATTTGCTCCCTTTCTCTGAAGTGTGAGTGTCCTGTGGAAACCTTTGGGGACCCTTTGGTGGGGTTTAGGGCTGAGCTGGTCTTGCCTTGTTTCTGTGTGCTCTGACGAGGAACAAAAATGAATCACCTGGATCTTTAAGGCAGATTCTGTATTTTTTACACAGGCTCGTGTAATTCTTACCAGCAGCCAAAGACTGAACAGTAAAAGCACCCAGTGCACCTCCATGGAGGCAAGTGTCTCAGTCCTCCTGCCTCAGTGCCCTTCTCCAGGACTCCTGGTGGGGAGAATCCATCCCACAGATGTTCCTGGTAGGACAGTTTGTTTCCCACACAGGCATAGCCCATCAAATCAGCACGGTAGCTCACCGCAGAAAACAGGGCCAGGGGTCTGGAGCAAACTAGTCCCGCTGCAACCCTGAAAAAGAACAAAGTATCTGAAAAGAAAAAACTTCATTAAATTTTCTTTCCACCCAGTGGGTGAGGAAGCTTTTAGCTGTGGAAGGAAGGAGAAGTGTTCTTTTTGTTAGCCTCATCCAGAAGGAAAGAAAATCTTTGACGTATTTTCTGGCACGTGGCTCTTGTTAGGCTTCAGCCAGCTGAGCTGCTTTCAAAAGCACTGGGATGTAGTTTCAGCAATAATCAGTCAACAGAAATGAACACAGTGAGGGTATTCTGTTGTCCAGAAGTCCTGGGTGAAAACCCATACATTTTGTCTAAGACGTGTAAGAAAACAGATTTAACAAATTAATACGAATCTTGGGAGCTGAACTCCTGGAATCTGGCTCTGCCCTGAACAATGAAAAATTGGTGCCATTGCTGGATGGGGGATGGCAGTTTTCAACTCCAATTTCAGATGATTGACTTAAACTCTTCTCATGAACTTTTTGCTCTGCTGATGAAAAAGATTTAATTTCCTACCATTTTTTAATTTATTGCTCAGAATGCATAACTGCTAAATTACAGATGCAGCATTTGGTGTAAGCCAGCATAATCCTTTTACCGCTGAAACGTTCTGTTATATAGTATTTTGACCACTCTGTGTGTGTGTGAAATTGCTGTCTAAAATATATTACTTAAAGTTGATATTTGCCTTTTTTAGGGCAAATGTATTAAAAAATTCTATAAGGAAATGATGCAAAAAAGCGCACCTTATTCTTCATTTTCCTGGGTGAGAAACACTTGTGTTCTGCATAGTTTCAAAACACTTTTGAAGGAACTGAAATGTTTCCGTGTCATACTACCCGTATAATTTTTAATAGGTTAGTTAAAGTATTTTCATGGGATGACAGAAATCACTAACACTGACAGTGTTAGGGAATGAGTAATGTGCTTGCACTATACTGAGGTCATGGAAGCAGGCTGCTCTGAATGCTGCTCTGAGTTTGGTCCAGGCCAATACACAATAATGACTGATGTTTTAATAGCACTTCAGTGGCATGCAGCAAGGGTTAATATCTTTGCTGCGACAATGGGTAGTCGTTGAAGCAAAAACAAAAAAAACACCAAAAACCAAGGGTGGCATTTTTGCTTTTCCCAAACTCTCACTGAAACTGGGAGAGGGGACTTAAACTAAGGGTGAAGATTGGTGTTTATGGAGCTGGAGGTACCTCCTCTCTTCAAAGTCTGCTCTCAAGTTTGCTGAGAAAATTCCCATTGTCCCAAATTCCCAAATTACTATTTCAGTCTTTGGACCAATTCATATATGAAAGAATGACTATATTCCTACCTCTGGTCTGAAGTCCATTGGGAAGTCTGTGTGAGGGAACTTGGAGTCGTTCTGCTGGTACTTTTGGGTATACTCTTCTGGAACAAGAAGTTCCTGTTCTGTGTTGTCTCTGAAGAACAAAAATCCCTAAAAAGATCTGCTCTCCATGTGATGTAATTTGCTTATACAATAATTTTCTCCTGAACAAAGCCAGGAAAGAGTTTCCTGTTATACTTCGGGGAGAGTTTCCTGTTATATTTCAGGGAAGTTAGGTGATGTGCAGAGTGAATATGTAAAAAAATGGAGTTCTAGTGTATAGCAACAAAGTCAACACTAATAGAAGTTTGCTGTCTGTCTAAAATGGTCTTGTGCATTAGAATGTCAAATGCTCTAGGACATATAATGCAAAAAGACAGGATGTTTCCAAGGCAATGAGATGAGGCTAATTAAAATGTCAGATCACCAGTTTAGATTTTTGAAACAGATCTTTATGTAAGACAGTAAGATCTTCATTAGAGGGCCACAAACTTAAGATTTTCATAAAAGATAATCTCAACAATTTTTTACATCAAGTTTGACCTCTGCTGCCTACAAATTTGGATTGATATATCAAAATATATATTGCCTTTAATGTTCCTGTCAAACCAGAGCTGTGATGCATTGAGTTATTCCCTACTTGGAGGGATGCTTCTGTGAAACTTAACTAATAAAAACATGGCACAGCCAGTGACTGATGTCTGTTCTCCCAGGACGTGTTAGCATGGGACAAACACCGCGTACACATCCTCCTCTTGACACTGAAAAATTAGGTGCATCTAGTAAAGAACACAATATATGCTCTAATGATCTTGCGGGGATCTTCTCATCATCTTTCTCCTTCCTGCCACACCTTTCTCACTTCTTGACTTTTCCCCTTCCTTTCCTTGTAGGCTCTGAGCCTACAAGGCTGAATGCAAGTTCCTCTTGCATTGAGGTCCCTACCCCCTCTGAATGTGGCCTGTGCTTGTGCACAGGCCCCTGGCAGGGTCTGGGCTTCCTCTGTGGGAGATCTCTGTCTGCTTTTTGCTAGTTTGGACCAGGAGAGGACAAAGAAAAGAGCTTGTCCTGGAAAAATAAAGATATCCTTAAAAAATGGAAGCAAAACTGAGCAATGAATCCAAATCCCAGTTCCAGCAACCTGGTAATTTGTCTGTGCCAGGCGTCAGCCCACTATTAGTCTTTTTCTGGATAGAGATGACAGGGCTCTGTTGACAATCTGTAGGACTTATTTCAGGAGCTGGCACCTGGCTCCCTGGCACATCCCCCTGACGGCTGTGTCACGCTCCTTGGCGCTGGTTTTGGCTCTGCAGAGGTTACAACCAGAGTGGGCTGCCCACCTGCTTGGGAATCTTGCTATTTATTTCGATAATTACGTGTCCGTGCCCTGAGGGCTGTCTAACGCCACCGAGCAGAGCCTGTGCGCCAGCAGAATGGGCATCCCAGTGCTCACACATGAGGAACATGATGAAAAGGCTTCTCACCTGTCCCTAGGAAGGTGCTTTTGCCAGAAAGCAGCTCTCTCAGCCTCCCTCTCCTCCTGCGTCCCTCTACCACTTTTCCCCTGAGCCGTTCGCTCTCGTCCTTGCTCGGTGTCACGGTCAGTGGCATGGGACTACTGGGTGCCTCTCCAGGGTGTGAGTCCGCTCTGTCCCTTACTGTGAACAGCCACGCCATCTGATCTGGAGCTTTCCTGCTCTTGCTGCAAGAAAATATTTAGCATTTTAATATCTTTTCACATTTTTAGAAATAATTTATGTATGAACATACACAGTGCTTAGTAATCATTTCTCAGATGAATGTGGAATTTTTCTAAAATTAAACTATCATTCTTCTCTCTTCACACTTGGCTGTCATATCTTTCTTAATGTAGATCAGTCATTGACTAGAGACACCTACTGTAAGAAGCTATTTTAGCTGTCTGATCAGTTATAAATTGATTTTAAAAGTGAAGACCATTTTGGGGACACAAGCTGGGATTGGTAGGGAATGGAAAAAATAATTCAAAGAGGAAGTTTTGTACTTGAATGTAAGCAACTATTTACCCCTATCTCAGAGCAAAACTATAATCCGGGGGTCCTATCTATCTTTTCTTGTGTTTTAACTCTTAGACCACAAATCCCCCATCTGCCCTGGCTGTATATGATGCAAAGCCCCTGAGGATCAGAGGCTGGTATCCCAGGGCAGAGCCCAAGGAAAAAATATTTCCCCTTGCAGTCTCCATTTGATACTGGGTGAAAGGAAAGAGGGAGATTATCTCTGAAGGAGCCTGGCTACTCTTCTGCTCCGAAGGAAGTCCCTGAACGCAGGAATGAAAAGGAATCTGTTATCGTTAGTTTCAGAGAAGCCTCTCTCCACCACAGTATTTCCACCCGCTACGCTTCTAGTGCTCTTCAGAGGGAATATTCACTTTTTCCAGGCGAAGAAAATGGCTTTGCTAACACAGTGGTGGTCTGCACATAGCAAGAGTGAAGCAGAGAAGATTCACTGGGTGCAAGCTGGGAAGCTGGAAAAATGAGAACTGTTTTCTAGTTTTCTTTTTCCTGCTTTTTGTTCTTCAAGGCCAGCTCTGATATTGTCTGCTGGGGCTTGAACAAGCTTAATTTTTAAGGCATGTCTGACCTCTCTTTGGATTTTTTTTCTGGTGTTTGCATTCCCAGTTTTTAGTATGTAATTAAAAGTATGCAAACAGTGTCTGACTTCTTAAATTAATTCAGATTGAGTGAACATGCTTACAAACTTTAATGTTTGCATGCTGTGCCTATATGAACAATAGTTATCCTGGCATGAATATTGGGCGAGAATCAATTTTGAAGCCACACAGATAAACAGGTATTAGAAGTCAACTTCTGCCTACAAGTACTTCTGTGCTTTGCTGGTTTGTTAAACCATTTATTTTTCCCTAAAAAATTACAACTAAGCAACACTATTCAGATTTTGATTATTTATGATCAATCCACCTTGACAAAACTTCTGAATAGTGTTAAACAAATGCATTTGAATAAAAAAATGCATGTAACAGTTGCAGCATGTTTGTAAATGTTCAGAGAGCAGAAAAAACCTAATAAATCAAATCAATTACAAATTGCAAGTTCCTTGCACAGTCCTATTGTCCCCTGAACGCTTGTAATTGGGAGTTCAAAGCCAAATATCCTTTGTTACTTTTGTAAAGGTTAAAGAAGCATGTTTTCTTAATGCTTAGACTTTGTTTCTCAGATATGTGCAGGATTTTCTAATGCGCTCCATTTAATACAAAATTCAGGGAAGTTAAAATCCTCCTCTACACTTGAGTTAGAAATGGTCCTGCGATCAGATTGCAGTTTTGGAGTAACGCCAATTGCTGACGAAAGTGATTCTTCCCCCATTCCTTTCACTTATTAAGAGGTACCCCTTGCTTGGCTTCTAATGAAGCTCCCTGGGAACTCTGTGCTGCAGCCTGCATCGGCTGGAAGGTATGATGCCTTTGGCAAGGCTGTGTGGCATAGCCTGAAGCCACCCCATCCCACCACACTGTAAAGGGAAAGTACTTCCCCGTTCCTTCTGACAGCTCTTTACATCAGCTGCGCTCAAAGCCTTATGCCATCTGTTTGCATCTTTGCTGTAACCTATGAAAGTCTGTTTTATTAAGAATTCAGCACTGGTGCCTGGGCTACAAGTGAATGCAAATGCATGACTTAGGCATAATTGCACAGGAGCAGTTGCAGGGGGGCAGCCTAAGGGCCTGTCTCCCACTATCTGGTTTTGCAGCAGCAACCAGTGGGGTGAAGAGGGCTGGCTCTGCTTGTTCCCCTGCATCAGGAGACAGATGTGCCATTTGAAGCCGGAGAGGGAAGGACAGCTCTAGGTCCATAGCTGTGCGTCGTCACGTGAGGCAGGAGCCAAACCACCGCTGCACCCCATGTCCTTGGGACACAGCGTGGTCCACCTGCAAAGTCAGTCATGACACTTCCAGACTTCCCGTCACACTGTTTGACAGGACAGATTGTGCATGGGGTGCCTGTAGGTGGTATGCACCATTGCAAAGCATTTGGGCACCTACATGTGTCTTCCATGTCAGGGCTGCCCTTGTGTGGCTTCGGGTTCTTCCCCCTTCTCCTGTCTTGGGAGAACAAGATTTGTATGGGCTGATAATGTGCTTCTTGTGTCCTGGGACCTTGACAACCTCATGCATGGAGGTCTGCCAAGTCATCTGTTTGCAGCCGCCTCTGCCTGCCTCAGCTGAGTGAGGTGCTCCAGCCCGATGGTTGGGAACGGGTGGATGTGAGTACATCCCAGGTCACATATTGAACTGTCCCATGTTCTGCCCAGACTCTGCCTCTCTGTCATTGATTTCTTCTTGGCTGCTGACTTGGAGACCAGGATGTGCATGGGCTTGCAGTGGTGGGCCTGCAGCTCCAGTCTAGTTGCTGACAGTCAGAGCCTCTGCCACACATGCATACACACATGCATAAACACATTAGTGTCTCTAGGAGCTTGTGCAGACCCATGGTCACTCCAATATCCAACTCTCAGACCCCTGGTGTCTCTGTGGTATCCAGTCCCTGACGTATGGTTTCCCTGATAGCTGGCTCCCCCACCCCTTATCCTACTTGTCAGCAGGTCTGGCTTGAAATTTTCTAGTGAGTTAGACATGCATGCACTCAGACAGGACTGATGTTCCCTAAGGACAGATGCACACACACACACACGCACAGACACACACACACACAAACATACACTGGTGTCTCCACTTGCTGGCACACCAGACACATGGGCCTTCTGACCTACGGCCTGACTCCAGCTGCTGCATGTGCACCCCCATAAACACACACACATGCACACAGAGAACAGAGTACCTCACCCAGTAAAGTAGTTAGAAATGCAGCTTAACTAGGAGACTGTGGTGATCAGGTATAGGGCATGACCAGCAGCCTGCTCACACGCAGCTGGCTCCTTTTAGCTACTAATGTCTGTATTTTTCCACACTCATTCCTTTGCAAGCCATCTTCACTCTCCCATTCTTGCCTTTGGTCTTTATCCTTAATATCCCATGTCTCACACATTCCCACTAACCCCTTTAAAACATCCCATGGTAGATTTTACACCATTCCCCAAATGCTTATCCCATAATGAGTCCTGTACACCTGCAGGGAGTAACCCCTCTCCACCTGCAAGACTGTCTGTTGAGAGCATCTCCCATAGACTCCTCACACACAGACTGTGGCTGGGCTGTCTTCTGCTGAGATCCCCGTGAGTATCCAGGTCCGGCCGCTGTTGGGCTTCCTCTGCCTGGTACTGTCCTCTGTGCATCTCCAGACCTTTCTATTCATGGTGATTATCCCTTCATCACATAAACTAACAGATCCCACCACTGTAAATCTGGGTGGCTCTCAGAAGAGTAATCCCTGAATTTATACCATTAACTGTCAGCAGATCCACTGAAGTTGCATGACTTCTGCATCTTCCATGCTCCTTTGATAGACTTCTTCAGTCATTACAGTTTATACAGTCATGTGTGGAAAAAATAATCTCTTAAAGCACCTTTTACTACTGGTTTTTAGGAAGTCACATTATGAGACTAACAAGGAATGTGAATGGCATTTAAATACTGAGCAGGCTGGGGCATCATGGGTCTCATTCAGTAACTTGGCAGAGGAAGACAACCCTTTAGTCTTGGTAGACAACTTACCATCAGCTTCTGAGTAAGATGTCGTGCTGCTACTAAATATTCTTCCTTCAGTGAGCAGGACACTGCATATGAGCAATGTTGATAGCCTTCAGGAGGTGATTAGGGAGGATATCTGATATTGTATAAATGGAGTTGTTGTTTTGTTGCCATTTGTAAGACTATTTCTGGAAAACCTATAATTTATTACTGAGAGATGTAAACAGTGAACACACAACATCAGAGACAGGCTGCACGGTTAGGGATGGAACGGGCCCTCCAGTGTTACAGACCAGCAGAGCGCATCAGGGATGTAGTGCATGCAGGAGAGCGCCTAGTAAGGACACTTGTCTGCTGTCATATCAAAAGCAATCCAGCAGTAAAAGGTTCAATACTTTAGTGTGGAAAGATGTTTTGGGAGGGCACCGTTGTGTAGACTACCTGCCCTCTTCTGTCTCCCCTGCAATAGGCAGGGACATTAGGTATCAGCTACTCTGGACCTATTGCAGCTGACAATGTAAATGTTTTTGATTATACTTTTTGTGCAAAGGCCATCTGCATTAACACAAAGGCTACATGGAAACATTCCTAGGATGGTGACTTCAAAATGGTTCACAATCTTCTGTTTACTATTGGCAAATGTTTCCAACACACATGTTTGTGAGAAATATGTGTAGAGTTTGGCACCATAGCTTGAGGCTATATCCAGTGACTGCTGAAGGGGTGGCATAATACCTGTGTTGCCAGGCTTGTCACAGTTAGAGATGAAGGACTTTAGATTAGTGTGGAATTAATTCCTTTCTTGGCTACAGAATAGTCATATTTGATGTTGCCCATTTGGAAGAGATGCTTAAATGGATCAACAATGTTTTTGATAATATCTGCCAAGAGCATTTTGACTCAGTCCTTTGCAATTACTCACTTTTATAAATCATGCATCAGTTTAAAGTATAATGCAGACATCTAAAAGGTGTTGAGAATGAAAACCTAATAGCATTTTGTATTTCTTACATTCATCTCATAGACTTTATGTTGGAATTAGTGTTGTTGTCCAGAGGAGCAGCCCAGATACTACAATTATCTGGACTTCTTGGTATAATAAACTACTTTGCAAGACAGTTAGCCAACCAGCTGCCAGATCCATCTTAAAAATGACTGATACAAGAAGCACTGAAGCTGATGGCAAAAGCCATGGTTCATCCAGTACAAGCATACAATCTGTGGTCATAGGTACTGGTTGCAAGACTCAGCAGTGGAGAAAAATTGAGTGAGTCACTCCTCCTCCAATTCTTGGTCAAAGACTGGGAAAAATGTGTTATGACAAAATGAAAAATATGATATGACATCATTCCACAGAGCAGGGGCACATGTGTCTACTTCAAGCTAACCAGCAACCACTGTGAGGAATGCAACTTCTCAAACTTTGCAGTGAGGAGGCAGATGCAACCATTATTTTGCTTGTCCTCCAAGCCTCAAATGGTGGATAAAACCAGTCATAATCACTGCTGAAAAGAGTGATCTTTTGAGCTCAGCACATCTATTTCTTGCCAGTGCTCTGGAAGCAGACCTGGGAAAGATTGACTTAGAATAATAAAGTATATATTGGCTAAGTACTTGCATGTATACAAGGAACTGATCGTTTGCATGCGTCTTAGAGGTGCAATAATGTTGATGGTTTTGAGGACAGAAATTCTGGGAACTTAAAACTTATGCAAAGGGAGTGCACTTTACAGAATTTTGCTGAGCTTGGGCAAACACGGGAGCTTTCATCACAGCTTTCAAAAACTGTAGGGATTCTTGAGTCATCTCTGTACCCCTGAAATTGCAACAGCTGATACCAACAACTGCTGTTAGCAACTCCGCCATGAAAACTGGGGTGAAATAGGTTCTGGTTAACTTCTGCCATATGAAGAGTATTAACTCCAGCTTGCTCTGAGCATGCTCTACCAAGCACGAGGTTGGAAATAATCCTTGCAACAGGCATGCGACTGTCCCCTATCTTAACACTGAATGTCTGGATAACTGATGCCAAACAGCACGCAGTTTGGGGGTGCCTGGACTACAGCATCCACAGCTACCACAACTCTTAAGAAATACAGTTGCACCCTTTGCTGCCAAAGCAGGGACTCTACCATAAGAGTGAACTCCAGTGGAAAAAAATACAGAAGCTGCAAATCCAAGGATGAAACTGGATTATGAATAGCAAGATGAAGCTCAGAATAATTTCACTGAAGATGGAGAAGGAAAAAATGGAGAGTGGGAATCAACTGAAATGTGTGTTGGTTGTATATGTAAGCAATGAATTTTATGTGGTACTTCCTTATATTTGTTAAGAATTTCTTTTGAGCTATGCATTTGAAAACTAAAAAAAGATATTGCCAAATGAAAGGATGCTGCCATTAGGTATATTATCACCATTAGTAAGCCATCACTTAGAAAAGGTTATATCTATATGAAACCTATAGAGAAAGTTGCCATCAAAACACATCGTTATTATTTGTCATGTCAAACAGTGACAATGGCTGAAGTTTCTCACCTTAGTTCATGACTAAATAATCTATCCTTTCTGCCATCAAAGAAGCTGAATTTGCTGGTCTTTGAGGGAGTCCTGAACACATGCTCTTTGTCCATTACTTTTTTGTGGGGAACTGTTTGAAGGTTTTGAGGTGTATTTGGTTGGTGGAGCTGTGTTATTTGCCTTATTTTTGCTAGACTGGTACACGGTATTTTTATTATAATTTGTTGCAAATATGCCCACATTATATATAATTGACATATGTGAAATAGATGTAGAATTACTAACAGTAATAGAAGTGTAAATAGCAATAGTATGAAAAGATAACTACTACTGATTTACACTTCTAAAGAGTAACTGGAATTCCAAAATAACTAGCCAAATAAAATCGTGGTTCTATCTAGAAATATTTTTAAAATATAAACTTTATCTGTAGACCTTCATCCACCTCTGTTTCTGGCTAAAATTGTACAGCCTAGAAGTTGATTAAAGTTCTCTAACAGTGAACCTACAGGTAGAATCTTGTTGTTACATTCTTTTTTATTGAATAGTAAAATGGTGAACAGTGCATGTAATACATGATAGAACAATATTCCTTTATTTAGTTTTGCAATTTAAAGTTAAAAACATTTTGGTTAATGGAAGGTGAAGATAGTATTAAGGGGGTTATTATTTATTGGTGATTTATACAGCAACGGGATTGTATTGTAAAGCACTGAGAAAAATTGACATGTTAAGTCTCCTTAACAATCAGGCATTGGAAAATTGCCCTTGGTTCATGTTGAATAATGCACATTGGCTGTTATATACAAGGCACAAACTGTGTATAGATTCATTTAGAGCTCCCAGGTGGGAGAATTTGAGTATGTTTTCAATGAAGAGTCTATTATCCCTTGGTAACTGAGAACATTACATATGAAAAATATGGCATCTACAATGAGTCATCTTAAATCCAGATAGATCTGGCTGACCCTGCCAAATTCACCTTTCTGAGCTAATCATGGCCTTTAATTACCAGATTATTATTTTTTAACGGTAGTCATTTCTCAGATGCTCTAACTAGGTGTTTGTCTGGTAGTGATGATAATTAAGCAAGTTGCTATTAGAGATGTGGTGATGTTTTATTGATAAAAATCAGAATGTAAATATCTTGCTGGTTGCATTATTTTGTTATTTGTAAGATAAGTCATCTAGTAGACTGTAAATTCCTGAGGGCAAAGATTTTGATGTTTATATTTGCCATCTGTCATTCAGACCGATGGGACAAGGTAGTCCATAAACAACAATAAATGAACACCAGTTAATTTCAGATTATAGGCTGTATAAGAAATTCCATCTGCAATTTTACTTTCTAGGCATCGTTATGTAAGATTTTATATGGCGATTAACATCATAGCAGTAAAAATTTTAATGTGATCCCATGCCAGGAAAATATCCACAATCAGTCTAAACCAAAAGCCTCTGAGGAATTTCTAGACCTTTTATTTGTTGATGTATGTGCTGTTGTTTTAGCCTGACAAACATAGTCAACATATTAAACCAATAGCTAAACAAATATTCTTTTTCTTAAAAGCTGATGTAAAAGAATAAGTGCTTACTAGGCTGCATCAGCAACACACATTATCTAGCATGAAGGCAGTGCTATTTTATCAGAAAAAGAAGGCATATTTCTGTAAGAGCAATTGAATTTATTTCTAAAACACATAAAGATAAAGGATAGTGGAAGTCTGAAGATAATGAGAGTTGCTGAAACTCAGAATGCCAGAACTTCAGCACTGAAAGATTAGCAACAGCTTTTTACTCTTCACGTGTCTTACATGAGGCTGCCTATCAGAATGAAAACAATGAAAGTCGTATCTTCAGCATTTTTTTCTAATTTTTATTATTGCTTTGAACGCTGCCTTCTTTAATTATGGCAACAGATGTTGGCAGTACTGTACAATATGTGTCTGCACAATTCATGTTCTCTCACATTTTGTTCTTGCGGAGAGTGAGAATTTATTTTTATTTAAAATTAAATAAAGAAAACTATAGATGTTCAATAACTGGAATTCTTAAAAAGTCTGCTTACAAGGCATGGGGGAGGTTCACTGTTCAACTGCATTGTGTAATTTCAAGGGAAGTGTAGATTCTTTTTTCCCCTCTTTCTCTCTTCTCAGTGATGTAGGGATATTTTCTGAACAAAGAATAATGACAGACAAGCGCATGTATGTTTTATAGTCAAACATCTGCCATACTGTAATACTGTGATATGAACGGCAGTCAACGAAGAATAGTCCCTATCAGGAAAACAGAGATATTTCTTGAGGAAATGCACAGAAGATGCAAGCTTTTGTCTGGCCAAATATTTTTTTTCCCTTGGTCTCTCATTTTGTACATGAATATACATACATTCATACTATGTCCCCCCAGGCCAAAAGCTGAAATGAAATGACAATAATGTAGGGGTATGGACTCTGGGCAACATTAAAAAAAAATCTCGTGTGCCTGTGAAATCCAGATCCCCTTTTCCAGTGAGATCTGGGGAATGTCAAGTGACTTAAAGATAGGATTTAGGCTTCGCTGGCCTACGTTAGTGTGATGCCATCTTAAACAGCTTCCACCCTCCCTCCTCCCTGCTGACCCTCCATTCTCTCATTGCCAACAAATATGTGTGATGATCTGAAAAATTATCTGAACTATTTTCTTCCATCTGGATCTGTTCCCTGACATGTCTCCCAGTGTGACCACACACAGCTGTGCCGCCATGGGGGTAGGAGTGGGAATGATTTTAGCTGGGTGAAGTAGATCTGTCACCATGTGTGAGACCATGGCCTCAGTCATTTCTACCATTTTGCACCATCTCACTCCAGCAATTAACTCATCAGCTACTGCCACCATGTCTCCTGTCATTCTTGAGCAGCTTTTAACATCCACATAGTCTGAACCTCTACTCGGAATCAGAAAGGTGCTGCCTGATGAGCTCTCACAGAAGCAGGCAGCCCCGTTCAGCCACAGAGGGGTTGCCATGTTAAGCTGTAAGTCACAAGTGTTGTTGTACACTGTGAAGAAGGTTTGCCCATTGGGGCACAAGCGCAGAGGTTTGTGTAGGACAGTGAACATCCCCACGGCGCTCTTCTGCATTGAGGGCAGCAACATTTTGTTCCTCATGGTTTCCTGGGCTGGTGGCTGCCTGCCTCTGGTTATGGGCTGGAGAAGCCTGCGCTGCCTCAGCTCTGCCTGTGCATGTTTTGCCCCATATGGAGTTTAAGATTTTATGGTCTCTGTCAACATGTGTGTCTCCATTTCTTGATCTTACACCTTCAGACAGCTCCTTCTCTCTATGCCATGTGACGACATGGAGGAGCCCCGGTGTGAAGGAGGAGAGCAACACAGTGAGCATAATGACAAACAAGCCAGGTCTCTTCTGGTCAAGATGGACGTACAAAGTAAGCTAGAGCACATTGTTGTGTCACATGATGCAAAGATCTCCCAGCTAGCCCTGACCCAAGCTGGTAAAGAGTGTTGTGTTTATGCTTCACCTTGGGATCATCAGCCCAGGGCTGAACATAAGCCATGCAGTCCTTCTTCTTTCCCTTCCACTGTGCAAGACTCCCACTTGTGAACAGTCTCCTGAAGATAAGTTTCTCATGTCAGACATCTCCAGATGTGGCAGGTGAACATCCCCCTCTCCCTGCCATACCTTTCCTGTTCTCCTGTGTCGTGCACATGCCCTGTGCTGGTGGTTGTTGGTGCCCACCGCAGGCAGCAGCAGGGTTGTGGTCCTGCTGGGGTGGAAGAAAGCTGGTGTTTGTCATTCTCCAAGCTTGGTTGCTGTGCTGGAGGCAGCTGGTGAGACCAGCCTGCATTTCAGCTCCCAGAAGTCCCAATGGCAGCAGGACCCCTGACTGATTTTCAGTCTTGAGTCACTGCTAAGTGCTGAGGTGACCCAAGAAAACTTTAGTAGCCATGTAGGCACTATCTGGCAGCTGAATAGGAGCCATGAACAAGCTGTTGGCATATAAATGGTAGTCTTCGGTGAGAAAAATGATCAACTGATGTCAAAGAGGCTTTAAGGATAAGTTCCCACTTCTTCCTGGTGAAAGCCAAGACTCAAAGGTGAAACTTCTGTCATGGAATAAAAGATAGGGCCAGAAACTGCCCATAGGGGACAGCTATTGGCTCACAGAGGGATGTAAAATATATTTTTCCCACACACCCAGTTTCCTCCAAGTCAATGAAATTCAAATGTGACCCTTTTGTTCTGATAACCTCTGAAAAGGAGTCAGGCTTGCCAAAAACTTCTGCTGATACACCAAAGAGAAAGGAAGCAAGTCATAAAACATGTTTTGGATCAAACAGTAACATTCTGTTGCACACATCTAAAACACAGTGGAAGGAACACAGTGCTGCTTTGGAGTATGACTAGGGACATGAATCATGACAGTAGCTCAATATTTGTCCAAAGAGCAGAAATTACTAGGATTCAGGCAACTAAGGTTTGTTCATAAGAGCTGCACAAGAATATGTGTATACTGCAGCCTTGTTTGTCTTAACTGTCTGATTCCCTATACTCATACTAAATTTTTGTGTTCTTTTTCTTCTTTTTGAACAAGGAAATTGTATAAATAACATTTATGATAATGAAAGAAGCGCTCCACCTCAGAGAGAGCAAAACATTGGCAGCATAACCGAATTTGACATTGTCATAGATTTGGGTTGGCAACATTGACAATAATAATAAGCAACAGATCTTTTTGATATAAGTTTAGCACTAGGTATCAAAAAAGTGATGATCAGTGCCTGGTAAATCTGCCTCAAGAAGAGTTCTGTCAGTCTAGTGAAGATCATGCAGAGTTGTGCAAGTCAGTCAACTGATTCTGAAAAGTAGAATATGGGTGGGTCAGCGAGTGTTTGGCCTTGTGGTGTTGGGAGAAGGTGAGGGGTTTCTGTGATCTGTCCGATGGCCCTCTAGTAACTTGTGACACTCGTGGATGCTTCAAAGCAAGTCTGAGAAGGGACAGTGTTTCCAGCAACCCTAATTTATCAATCAAGTTTTGAAAAAATCCTGGCAGGTGGGAAAAGGACAGAGTTTTTCTTCATGACTTGTCTGGACAACTTAGTGCTCTGTGTTGGTTTCGGCAGCCTCTTAGCTGGGGAGGTGGCAAGCGCCTTCTAGCAAACAAGCGTTCCAATGTGTACTTCCAGACTAGTCCCAGTACCTGTTGTGTCTTGTCCCAGTGGCAAGACAGAAAAGGGCAGCAAGGGCATGAAGGAGAAATGGGTGGAATCACCAGAAAGCCTGGGAGATGTGAAGGCAACCGGAAATACTGCAATTCAAAATGTTACAGGGGCGTGGAGGATACTATGAAAGGACTTAGGGGACATGTGGTGAACTTACGATACTGGAAGCAGAGAGGGGTTATTTGGGGTGGAAGAGGAAAGCTGTGGGACATTGAACTGCAGGAAATCAAGGTTCAGTAGTTCTGCTCCTCGGGGAGCAACTTGTCTTCAGAGCTTGACAATATTCCATTGTGGTTAAATGTGTCTGGAGGGATTGGTTTATTGCTATCATGATATATAGGTCTCTTACAGATACTTATCTCGGAGGTTGTGAAGGGGTTCAGTTAGCAATGGCAGGCTATAAATGGGGAGGAGAAGGATGTCAAGCTTAACAGTAGGGAGGAAGGAAAACTAAAATAATAAATATTGATTTGGAGTATGTCTTTTATTATCTCTGAGTGAACAGGAAAATGTTATAATAATGTGATCTTTATGTGAACCATAAATTATCCCCATGAAGCTTTTCTGCATTGGTGTTGATTAATCAACGAACCATTCTGGGGAGCTGTTGGCTATACTGTTCATTCAACAGCTTGAGTTAGTTATCATATTTCATTGTATTCCTGTAGGCTGTACATTTTTATTTAGTTTATAGCAATTTGTGGGATGCACACCCTGGACTTGAGGAAATAACTTTTACCAGATGGTTTAAATCAGTAAGAGTCTTGTCTTGAGTTCAGTTGTCCTTTGATCTGTTCCCTATTGCACCATGTTGCATAGCTGAAGAAAGCTAAGTAAATCCTGATAATAACAGACTTTTTACAAAGTTATCTTTTATGTGGATCCTGACCATATACTGAAAGTGAACTGTAAAGCTAAAACAAGAACTGGATATGCCAGCTGAATGCTGCATTGACCTATAAGTGAGAGGTGTTTTTGGAAATAACAAATGTAATTTTTTGCATCTGAAGTTTATTTGGACTTCATCCCTCTCTGACATCACTTTTGTGCGTGACCAGGGGATTTGTCTATGGACCCGCCTAGTGAATTTGCTCTTACCATGGGTATACATGAAACACTTCCAAGAGGGGATGCCAGTAGGAAAGCAGGGTGGTGTCCATGACCTTCTGCTTCTTCCCAAGAAGCCTGAAACAACATTGGAACAGAAATGAAGGCATGGGTTACACCAGCAGCTCTGTAGAGGGCACATGGTGCCACATGGTGCCACATGGTGGGGTGCGTGTCAGAGGTATGCAAGGCACTTCACTTTCTTGCAGGTGCTTTCCTACAGACCATGTCCCTTACTTCACCCCTGTGCAATAAGGGGCGCTCACCTGACACCACCTCATTCCTGGGACCTGTGGGCCCCTTCCCCAGTTGGCCTCATCTCCTCATGTCCCACTGTGAGAAGTGGCCAGTTGGTGACTATGATGGGGAGGAGAGAGGGAAGGGCTGGTACCCTCTCAGCCAGCTGTGGTCAGCACAACCAGCAGTCCTGCTTGAAGGACCTACACCCATCTTTTCCATAGAAAAGTCTTTTCATCTTATTTTAACACAACCCCCCCCTAAAAACGTAATGAATTAAGTTAACAAATTTACATCCCCCACTCAAAAACTCCAATAATAGAGATGCAAAATGCGCCCTGACCCAATCTGTCCTTTCCCCCATCTCAGTCTCAATCCAGGAGCTTCCCTTTAACAGTGGGGTCTCCTGGACATGCAGTTTGGGGCTGCATTTCTCTGCCTTCAGACTGAGGTGCTAAGGTTCAAGACCCAGGGATTGCATGTGTGGACACCTCATTGCTTCAAATTCACTAACACAGCCACACGATTTTTGTTTAAAAAGTATTCCTCATATGGAATACCATGAAAAGGAAAGTAAGATTTATTGTCCAAAAAATATTCCCCAAGGAAAAAGAAAGAGTAACGTGGCAACTTACGTGATTCCTTAATATGTAGGTCAGATGGAGAAATGTCAGTGATGGTATGAATACCAAGTTTTTCCCATTCCAGAGTCAAGAAGGAAAAGACATCCAAAGACCCGGGGCAGATGTTCACCATGTGGTCACACGTCTCTTTTTGTGGTCTGGCAAAGAGATCATATAGCTAGTATCAGTACTTTAAGGCTTAATCAGATGTCAATGCCTTAGTTGCGTATATTGAAGCGGATATATTGAAGTTATTTGTGTCTCTTAGGGCCATTATTTCATGCTACCTGCAGAAAGGCACGATGGGCTCAGGGTACATCTATGCTGGTAGTTACTTATGTGTAAGCCACCTGGTTATATTTTTGTCCCATTTCCTTTTTTTTTTTTTTTTTGGAAAAGCTTTGCTCAGATTCAGCAATTATAGTGCTATTCCGAGATAAGCCTAGCCAGGTCTGCTTAAGTCTGGGATATTTTCTGATTTCTGTTGGTACCTTTTCTGTCCTGCAGGTTTTGGGCAATAGGCTGACTGAAGTGATGCACCTTTGTCTTCTCACCATCATTTACACGTGGCCTGAAGGAGGATTTTTCTTTTACATTTTCTACTCCAAAATTCCACTATTTTGCTTATTCAGCACAGGTTGTGAGGCTCAGGGCAGCTCTTGACTCTCTGTGGGAAGTTATCTATATGTGGAGGGTGAGAAAGTGCATTCACTTCTACTTGAGTTACCTCAATTGTGTTAAATACAGTCCTTCTTGGGCAGGGCCTGTATGTGACCTCCTGCAGCTCCCTCTCCCAGGTTTACCAGAGTCAGAAGGGAGCAGAGAAGTGATGGGCTACATCAGTGCAGGAGAGCAAGGTGGCCACACAGCGCTTACAAAGAGTCTGGCAACAGATCCATGACCTGGCACCAGCCCAAGCCTGAGAGGCTGTGAATCCCTTCCGCTCGCTGTGGAAAACACTGCTACCACAGCAGAAATCAGCTATTATATTTGTGTGCACAGGAGGGTAACACAAAGATCAAAACCGATTTACTGGTGCAAAGCCAGATTGCATCATTAGCAATAAAAAGGGTCTTTTGTTTTGTAATAGACCTTTTTTTTTTCTGTATATATGACTTTCCACTTATAGTATTTCTTCTCTCAACTTTGTGAATTCTTGTGTTTTTCATTCCGTCAACTGGTCTGTGAAACGTGTGTGCATGTGTGACTATCTTATGGTGTAGCTTGTATGTACTGTGTTGCATGTGCCAAGAAATATGCTGGTGGAAGACTTTGAACATGAAGCACATTTGAATGGCCTGGGCTTGCATGACATGTGAAAATCAGATCCCTGTAAAGTCCCACACATTAGGTGTCTAAAGATGAGGGTGCACAAAGTCAGTGACCACTTTAAAAAATATATTTTTCCTTATCAGATCTCCTCCATTAAGAGGAGACACTGCAAGAGACAAATTATGGGGTTTGTGTAAGTTATTTTTCTTTATTAGGGTATTGCTGCTTTGGGTATTTGGGAAGCGTTGTTTCTACTGATGCTCATTACTATTGGCTCTCCAGTGAAAATAACCAGTGTCTGCCACAGTCAGGGTTTTTTCTGAATGTTGTTCTGTCTGACATGACATAGTTTTTCAAAAGGAATTTTTATAAACCTTTAAAACACCGAAGTCTGATTGCTTTGAAATTTTAACAGTGTCAAATATTTTCTTGCAACTGGTGAGAGTAAAATGAAAGCTGAACAAGCACCTCTGCCCACACAAGCAAATTTTTTTTTGCGTTTTTCAAATGTTTCTGCTGCTGGTTGCTATTGAAACTTTGAAAAACCTTTCTAGTTCTTGAAGTGTGACACAAAGGAGGGGCTGTTTAATTTTTTTTTTTCGAAGGTGAGGAAATTTCAAAATTATTGAAGGCAATAAAAAGGAAAATGCAAAGCAAAACCAGAGCAATTCTGATATTATCAATTTTACTGTGTCAGTGTCAAAAGGAAAGAAGAAAAAATTAGACAGTCTCCCTCTATGTGTGTATCTTGATTTTGGCAGGTTTCACATTTGATTATTTTTTATGAAAGATTCAGTTTTGCTATAATAGCAATTTTTCTTTGAAATCCAGATCTTAACTTTCAGATAACTCTGGGAATAAATGGCTTGTTTTTTTGAGAAAAGAATCCCTTCCAGATGTGAAGTGAGATGTCTTTTGCTATCTGAAAAAATCTAAATTCAGACAGTTAAATGAGAAATAACTAATAACATGAAAACTGATGATATGTCTTTGTTTCCAAGAATCCCACCTCCCCGAATTGCGGGAGAAAACTAACTAAACCTGCTTGTTAGTAATAACTACCTTGTGCCTATTCCCGCAAGCCAAGACTGTCATCTGCAGACATAAATAAAGACTATTAGCATTACACTCACTGGATTTCAAGGAAATTTCTTGCAATCTGTAAAAGTAATCATGTGCAAATGTGTTTGCAGATTGAGACTGTACTCTCACCCAAATATATAATGCAGTTTCAAGGTGGTAGCTATCTGATATTATGTCTATTTTTGTTTTAACACAATGAATACTCAGCAGCAGAGTAATAATGCTCACTGCCTTTTCCTTCTAATATTGTTCATGGCAGAAATCCAATTTATACACTGCAAATAATCATTATTTCCAATAGGCTGAGGATCTTTCCTGGCAAGAGCGTAACCAATGTCTTCTACTCCTACTTGTGTCATTCATGATATTTCAGTGATGTGAGTTAGCATATAAAATCCATTACCCATAAAAGGATTGTGGGAGGAGAAAAAAAAAAGATAAAAGAAAACAGGGGGCATGCCAAGTGCTGTGAGGCACAGGGAATTAAAAGCAAATAGCTAAGCAGGTGGAAAAATCTGACAAGGAAGCTTAATACACTGAAGAAGTACTGAGAGCTTGTGGCCCTGGGGAATAGCACTGCAATCGGTGTCTTGGTGACATCGTTCTGCCCCGCACAACATTGCTGGAGAGTAAACTATTGTTAAACAGCACTTTTGTAAGGGGCTTGCCACAGTCCCCAAGCTCTTTCCTGGACCACTTCCGATGTATGAAGAAAGGACTTGAGTGGCGATCCCTTTCTCACCTGAAAGGCTGTAGGGACTCAATGCCAAGTGCAGCTCTTCAACCGTCTTTTGAAAAAAAGACTCCAGCAGGATGCTAAAGCAAGAGCGTGTTTTCATCACTGACTTCACAAACAGGAGTGACTCATGTGCCATCTGTTTTGTCCCTCCACTCGATCATATGCGCTCCCTGTTTGTGCTGGTTAATGTATTTGCCATCTATTAAAGGGAGAGGAAACTTTGGAGCAGTCAAAACAAACATGCCTGAGAAAGGCTGAAGTTTTGAAAGAGGCTGGCTGGAAAGCCACTGCCACTATCACCTTCCATTAAAACATGTGGTTTTAGGGCAAGAACCTGCCAAGTGACAACCCACTGAAATCCTGTGAGAATGGGTCTGGGATTTCTGCATGTCTGAGGCACGTCTGTATTACGTAAAACAGTGACTGCATCAGAGTGTAGTAACTGCACCACACCATGCCCAGACTGGCAAACTCTTCTCTGTGCCCATTGTCACAGCTCAGTGGTGTGTGGAGGTGGCTGTCCTGCTTTGGAGCCTCAGGGGGGACTCTTCAGCCTGGAAGGTAGAGGCCTGAGGAGGAGTTATGATACAGTATGGATTTGTGAGCACTATGGAGAAGGTGAGCGGGGAGTGCTCAGAGCTGCCCAGAAGAGACCCTTCCTCCAATGCAAAAACTGTGTGTGTGTGTGTTTGGAGGCCACGAACAAAAAACGACAGTTGGCAGGTTCAGAAAAGCCCAGGAGATATTCCTCTACCCAACACCTTGCTGAACGGTGGAAGTTGCTGCAGGATGCTGAAATCTTATCCAGGGCTTAAAAGGAGCTTGAATAAATGAATGGAAAAAAATTTCCATCAAGAGCACTGAAAAATACAATGACAGCACCTCTGGCTCATTCTGCAGCGTAAATGCTACATGATGTTGGCACTCAAGCTTGGACTTCGAAATCGCTAAGCCTTATAACAGACCTAAAAGACCAATGCCAGAATAAACTGGAAAACTGGATTACTGGTGCCTCAGCCATTCATAGGCTGTCATTTTACCAGACTTTTTGCTTCTGAAGTCTTAGTGGTCAATTAAAGAGTCCACCAACAAGATGGTAATAACCCCATCTGAGGAGAAGGACGGGGAGTAGCCAGAGCATGGCACACACCACCCATTTCCTAGACGTTGCCTAAAACCCCCTTAATATGATGGTAACAGAGCTAACAGGCATTAATAGATGGTATAATTGAGGGAAGTCAGTAACCACTTGGGCTCTTGTTAAGCATTACATCATGACAGCAGGCAAAAAACAAAAGCAGGGCCAAGGAATGACTTAGAGAGAGCAGCCTGTCTGAGGAACAGCCTTCCTTCAACAAACTCCGTCTTTCCCTTGATGCCTTGGTGTCACGCACTTGTAAATCATTCCTCCCAGGTTTTAAGATTTTATATACAAGTATATAGTGAGAGAAGTGCAAGACATGCTGCACAAACCTGTGAAAAATACATCTTGAATTGCCTCTTGTTTCAGGTCCTCATTGGCAACCATAGTCCATCACATACAAGACCCCAGAAGGAGCTCACAGGTCTGGTGACATTTCCAGCCTCCCAGCTCAAGCCTAGACATGAGCCAGGATGTGTCTTGCTCTAACTGGTTTATGTTTCTCTTGAATCAGTGAAAATGTTACCTAGCTAAATGAGGAAGAGGAACAAACTGTACCTATCACCAGAAAATCTCCCTCGGAAACAGTTTCCAAACATATGCATTAGGCAATGAATCTGTTTCCCTGACTATGTGTCACAGCACTCAGTGCTATTCTGGTTGTATTTCGCAAGCTGGCATTGCTTTTTAATGCACTTACTCCTGGTCTGCTCGGAATCAGTTGTTCTGCATATTCTCAGGCTGCTTTTGTGAGAAACCACAGTTATGCCAGGCAGTTTCTGTCAGTCCCATGCCATGCCTCTTGATGGAGCATGATTTTCAGCTCTATCTACTTTTTCATTTTCACCTTTCCTTTCTCTGGCTATGCCTTTTTGCAGTGCAGTGTGAAAGCCTTTGTAATGGGAAAAGGTGCCGAAGCCATCTCAGTGCCCCTCACTGCGACTCCTTGCCAGTGACAACAGCCACAAATGCACAGCGGTGTAATTCAGTACAAGTATGAATGCATCCAGAAAATATGTGCAAGGTATTGTTCAGAAAGCTCAGCCTTTTGCTTATGAAGTCTCCGCAAGTTTCTTGTGCATTACATCAGATTTCTCAACAATTTACAGGTTGGTTTTTTCCCCGCTCTGGAAACATTTGTCACAGCAGATTATTTTATTCAGTGCTGCTGTATGTAAAATGTAGAATATTAATAATTTATTTGGCTAAACATGCATAATTTGGGAAGACAGGTGAAGTGATGGATTTGTCATCAGGCTTTTAATGTTAAGTCTTGTCAGCTGCCGTTTTAAATGTTGTTTATTTGAAATTACAGTGTGGGTATAATGCCTAAGTGGAAGATCTTTACATGTATAAATTAAAGCTGCTTTTGCTGTTGGTAACAAGCTAGAAGTTTGATTTAAAATCTGTCATTTTCTCTCATACCTGGATGTTCAAATAGACTTATCACCAATAACCCAGTGGTGAAGGAACAGCTACTGCAGTGGCAATAACGTTTTCCAGAAACATTTCTGCTTTCTATGAATGTCTCTTAGCCTTGACTTACAGGACCTCCCCTGCTTGTTGTAGGAAGGTAATTACAGCTGGATTAACATCTCGCCTTTGGCATCTATTAAAATGTCTAACTTTGGCAGTGTTTGTGATAGCGGACTTTCACTGTAGCTTTCTGTCAGCCACGAGTTTGAGCAAGGGCCCCATCATCCTGAAGGCAGCTGGGCAGAAGCAATGCCTGGCCACCGTCAGCTTGCAAATGAGCTTGGGGGAAGCTCCTATCGCCCTCTTGCCTTTTTCTGGAGCCTTATGGCCCACTTGATGTGCAGATATTTGATGCATGAAAGTGAACCTTTGGGTTGGGAGAGCGGAGCTTCATTCCTGGCTTTGCCCTTCTCCATCACCTTTTCAAGCGTGATCTGCAGACCAGGACCCCAGACTGGGCTGCACAAGAGTTCCCCAAGAAAAAGTCCTGCTTCCCTGCTGGGGCAGGTTTGCTAGTTCCTCTTCTGGAAAATTACAGACATCTGGATACATAGCTATGAGTCTTTGGCATAGAAATAAATTTAATCCAATTTTGCTACTCTCTTTGAGTAGAGAAATTGCCCTTTATACAACTCACAGCTGTCCCAAGTCACCTTCCTCACTATCTATTTACAGATTTTATGCTCAAGACATCTCAGCTTCAAAAGAAGTTCTTAGGAAAGAACACAGCATTGTCTGAGAAGATGGGGGTACTCCTGCTTTGAATTTGGGCTGTGGAATTGAGAGAGGTGAATATTATTTTTGTCAGAATGGCAATTGAACCAAAAGAATGGAAAAATCTTTGCCTCATGCTGAGCCAAAAAGGGTATTTTTAAGGTTTCTTTTGTGAAACTCAAATGCTTTATTTAAACTAAAGGGAGATTTTTCAACTTTGTTTTGGGACTATTTAATCCTTTTAACCTTTTCCTGCTTTAGATTTTATTTAGATAAATAGTGTCATTTCAGAGGAATTGTTTGTTTTGATGTCAGACAGAACATGTACCTATTTCTGAAATGAAACATTTATTAAGCAGCATCCAAACACAGTGTTTTGATGTGATATTCCCAGTACTTTTCAAGCTTTATTTCACAACGAAGTTTTTAGTTCCCAGGGATGTTTTGCCCAGCTGAGACAGGGGCTGGAGTGGGTCACACAAAGGCAATAAGCAGAAAATCCTTCCTAAAAGACTCAGAGATTTTTAGAAGCAAATCCTTCTTCCTTGACCAGTGCTGGAGAGAAGCAGTTGATTAAATGGTCTTTAGTGATGCTGGATGATGCTCTTCTGTATTCTACTCTTGGGAGCTCATATGTCTTATCTTTCAGATCTGAGGAGAGGTATGAAAACCCCATGTTGCTAATTGGTATAGCAAGCTGGCACATAGTTATTTGTTGCCAGAGATATGTGCGTTTCATTTAAGGGTTCTAACATTTCAATTTCATTTGTGACTGCCCTGTTTAGAGATTAAAGCTGTGATATCTGCGTTCAAGCCTAGCCTGTTCACAACACTGAAGATGTACCTTGCCTGCCAGAGTGTTACCATCCTTAGGAAATATAGTTACCCTGAAGGAGAAAAGAAAGAAGGTGTGAAGAAATCATGCTCAGCTGTGGCCTGGGGGCATGGCACTGCAGCAGACTTGCCCCTCCTAGAAAGGAATAGCATGGCTTTGTGCAATCTACCTTAGTTTATGTCCAATTCAGCGTATCTTTGACAGGAAGAGCTCCAGAAAACAACATTTGCAGCAGTCAAACAGGAGGAGATGAAGACTTGCCAGCATTTGTCATCTGACAGTAAGTAAGTAAGCAGGTTGACAACAACATCTAAGATTATCTCCTCTCTGCTTGGACTGTGTTATATTTCAGTTGAGCTAATGACAGAAGAGAAAAGCTTGCACTTATCTTTTATCTTCAGCTTTCACATTGCTGGTTGTCTGTGATCCGAGACACTGTGGTGCTTGTAGCTGGACCAGGCTGGAAGGAATTAGGGCCCAACAAAGGACTCGTGGGGAGTCACATCGCTGTGAGGCCACATGCAGACCATGCCCACAGCGTGAGAGCATCACCTCCAGGGCAGCTAGGACATGCTTTTTTCCAGAACACAAGGTTTGACCCTGCCATCGATTGTCTTCCTTGGAGGAATTTCTTCTAAACTGCCTTTTATCTGCTTTTCTCTTGCTAAACCACTGTTGCAATTGTTCATGATTGGCTGCGTTTAGTTCGTATTTATACAGCTTTCCTGCACTAAATAACCACCATTTTCTATTAATTATTGGAACACAATAAGGAAAAGAATTGGGGAGAAAAGGAATCAGCTGTGAAATTATCTATTCATAGCATCAGTTTCCTGTATTTACCAACAAGTTTTTCACTTGCTTAGATAAAGGCATTTTATCCTACTCATTCTTGTTTGTTTTCTTGCACTGGAATCCTGTTTTCCTACTTTCCTTCAACTCTTCTATTTATGTAACATTCCTATTGTAATTTACTGCATTGGAGGAGGAACTGTTCAAGCTCAGTTTTGCCCTAGCCTGAGCCTCTGTACTTTTTGGAGGACAGGATTTGTTGAGTAAGTGGATTAGTGTCTCTCTTTTTGCTGTCCAGGGCTTCATCGAATTGCTACTAAAATCATAAGATATAAAATCTTTGGCACTTAAAACTACATATTTTTGGGGCTGCTGCCTTTTGCATAACATGTATTTGGGACCTCTAGGTGTTATCTGGAGTTTGAGAATTTTACCGGATTTATTTTCAGATTTTTAATAAAGGGATGGACTCCATTTAGGGAGCCAGTTTATTGTCACGCAGCAATGGCCTGTTTGTCACTGTGCACAAGAGGATTTTAAATCTGCACTTTAGAAGATAAGAATGAATAGAAATTCTGCTGATCGTCTCCCTTTGGCTCCAGGATTGTGTCCAGACATCTAAGCTGTAGAAACAGGGAGATAGAAGCAGATCAACCACTTTGTTTTTATCAACCTTTTCAATTTTGAGTAAAACCCTAGCTTCCCACTACATTACTCCTGTTCCACATCTGCCTACCCGCCTCACTCACATGCTGCTCTTAGCTTTGCTCTGGGAAATGCACAGCAACAGTGCTGATCACAAACACTACTACAGACTTTTTATTTAACCAAGAACAATTGCAAAATGGGACTGTGTCTGCCAGGCAACCACATGATCCAGGTCAGAAGTAGGTTAATTAAAAGGAGATAAGCAAGGCAGGAAGTCCTGAAATAGATAATATTAGTTGGCATGATCTTGACTTTGAAACTTACTTAATAGTTTTCCTTTTCAGACAGTTTATTTCTTTTAAAAATCTTATTCTTTGGGGCAAGGAGGAAAAGAAATGTGATTCAATGAGATTAAGTGGCATTTAATTCACATTTTTTCTCTTTCCAGCTGTATGCCTGCTACTCCTTGTCTTGAAGCCAGTGCTCTTGCATTCAGTGGGGACAGAACCAGAGCCTGAACAAATAATTGAATGCAGTTTCATGAAAACTGCTCCACATGAAATTCCAGAATTGTGATGACCCTGGATGCAGTAAACTCACATTTAACATGAGTAAAAGACTGTGTGTGCTAAAGCACAAGCCTATGCATTTGCTTAATTAAAGTTCCTAGAGTCAAGGCAATGGGGAGGGAGGAGGAAGGGAGGGAAACCTGCAGCAACTTGATGCATTTTGCCTGAGAAGGACAGGAGGCAGTATCAAATCTCTCCCAAGTCCTGCCACGCATTTTTCATGGGCAGGATCTATGCTTGCAAATCCATAGTCCAACAGTTATCTCTTGGCTTGTGCAGGCACCCACGTACAAGTGTCAGGTCTGGTTTACCTTATGCACTTAAACTCACTCGCTAGAGTGGTAACAAGTCCTCTTCAGCTCTCTTGTTGCACAGAGAGAACATTTCTTCTGCAAGTGGGATATGCCCTTGCTTTGGTGACACAGCTAACTGCTTGGAGGTGTGGATGGCCTATACAGGTGGCTCAAAAATCACTACAGAAAACTATTAATGAAAATAATTTCCAAAGTGTAGTTTCAGGGGAATGCAGCATGTGAGCAGCAGCCACCTGTGGTATGGGGATGCAAACATCAATGCATGTGGTGCATCCTACGTCCTGGTGACAAGATGCTGAAGAATGCCAATTCAGAGTCTCATCAGACCTGACATAGCCTTGTCAAGATATAGCTATCCTGACTGGTATTTCAACACTCTCTCAGTTGAATAGGCTTACTTAGTCCCCCTGGGACAAGGAAGAGATGCTGACCACCTGATTGCCAAATCCAGCCTTCCGTGCATTGTAGATATTTCAGACTTGAAGTTTAGATTGGAAAGCTGTAACTTACTCAACCACATACAAATGAAGAAAATAACTTTTTTTTTTCTCTAGAAATCATATCCTCTATGAGATGAACTTCTTAGAACTTTCTGGCGGTAAAAGGCATGTTTTTTGCTGAGTTGTATTCTTCACATATTGACTATGCTTCCTATGAAATTACAAATACATTTAACGTGAAATTGGCCAGATTTCACTATCAATTTTCTCATTTTCACCTTTGGAGAAGGATCTCACAATGCTTAGTGATTGAGCAATAGAATGACAGAAGAAATTCAATGTCAATAGATGCAAAGTCATGCATACAGGAAAAAAAGCACCCTAGCTACATACAGAATGACAGTTTCTAAATTAGCTTCTAATGTTCAGGAAAAAGATTTGAGACTAATTACTGATAAGACCCTGTGAAAAACAGTTCCTTGCTCAGCAGTGATCAAAAAGATTATTAGGTATTATTAGGAAAAGAATAGAGAGCAAGCAGAAAAAAAATATTTATGCTACCACATAAATTCATGATGCATCTGCATCCTGGATATTATGCAGTGAACTCTTCACCACAGCTCAGAATGGAGAGCTGAAAGTGGCCCGGACAAATGAACAAGCAGACTCAGTGAATGGAGCGGTTTTTGTGTGAGGAAAGGCGAAATATACCGGGTATTTTCAGCCTGGGGAAGAGATGAAGCCTGATAACATCATGAATGGTAATGGGTAGCTGGGGAAAAAGATTATCATTCCTGACAATGTAAGAATATGGGCTGATGAAATAATCATCTGGGTATTTAAAGAGGGAGCACTTCATCACCCAGCATGTGGTGAAGTTGTGCAACGCCTGGACACAGAATATTATGGAGACCAAAATAACAAATGGGTTCAAAAGCTGACAGGGCAAGTTTGCAGAGGATAGGGCCATCAGTTTCTGTTCAAAATGGTGTTCAGGATGAACCCCCCAGCTCAGAAGTCACTATGTCACTGATGACCAGAAGCTGGGAGGCAGGGAAGGGTCACTCAGTGTCTGCATTACTCCTCACATGCTTTGCTTGAGTGCTTCCTTCTGACCACACTCAGGGTATAGAGCCAGGTGGAGCTTCGCTGTTCCATCTGATGACAGTATGGCTGTTCTTCTGCTATGTATTTCCGTCATTAAAATTTATGACTGAAGTATTTATTTGTTTTTATTTGTATGCTTTTCCACACCTTCCATCACCATATCATGTGGGTGACCTAAATGTGTCAGTGAGTTTGTCCCTCACAGCTCTTCAAAATGGCAGAGGAACAGCCCAATCCCCATTTACAAGTGGATCCTCACCCTGGGAAGAGTCTTCTGGGCTGGGAAGGGCCCTGAGGGACTGACAGCCTCCTTCCTCCTCCTCACACTCCTATGGTGCCCTGAAGAAATGAACACGCAGCGCCTTGCCATGCCAGCCCTTCCCCTGCCAGCCCTCCCAGAACTGGCTGCCTCTGGGCTGCATCAGTCCTTATGATTAAGGCACAGCGAGAGAAGAAAATAAAACCCCTCGGTGCGGCAAGGCCCTCAAATCCTTAGTCAACACTGAAATGAAGCCTACATGGTTTGGTCAAAGTCCAACAGCACATCTGTGGAAGAGGTGGGAGCTGGATCCAACCATTTTCTTGCTTGGATAGTAAACTGTAATTAAAGTTGTCAGTGCAAGACACCTAATATATCCTTCTTCAATCTTCCTTTTTCTCTTGGTGTAACTTTTTCTTGTATCCAGTGTGCTGTAATTCTGGCTTTTTCCCCTTATAGCAGTTAGTTTCTCGGCATAGTCCCTGACCACAAATACTTTTGAGTGGAACATCTGGTTCTAATGTGTGCTCCAGAAATGTTACTTTCTGCAATATTCCACTTTTCTCCCAAATGATACTTTTCCTCTTGTGTTTGCCCAGAACAGCTTGTAAGCTGATCAATATCTGAAGCAACAAAAGATCCATTTGAGAACAAAGACTTCAAAAGCCACGTAAGTGATTTCCCAGAACTCAGGGCAGTTACAGGAGAGGTTGTCTGCAGCCTGGCCATGCGCACAGGAACACTGTGGAGCTGCCTTCCTCTTCTTTCTCTATACTGGCTTTCGCCACTGCTCCTACCAGTTACCATAGCTGCAGCGCCAATCTCAGCATGTTTCCTTCCTTGTGATCCCACTTATCTTCTTGGTTTTTTAAGTTCTCCTTCACTTCCAGCCAAGCCCATTCAAATGTTCAGAGGAGGAAATACTGCTACCTGGTTCCTTCTGTTATGTCTCACTGCAGTTACATTTGCTTTTTCAGAATTACTAGCTTAGGAGCCATCCTGCGTTATGTGAGTAAACAAACCTTCACCTACTTACAGGGGGAGACTGCTCTGCATAAAAGAGGCTGTGTAGTCAGTAACGTGGAGATACAGGATGAAGCAGGAATGTTTAATGTACTTTCAGGCATGGGAAACATGAAAAGCCAGCTGAACCCCAGAGAAAACTGTAGTGCGCTTCTGGCATGTTTGCAATACAGATGATGTAAATAATATACGACTCCTGGAAGGACTGTAGGAATATATAAAGTTTTATGTAGGGTAGCGCTGCACGCATGTGGGAGATTCAGATGCTTCTACAAATCATGGCCTGGATGCCAAACAGTGCAATGGTGCCCACTGTAAATGGGGCTCAGGGACTGAATTACTTAAGTAATTAAAGTCAATTGTGATTCACATGCTGAAAGGGTAAATTGTGCACTGCCACAATCCACCAAGTTATTTAACTTTGGAAAAACAAAGCTCCTCAGTGACGGGAGAGAAGGATTTATTATTCCATTATTTTATCTTTACAAGCCAAGCCGTAGGCAAATATGATCATGGTTTTTAAGAGTTTGCCTGAGAGTTGTTGTCTTACTGGCTCACCACTTCATCATTACCATAAAGCATGGAGAAATAGAGCATGATTCAAACACGTGAAAAATGTAGCTTAACCATTTTAAATCCTTCAGGGACCTTGCCGTTGAGAAGTGAACAAATGCATGCATGCTCTGAGGAGCCTGCTGTCCAGCCGCATCTGCGCTGGCAGCTGTGCTGCAGCTGTGCAAGGTGGAGCTTCTTCTGGTGAGGTACTCCCACCCATCCCAGGAGGGTACAGGAGGGGCGCTGGTTGGAGGAGCCTGGGGTTTCAGCCTCAGCTCCCAAGAGCCTGCCGCATATATTTCTAGGGCCTTAAAACTGACTGGTTTACTCTCTGGAGCTGGAGACTTTGCTTCTCCAACTCTGCTTTTTGAGGCACACCTGGGATCTGATCTCTTTCCATTCAGCTGCCCTGCCTTTTTGCACAGCCACTCTCCCAGACCGCTCTTCTTCTTCATTAAAAAACAGAAGACAGAAGAGAAGGTCCCAGCTCAGCCCTTGCCTCCCACCCCCAGTTCACCCATTTTGTAGTGTTCCTCTCTCCTCTTGACCCAAAAAATACGCCTAATGCCTTTTTCAGTGTTAGGATTTGCAGCTATTCTTTTGTTATCTGCTCATCCATCCATGCTTAGCATGACCATGAGTATCTGCCATATGGGCCTGTCCCTTGATATTTTAATCTGGCCTGAGTTTTGGGTCAGTAATAAACAATAAGAACAATTATTAAAAAGTTTGTCACGCTTGAAACACAACAGAATTATTCTTTTTATTTCTCCAAGGCCATATTCCTAATACAGCTTCTTGGACACCTGAAAAAATGTTCACATTGATGTTTTCTTCTGACTATGTTGAAGTGATTCCAGGAGGACAGAGATTCCCTCTGTAATCATTTGCATGCTTTTGATGCTATTTAGCACATAGTAAATGTGATGAAATAGAGGAAAATGATTTGTGTTGCTGGAGGTCAATAGAAGTTTCAGTAATTTTACAAAACACGCCTGGAAAACTAGCCGGCTGGGATAGTTGTACCAGAGTGACCTTGGTCACCTTCTCTAGCAGCCAGCAGTCTCTTTGAAACCTCCCCAGAAATATCTCTTAGTGTGAAGCCTCATGTTTGATAGCTGTTGCATGGGTGCTGCATGCAGCCTCTGGAGCAAAACTGCTGCTGTGCTGTGCCGTCACCTTCCCCCGGCAACTCTAGCAGCACAGTGGCTGTGGGGAAGAGCTTTCATTGCCATGGAGAAAGCCAGAGTAATTGGCTGAGAGAGCTCTACAGGAGCAGGGATGCCATGTTTTGGTGCTTTCTGAGACTGTGCCACCTTCATTCGATACAAATAGTCTGGCAGACGGGTACGACGCAGCCACTGAGTTTGTCTGCTGCTTTCTGAAGCGATCACAGGGACCACAACCCTTGGTTTCCCACTTAGTGCAGCTGTGTGGTGCTAACGGGACATGGCCCTGGGGTCCATGCACAGCGGGGAAACCCCATGGAGGGTGGGCTGCTGCCAGCACCTGACCAGGAAAAGCTTCTCAGAGGTCAGAAGGATCAGGTTAGAAACTCAAGCAATTTAGTCACCAGCTTTTGTAAGAAACACTGCAACAGATTATTTTGTCCTCATTTATTGAAACTGTTCTTTGATGTGAAAAGAAAAATGTCATTTTATAGGAATAGTGTTTTCTAGAAAAGGTATTTTGAACTCATTTAGACATAGCTGGCAAATTTTAATTGTAGAAGAACACTTACTTTAGCACTTTTTACTCATATTTTACTCTACCGAAATCATGGCGGGTCTGAGTCAGCAGGATGCACAGCTGACTTCAGCCGAGGGAGGAGGCTGTGCAGAGCAGACTCTGCAGCCTCCAGATGTTGTGCACTGTTTTCTTTTCAGTGGCCTTTTGTAACCCTCTTGGAAACTTGGTGATACACAGATTAAAGGCTTTCTTTTTTTTTTTAAAAGGAGAATCTAGATAAGAAAGATGACTAGGAACTGTACAGTTTCTGCTGATCTGACTCAACAGCATCTGCTTCACTTGAAGCACTGAGAGATTATTGAAATAAGGCAGGTATCCAGGTTTCATTGAGGTAAATATTTTAAGCTGTTTTCATAAGAAGGAAAGGCTGTAAGAGCAAAGTTGGCTTACTCTAAGGGAAATGGCACAAATCAAAATAAACAAACAAAACACAAAAAGGAGGGAGTGTGATTTTGATATCAGCTTTGAACTGTCCTTTCTGAGCTGTGTAGGTCAGTGTTTTGGACACACACCTAAAAGACTGACATTTTGGAAGGAAGTGATATAGAGAGGGAAACCTACACCTGGGTACAGAGGCGGGGTTTTGCCATGCTGGGGGGAGGACAGCAATGCATTGGAAGGGTGGAAGGGAATTTGTATCTCTCCAGACTCTCTACAAAACACAACATATACATGCTACATCAACATGCTCTTAAAACACTACAGGTGCGTATATTTTTGACAAAAGTCTTGCTTTTTACCTGTCATTCTGATTTATGCTTCTTAGAAAACATAGAGCTGCAGTTCGAAGAAAAGAGAAAAGCCATATGGCAGGTTACTGCCAAACAAACAAACACACACAATATAGATGCCAAGCAGCTTTTGTACAAACAAAAGGACCAGAAAAACAACATCATCGCTCTTTGATAACTCTGCATGCTTTCATGAAAGGGTATTTACCTGGCTTTTCACCTCCCTTTAGCCCTTCTGAAAAGACTTGCTCTATTAGAAGAGGTGCTCAAGGTATTTCCTAACACATTCAGGTTTTAATAAGGTCACAATTTACAGAGATAAATGTGGCTAACCTGTGAATAACTCTGGAACTGGCATTAATTTTAAGCGTTATCACTGTGTTTTACTTAGCTGAAATACTGTGAGATGGAAAGCAGCTGGCTGGGCAGGGACCTCAGAAATGGCCCTTATAAAGTGCCCCCATCAATCGGGACTAAACCCCATGTCTTGCTCCTGCAATGCCTGATGTTATCTCAGCTGTATGATGGCAACCTCTGGGGCAACCCTTACTCAGGCAGGCAGGACCTTGCTTGTTTTGGGTCTGAGAAGTGGTGGGTGTGGGGAGGCTCTTCAGGACCCTGTGATTACAGTAAGTGTTACTTATTTAAGGATATAACTGGCACATCATTTTAAAAGCCCTAGAGCAACACCACCGTACCTTTTTGTAAGAGTAAATGAGGAAAGAAAATTCTCTCTCTCTTGCTCTTATTAAAGAGGGGAAATGCATTTTGTCAATTGTGGAAACATTTAGCCTAATGCAGGTTGCTGGACTGCACACCAGATACAACTGCATGCAGCCGATGCACCCTTGTGCACACACACACATGCTTGTGTGTACATGCATGTGCACACACACGCACACGCACACACACTGCCAGACACTACAGGCCGCACTGGAGCAGCATGCTGAAACAGGACCGTGAGCTTCAGGGGGAAAAGTGGCTGGATGAGGAGACGAGGACAGCCAGGGTTGGGAAGAGAGGAGCAAAAGTGGTGCTGACAGCAGGGGTGACAGCAAACCCGGGGCTTGGAGGAACAGGCTAGAAGGAAGGATGGAGCAGCTGCACAAGGCAATGCTCTGCTTCCATGTTCCCCTGGTTCCGGAGGAGGTCTGAGAATGCCTCAGAAAAGTGTTTGGTTTAGTCCCTTCTAAAACAGAGAAATATTAAAGAAAACAACTTACTGTCCTTGCCAGCCACCTTCAGTTGCCAGAAGCCGAGATCTGGACCGAGGACCGCACCGTGGCTCTGGGTGCTCCACACTCAGCGTTTGCTGATCGGACTCCCAGTGCTGGAACTGATACAGATTTGAAATAGGGGTTTACAGGTTTCTTGCCCTCCTTTTCCCCACATGGATTCACACAAACATACTTAAGCAGGAAGCTCAGCCTGCACAGACAGACTTCTCCAAGTCTGGAAATGTAAGTACCTGAACGCAGCTGCTGGCCCTGTCAGAGGACAAATCAGTCCCCTTGTCTGTCGGAGCACTCAGCCATAGCTGTGCCAGGCAGAAGGCCTGGAGTTGGCTATACCCGCTTTTACTTCTGTCTTTCCTGTGGACATTGACCACAAAAAGGGACTGTGATGAGTTATCTGTATGTTAATCCATGATAAAATGGGTAACTTAATGAGATTTTACCATGGATGTGGTAGGTCTTACTCCACACAGGAGAACTTGCGTTAATTGATTGTGTTAATCACATCCTCCCCTATTCATCTTAATCCTTACATTTAATTTTATTTGGGTTGCACAGTTCCCTTGAGGAGCTGTGCTTGATCTGAGCGCAGTCAGACTCGGTTAAGTTCCTTGACATGCCAAGGGGAGTGGAAGAATACACAGAGGGTACGGCTCAATGCAAAGGGAGAAAGGAGAAAAAGGAAAAGAAATCTGGATGCAAAAACTGAAGTATTGTCCTGGGGCTTATCTTATAAAAATACTAAAAAGCTATGCCAGTTTTAGGAAGTAAAACAGATGGGAGCAAGCTCTTTTTCACTGCGGGGGGTGAGGTAGCACTTCTTCTCCCAGGGAGTGGGTGTCCTTACCCATATAGCTGAACAAGGGCAGCATGGCTCAGTGCTGCATCTGGACCATGCATGGATGTTATGTGTCAGAGTGCTGATGGGCATGAACCTAAACCATACCAGGGAGTGCGCTAGTCTATAAACACTATGGGTATTCATGGGTCGTGTCTGAGTCCAGGCCATGGCCCTGTTTGGTTTGCTAGCATAGATGTCTCCAGTCTGTAGGCAGCACAATTTTATTCTGTAAAGTCTCTGTGCTTAAAGGATGCAGTAAGGAGAGGCTGCTAGATTGGAATTTCAGATCTATCTTAAATTCTTCACTTTTGCAACTTCAATTCAAATTCTTAATATTACTCTAATATAGCTTTTTGTGATATAATTTGCCTTAGCCTCAATTTAGGGTTCAGGGACATTAGCCCAGTAAAACCCTGGAGGAACTAAAAAAACCACCTAGTCTTTTTCTTCATAATTTTTTGTAAGTGAGGTAATTAGTAGGGATTTAGAGTAGGTAATTTTACCCTTGACAATAAATCGGCAATCATTTGTGATGAGGCAAATAGACATTCAAGCTGGGCAGAGAACAGCTGAAGTAGAACCTCAAGAGATTATAAAAGAAACCTGCTGATGTGAAGGTTTCTGACTTTCCAGTGTCAGCATTAAGCGACACTATTCAGGTTAAACAAACCTTTTTCTGTGGAATAAAGCTTTGCTTCCGAATGTCTTTTTGTACCTGGTGAGCAAGTAATGAGAATTCATGTAGCTAGATATAAAGCCATGTGGCTGATCTGCATGCTTGAATAGTAACCATCCCCCAGCCCCCCAAGTTTAGTTGATTACAGCAATCAATCAATTTATAGTTGTAGAAGTTACAGTTATAAAAGCACAAAGCACAGGGTATAGACCAGGCACACATTGTTGTCATGCACAAAGAGGGGGTAAACAAAGCAACAGCTTAATAAAGCTTTGGTTATGACCATCCCCCGGGATCTGGAATCCAAACATGATGGTCACAGCTGTTAAAAACACGTGCTCTGCAGCACGGTCACAAGAGGCCAAGCAATGTCTTGAGGGGGCTGCCTTTGTTCTCAGACAACAAAGCAGGGAAGACTTTAAACAATACAATATAAATAATTCTTTAAACCACAGAGATCTTGATATCCACACAAATCTGGTGGAAATCCCCTTGCAGGACCTTCACTGAGCAGCCCTGTTTGATTTCTTGCCATCAAACCCCAGGAACGTCCTAGAGGTAAATAGACTCTGACTCTGCAAACCATCTTGGCCTCTCTGTTGTCCTGGTTAGGCACAGGGTCCCTCTCTGCTACCCTCCCATGGAGAGGGGATGCTCCAGCCCAGCTGCCTGTGGGCTCACCAGCAGAATGGGTTTCCTGCAGATGCCCATGACAGAATTTAACTTTGGAAGTCACTGTAGAGCTGAACTTTCTCTGTACACAATGCTGAGAGTCAATGTACTCAACATACTTTGCAACAGACTTTAGAAACTCAACAGGTTTTAACTTTAGCAAGGTTGCCTTTATTGATGGTGCATTTACTCTTGCTCTCTCCAGGCAAGCCTGTTAATACATTGATAACACTTAATCCTTGACTTGTTTGTAGATAGATAAACAGGCTGGTAGCAGGCCTACTCTCCCTAGCACAGTAGCATAAGTTGTAGCACAATACAAGACATTCCTAAGGATCTGAGCAGTTCATATAATCCCAGTGGGATTAATAAATATGCTTCAAGATATTCCTTGTGTTGTAGCAGATTAATATATTTTTATTAATATATCACAACTTGGAATGTTGTAATCACATCCTAGCTCCAGGAAAATGCTGTGATCCATGCTCCAAAGCTCTTAAAATGTTATGTAAGTCACGAGTCTATTATTGAGATTAAAGAACTAAGAGAGTAAGGGGGACAGCAGAAGTCTGGTTAAGAGCAAGGTTACAGCTACAAGACTGCCTGTTTTTCCAGGGGAATCAGTTGCATCTTAAGATTTAGGATCAGTTTTTTTCTCCTGTTAACATTAGATTAGAAGACACTCACGTGTTGGCATGCAATGTGTGAACTTCGAAGGGAAAGTATTTTGGATAACAAAAGAGTGAAGCAAGTTTTCTGAGAGAAGTGCCCATGACCACCCTAGGCACATTTTTTGAAGTAGCTGCCTACATGTTCCAGCTATTTTTGGCAACACTGGAGGACTTGCCAGCTTCTTCAGGCTATGAAGTGGCATGAGAGACAGACAGCAGCATTTCTCAACCTGGCACTTTCCCCTCCCCTGCTTCTGCAGGTGCCCTGGGACAGCAGTCCTCGTTGCCTTCCCACCCTGAGGCCATGCTCATGATCAGCCCTTGCACTGGTGGAAAGCAGGTGACAGGCTCTTTCACCCAAAGCTGTCCAAGGGGTCCGTGGTGGTGGTGCAGCTTCTTGCACTGCGCTGGACATGTCTCCACTGCACAGCCTTCCTACACAAGACTGTAGATGAGGAACTATATGCCTTTTTAAATGCTTCACTTACAGGTTTCCTCAGTGTCTCACTTTTGTTACTGGTAACTGCTCAAAGCTGCCCTACAGTTCATGCCTATATTGTGAACAGGGCTAGAGATGGTCAAGGCTCTTCATTCATGAGCTCTATAAAAATTCAAAAGGCTGCTTTGCCAAAATGGCTTTGGATATAATGGGGTTGGTATGGGGAAGTTTGGGAAAGGGAGGCTGTTACTAAAAATCTATTCATCAAACTGAAAAGAGGACATTTTGGGAAAGTCAGGAGAAAACAGTCATTAAAACAGATATATTCTTCTAGATCTTTTCACTGAGTTTTGGGTTTCTGAAGAGCAGTCTGTTAGTGATATGAAAAACATACAAGCAGAGAAGAATGTTCTGACTAATCCTAGAGCTGAATGAGAATATGTAGTCTTTCTGTAATTAAAAAACCTTGTTTTCTTGCATCTCTGCCTCCCTGCATCCCTCCCCTCTCCCTCTCTCCCTTCATCCTGAGTACTGACACCACCATAGTTCTTGCAACTGTGCAAATTCTTGTCCATCCACAGTTTCAAACTAGACTAAACCAGGCAATGACACAGTAACGTTAAAACCATGGCCTGTGAATTTTGACTGGGTTGATTAAAAGATAATAATTTAAAAATAATTTTAAAAGTACTTTAAAAGCATTAGTGGATTCAGCCTAGCCCACAACACAACAAATAGCATTTTTATTTACTTAGTTCTTCTCTTTTTGTAATTACTTTTGCATCGAAATGGTTGCTAATTTAAAGGAGGAAAATTGCCAGTGTAATTTGCATCAATTAGTCACCCAGAAGTTGGTGCAATTCTATTTTGATCATGCAAAAAGCCAGTAGCCTAAGGGTCTCTCTAGAGGGGGACAAACACGCACCCATAGTACATCGCTAAAAATACCATGAGCATATCCGCATAGGCCATAGAGAACTCCTGCTCCCTGAGGAAAAAGGTAAAGAAGATATCTTAATGAGTAAATCTGTGTGGTTTTTTTTCCAGAAAGTGTTTCACTGGTTATTTTAGTAGCAACCTAAGAGGCATTTAAGTATGAGGATAATCTTCTCTAAAATATAAAAGGGAGGTGGACAAGAAGAAGATATATAGTAATCAAGTATAAGAAAACATTACAATTACTAATACTTTCTGCCTAGCATTTCCCCAGTTACAGCTGAAGACATTGTTCTGATAAAGACACTGTAATTTCTATTCAAAGCAAATTTCAGGACTGTGAGATGTAACAGAGTTGGCCCTAGTTTTTTGCCATCCTGCCACCTAGTTTCTAGATATTGGCTGATCAAGTGCCATGGAAGGCTCAGTTCTACAAACGATCCCCCTGCCCTTGTGCCCGTCTGGCCCAAGGGAGGACTGATGATTTAGGCTGTCTCTATACATTGCTTTAAAAAAAAACCCAACAAACAAACAACAGCCAGCAAACCACAAATAGTAACAGATCTGAAGGTGGATGGAGTTCATTCCCTGTTATTTGGGCTCTTTAATGTTTATGTGTTTCTCACATATATCATAGTCAAGTTTACTAATTATTTACTTACAGCCCTACCATATATGAAGGTGTGCTTACATTTCCAGTTTGTTGTCTTCTTCTGAACATATTAATTCAGTTATAGATTGGTACTTGCAAGAGCAGTGGTGAAGAGCAGAGATGCCATTCTGGGAACGTGACTGGTCACTGGCTGTTACCAAGATTTATCAGGCTCTTACGTGGCAGTATTAAATCACAATTATGTAATTTCAACTCTTGCCTTGTCTGTGTGGATGCAGATACAGTGGCTGTGGAGTGTGAGTGTCACTACCGCCTGTGACAAAAACCATCGGGACCTAGAGGGATCAGAGTGTGGTACTTTGTCAGAAATGCTCCTCTTCCCAGATGGGGACATGCTTGTAGCTCTTGGGAGGAAAGAAAGCAGTGTGCTGCTTCTTGTTCTTTGGGAACATTTTGCCCTTCTCTTTGTCATTTGCCATGTGGAGAACTAGCAATTTTTGGTACAAATGTAATTGCAATTTCTGTTTTGATTTGTGTTACCTGGAAATCAAACCAGAGCCTGCAAAGGGCAGGAGGTCCTCTATAGCAGCTCTCTGGAGTCTCAGTGGCTACAGTCTGTCTGTCTATATGGAAAATATTTTTTAAAACATGCTTGCTATGAGGACTAAATGGCAACATGGGCTGCCTGCCAATAACCTCAAATCTGTAGTGAGAAGTAATTCAGTCTGCTTGCAAGCTGAGCTCTAGCCTTCCTCTCCTGTATCTACTGTCAATTTCTCTGTGATTTACTAAAAGTAGGTACAAAGTATATTTTATTAAGGCAACATCTTCCACTCCAATCGTAGTTCTTAAAGTAAAATGCCAACATTTTACTCACTGGCTCCTCAGCACTTTTCAGGCCTACTTTTAAACTTGATATACTGCGGTGAGTACAGGTCTTCATCACCAGTGGTAGCTTTCAGCATAAGTCATTGGTACATTTAGCTGCTGCTCTCCATATATCATCAAGTAGCTTGAAGCAAATTCATTACCAGAAGGCTGGTGTGTATCCTTGCTGTATTTTTCCAGCTTATCTAAATTGTTGAAATACTTGAGCAACAAGCACTTAAAAGTGGAAGTCAGAAAGTATCAAGCTGAGTTTCAGCTGGCTGGTAAGTGAAGATGCAAGTGACATTTACCATTTGCTTCTTATCAAATCCTGTAACAGAGATGACAGAACATCTCCTTGAGAAAGCCCTTGCTGTTCTCACCCAAAGCAGACATGAAGCTACTGAAGTCGGGCACAGGAGACAACGTTTTATGACCTACTGCAACAACTACCACATGTGTTTACAAACCTGCAGTCTGAAAGACATTTGAGTCTTGCTCCTAACTGCATTTGGAGCAGGCCCTTGGAGGCCACAGTCTGGATGTGGCTTTCAGACAAACCCTGTTGAATGGTGACTTAACATCACCTGAGGGCTGCTGCCAAAAGGAGTGGACCCGCTCCCCTTCCCCTTGGCCCCAGAGCAAGACCGCTTGCTCTGGCTGCTTCCTTTGTGCCGGCACTGCTCTGTATCCGACTCCACAATGGGCTGGTTCAGGGAGTTCAGCACGAAAAACATGCACTGAAGAGCTGTTTGGCTTGAGTTGTCTGCTCTCATGGTTGTGTCAATGCTGGCTGTAGGGAAAGGGGTGGGGAAGTGTTGCTGGGAGAGGGAGGGTACACATACCCTTTTTAGCAGCAAAGGTGTTTCATCACAGTGGATTTACGATTAAATGTCACCCTGCTGGAGTGCAGAGAGCATCTCATCCACAGCTAGTACACGGGATGCTCGCAGGGAAAATGACTAAGCTGGTCGTTATTCTCTGTGTTCATGTTCAGGGAAGTCTGGAGTTCACTAGCCACACGAATGGTGATACCAGGTTGTGTCAAGCCTACGCCCAGGGGATTTCCACATTTCTAAAGACAGGTTGTAAGAGATAACAATCCCACATGTTGCATGATAAAGATGTATCTCCTGATTAAAGACGGAGTTTATCAGCTGCGGGTGCCACTCCGTGTGATGTCTGCATCTGAACAACCTGCAAAGAGAGAAGGGGTCTGTAGGAAAGGGAACATCCCCAGGGCAGCATCCTGTTTTGTGCCTTGCCTAAGGAGCTGGAAAGCAGTGAATGTGTTCAAGTTCAACATTAATTGCTTAGGCTTTCCAGGCTCTTAAGGCTCTGACTGTGGCTCTTGGAGCTGAGACAGGCCCTGACAGCTCTTCAGCTGGATGAAATAAAGAGAGCAGTAACTGGAGCCAAGCCAGGATGCAGTTAGCAGAGAGAGCACGAGAGCTTCCTTTTCATTTTTATAAATTTGTTCCAGACTGTTTTATTAAGCTTATTCTTTCTTTGCACAGTGCTGGTCTAGTTTTCAGAAGGGCTTCAGGCGGGCTGTCAAACCGTTCCACCTGCGAGGAAATATTGGGCATCCCAAATGCCTGCACTGTGGAGCTCAGCAGCAAGCGTAAGGCTGGGGTCCTGAGATGGGAAGATCTCCCCTTTGAGATGCATAAGGACTAGCTTCTCCCTTGGAGACAAGCTCTAGCCAGCTGACCCTGTGATTTGGCGGGGCACTGAGTGGGCTTTACACAGGGTCTCCTCAAATAAGTAACAGCCAGGAACAGGGAAGGACACGTAGTAAAAGCCAGGCAGACTTAGAGCTAGGGTACTATAACTCTGCAGCATTGCCATGGTTGAGTTCCCCAAAATTTAAATAAAGGGAGGCTTCCTAGGAACCATGTTGTGAAACTAGCCTTTTTTTTGGTGCTCTTATGGCTGATATGGGCTGCAGAAACACCTTGCAGGTGAGGGGTACACCTGAACACAGAGAATCCCCAGGAAATTTTGGGCCACCCATTGGCACAGACAGGCAGGAACTGGGGAGATGGAGAACACCTGCAGCCTTCTGACTGCCAGACTGAAGGAGAAAGGAGGATCCTGGTGGAATAACAGCAGCTGTTCCCGGGGTGTGCTGCTTAGAAAACAAAGTTGCTGTGATGAGAAAATTAGAGGCCAGAGTAGGGATGCTAAATAACATTGATCTCAAACAGCTACAGGCTGAAAAGGAAGAGTTTGAAGAAAAATGTCAGAGGACTAAGTGGAGGGATATATGAAGGAGGCGTAACAAGACATTCCCATGTGCTGAAACTCAGCATGCAAGTGAAGCCTTGATTTTAGGCATAGAGCAAGGGGAAAATATAACTGTAGGGAAGGAGTTGTAAGTACACACTGAAAATATGAACCAGCCAAGTGTCTTCCCTCTGAGGCCAGGAGAAGTACCAGGCAGCATGGGACTGTAGCGCTCTTGATAGGAGCATGGGTCTCTCAGTATCCATCATAATCAGGGCTTTAGAGACTGATCCTGCAAGCTGCCCAGTGCTCCCACTGATACCAGACACCACAGCCATGGGAGCAGAGCTCTTGGTTAACAAGAGGGTTTTTAAATCTGCATTGAGATCATGGGCAAAGTACCAGGGCTTAGGATCCAGAGCATGGTAAGAGCAAGGGGACTTAAGTAAATTGTGTTGATGCAGCTTGAATCAATTTGTATTTGACTTAGTCAACAAGCCCTAAAGCCTATATAGATATTTGTATTTTAGAGGGATAGTGGATTATTCCAGGTTAGGTCAAATGAGAAAGGATTTGGCTCCAGGAAAGATCAGACAGGTGCTCATGTTTCGGCTGGACTTGTTTATGAAGCTGCAGCCCCTTTGTGCTTAAAGGACTAAGTGTGGGTAGCTGAGTTAATTCCTGCATCTCAACTGATGGACTGTAACCTCTAGCCGAGGACAAACCTTTTTAACAGGTGTGCAAGCTGTTTGCCTCTTAAGGTTAATCAGGGTGAACTACTCTTAAACCAATCTAAATATCTTCTTGGAAACAAGTTTCAAAAAACACTTTATATTTTGCTTTTGCTTGATTGCATCAGCTTAAATACCACCTTTCAATCAAACTGGTGGAAATTCACTTGTAGTCTAGTCTTTAGGCAGTATGGTTCCCAAAGATTAATCTGGCCTCAGACTGAAGATGAATGAACAGGAGAGGAGAAAGCTTTATCTTAGACAGTAATCTTGAGAGTGACTCTGATCTTCTCCAAGTTTTACCTGATACAGTGCCACTGATATCAAAGTAGATAGTCTTCCTTTACATAGAAATAAACTTGATCAGTGGTTAGGCTGTTAATTTGGTATTATTCAACCAAATGTAAGGTTTTTATAACGTTACCAGTTTATTAATAGTTGAAAAATGAAACTTTACATTAGTGTCAGGGATGTGGGGGAGAAGCAGAATGAAGAATGGAAAAAGATGATAATATTTGCCCAGGGCAGACGATTAAAGAACAATCTACTTTAACAATGTGACCTATATATAATTTCTCCTGTCTACTATTGCCACAGTTTTCCACACCTCAGGGGCAGAGTTGGTATTCTTAGCAGAGCTCCTAAATGGTTTCTTTTTTCTGTGAGGTGCTGTTATTAATATATTTTTTTAGTTTTATTTTTTCTTTTTCTGGAAAGCAACAAGTAAAGCCACCCCCAGACTCTGCAGAGCAACACAATGAAGTTAGTCCCTTTGCTGGCAGCAGGCAGCTGAATGTTGTTGCACAGCCACTGCCTTTCTGCTCTTAGGCAGCGGAGTGGGTGAGTTGCTTCGGCAAGATGACAACCCTTACTTTGATTTTTTCATACATGTTAATGTATTACATCACTTTTCTTAAAGATACCACCAGCTTCTCTCTGCTGCTTATTTATTCAGCAAACTTGCCTGCATCTGAGAGAAAAAGAACCATTAATTTTCAGGAATCTGTATTCTTTAAGTTAATGTCTGTCCGAATGTTCTCTTATGTTTAAAAAGCCTAAGCTCCTCACAGTAGTTCGTACAAACTCTTCCTATAAAAATGTGTCTGAAATGATATATACTCTTGGAATAAACTGCGTGCCACTTCTTCTGTCTCTTGGTGTTAGTCACTGCTTTCTGAAATTGAAACATGGTTGTACTATGCTGCCAGCCTACTAAACCTCCTAGCATGGCAAGGTCCCCGCACATTAGTACCGTCATGCTACAGCACCAGTGGCATTGTGTATATGTTGGCTGGTGGCTGTTTTTTGTGCAATCAGTCAAGACGCCTGGTTTGTGTCTTTCATTCCAACGTTGCCTTACCGAGGATGCTGGTTCTTGGTGGGGTTCGCTCTTCTTGGAGTCTGATTGCAGAGTTCCCACTGAGCTCCATGAGAAGCTGAAGTGTTTTTGCAAGAAGCCTCCAGTTAAGAGCAGTTATTCAGAGGAAGTAGGAAACCCTTTGCTGCCAAAGTACAACACAAGGTTAAGTATGGAAGGATGGGATTTATCTGAGGATGGTATGTCAAGAAGGTCATTGGTCTATCACGTTTGCATGTTTTAAAAGTTCACTTGTTTGGTTTGGCCTTTATTGCTGTTATCACACAGATTACAGAATCTGTTATAGAAAATATTTGAAATAGTAATCCATGTAGCTGGGGGTGCAAGACTTTACTTAAGGACAGAGTTTCTCTAAGGGTGAGCTCACGTTGTGTACTTAAAGTTTTATGGCTCCAGCCTGTGACAGATGTCAGTCTATAAAACACACTGAGGCTCTATGGATGGATTTAGGAGAGAGTTTCAGGTATGCTGTACCCATGAAACAGCATCATCAATGCCTCACTTAAAACATACAGAGGGAACAACTTCATGAACACTTTTAAGAAATGTGGCCTTAAAGCTGTTGGATTTCATTCCGATCCTTTGTTTTGCCTTTTGTAACCAGTGAACAGTAACAAGCTTTTCACTCCTGCTGGTAGCTGTGAATAGGATAAATGATCTCCCAAAGATGCATGTTGACAGATTCCTATTTTTATCTTCTGCTTCTTTTGTCTGCCTGCCTGGAAATTTTACAAGAGTGCCCATTGCTTTGGTATCTAAAAACTTTATTCTTTTAACTGTCCTCTTTGACCTCTGGTATTAGCTTTTGGGTTAGAATTACCTCCATGGATAAACATAAGGCTAATTTACACAAGGAGTATAAATGAGTCCACACCTTCTCTTTCTGAGGCTTAGACAGAGGTGTCGGCTATATGAGATGAACGCATCTGGCAATTCTTTGTTGCACAAAGTTTAATTACGCAGCATTTATTTGTCTCAGAGGAAACTACTTTTAAGAATATCTTTAATACTGCTCTTTGATGAGTATCCAAATGTATGAAACTTAGACCTGAACTGTAAGACTAAACTTTTATAATGTAAGCTCTATATAAGAAGTTCTGAGTTAATAATAATAATAACACTTTTCATTTCACTTCATTGTTACAAGCATATCCTTCTCTGGCATGACATTGCAGATCAGGCTAAATGTTCAAAAATGAAAATGCAAAGCTAAAATGCAATTATTAGCCTACCTTTTAGTGCCAATATATTTTCAGACAAGCCTTATGGCTTTGATAATGGAAAACAGTCTTTCTGTTCTGAAGTCTGCCTTCAGGCTTTAAATTCAGTCCAGGCTGATGTGACCGAAAGTCATCACCTATTTGACTTCTCTGTGATCAGCTACAAAATTTAGAGTTGCAGAGGTCAACTGTTTGGATGTCTCTCATAATTGGCATCTGGTTGAAAGTATTAACAACTACTTCAAAGAGGGAACTATGGGTACTGAACACAAATGCTCTCTGAGCCCCAGAGTGTCACCACTCATGCTCATATAGATGTCTGTCAGTCTCCGTAACATACATCAGAATTTTTACACTGATTTTATGACATCTGGCTGCCTAATCTGGGATTAGACAGAAGCATTATTCACTTCTGACTCCTGAAGAGGCACCGGTCAGGGAGCTGGGCATTTGAGAGAGGGTTCAGTGGAGACCACATCTCCCAGGAGGTCACAACTGGATGTAAAAGAGAGCCCATGTCTGCAGGGGCACACAGATGGGCGGCACAAGATAAGCATCTTGGGAGAGACAAACTTCTTGTGGGTCACCTGAAATAGTAGAAAAAATGGCCAAAATGTTCCAGCAAGGCTTTGAATATGATTTGTTAAGAGGTCTAGGGGGAAAGACTAGTCAGTCTCATATTACTGATTTTTTTTTTATTTTAATGGAGAAGGGGATAAAGCCAAATACTTCAATGTCTTCCATTGCACTAGAAAAGAGAAGGACCTTTGAAGAGTTAATCTGATTTATCTGTTTTCAGCATTACTGAGCATTAGCAAATGTTGAAAATTAGTATGTTGACAGAATGGGCAGGAGTAGATTTTGAACTTGACTATTTGGAATTTTTACCTTAGGTGATCCTCTTACAGAAAAAAGAAAATGATCAAGTGGTAAAAAAGTTTTCAAAACCTGGTGGATATGCAAGTTAGAAGATGAATTGTATTAAAAAATTTTTTAACGCTTTGTGGAGCAGGGATTTCTCTTTGACAAAAGAATAAATAATACTTTTATTTTGTATTTTCTTCAAGTTGTTTCAGTACGAGACTGAGAAAAATATGCATAGAAAAACTAGAATATTAGAAAAGCGATACTTGAGGTGTTTAATTAGCTTTCATCCTGGAGTGCTCTTTTTTATGTATAGATCTGGATTCTTGTATTAAAATACTCCTGGTATTGAAAAATGCAGCCTGCTGAGTAAAAAGACCCTTCTGACATGTTCAGAACTTCTGAAGATCTTTTTGCATGTAGTTTGGGCATATTTAGGCCTTTCCTGTGAACATATTGAACAAATATGTCAATGATGGGAGGTGATAATACTTCAAATGAATCGTGTGGAGCTACCACAGATACTTCTTAGCCAGGTGTGTGGGCAGTTGTCTCTCTGAAGCTGATATTCACCAAGGGATAGAAAAGTGGCAAGGCTTGTAATGTTCAATGGCATCACTTAAAAACTGAGACTTGCTTTTTTCATTGCCTTTAAGTCCCTTTCCTACCCTCACTCTCAATTATCACGACTCATATTTTCCTTGTGGGAAAAAAGAAAAATCCATCCAAGGAAGGAAGGCGATCCTTTCCCAAAATATTTCAGGTCTTTTTGACACATTTGAGAGCTGGAGAAGTACCAAATTCTTTTACTGGGTTGGTGTGCTGGGATGTAACAGCTGCTACTTGGAAACAACTGGCTTACTTTTTAGAGATCCAAGCATCATCAACTTGAAGATACAACCTGTTGCAGTTACTTTGACGGAACATCCACGTAGGCTGGCCAGAAGAGCTGGTGCCCAAAGCCATAGGACAGGACAACCTTGTCTCTGTTTTCCCAGGTAGGATGTCACAGCTCAGTCACAAAATCATGGCTAATTAAAAAAAAAATTCCGTTCAACAAAAAATCCTCAGCTTTGCGTTTCTAACCCAAAATCATTACCAAAGGCACTGCAGGAACAAGTCCTTGCCCTGACTCTGTTTTTCTTCCCCTGCACCCTCTGGCATTGGTTCCTGGCTGCTGTTAACCCCTGTGTAGCTGAGTTGTTGACAGCTCCTGTTTCCTAAACACAGATCAGAGACACTGGAACTTTCTACTGTCTTGATTTGGTATTTTAAGGGCAGGATTGGGCTAACCCCTGCTTCTGTATGAGGTCAGGCTGGAGAAGATGCTAGCATTTCCTCTCATTGCCCCTGGAGTAGATAAAACCCTTGCACTCCCAGGGGCAGAAAAAGGTCTAGCCATTTCACTGCCTGCTTTCTGCTCTCTTGCCAGCAGGGAATGCCTTTAATGGTTCATCTGGCAGCTGTAGTGTACCTTTCTTCACAGCACGTGCCCCAGCCCAGTGAAAAGGTGCCGCTCAGCCCTGTGCACATGCATCGAGTCCTTTAAAGAAATTAATTTTGCTTTCTTCGCCTTGCTGAGGGTTTTCCAGCAAGCAAAACCTGGTGAGGTTTCTGCCCATTCATGTATGAAGTCTGATTTCACTTAGCAGAAGTGGTTGAAATGATGCAGCTGGTTTTAACAGGGAGAAGGGGAGAGAAAAATATTTTTTTGCTTTTAGAATTGGAGTTTTGAGTTTTCCTCATGGTGTCATAAACACATAGCTTCTCTTCTGGTGACCCGGGTATTCTCCACACCAAACTAGTAAAACAAAATACATTTGTGACGAGGATAGGGCAGCTAGTAGTGTCAGTTCTGCTTCTGAGAGCCCACCCCACGGAGGGTCTACCTTCCCTTCAAAATGTGTATACACCATGGGGGAAAGGGGGCGTGGGCTGCAACTGAAGCTCACACTGCTTCCTTATTGTTCCTGTGATGGGGTTAAGAAAAGGCTCAGCTGGTAGTTTGCTAAGCTCAGGAGCAGAAGCAATGGACTGAGGGTTTCTGCATTTAATAAAGAGCAGAAGTCAATTACAGCACCACCCAGGATCAAGGGTAATTGGGGCAGGAGATTCAGCAGCAGGTCTTTGCCAGTTGTCCCCTTTGCTCAGCACAGTTATATAGTCAGTTGTATAAATAGTCTTATATTCAATATCCTGAACATAGGCCATGATGTGGAAGACATCTACCTCGAGCTTGAGGTTTAAAAGCAAACTTATAATTAAATAATTCAAATACAAAAAACTTCCTAATTTTAATTGGGGATGTATTTTTGTTTCTTCCCATGGTTGTATAACACACGTGAATGTGAGGGAGCTTGTTCTCTTTGTCGAGGGTGCTGTACATCTGCGCAATGCAGAACTGCCTTGGCTCGTTTTACTGACATTAAGAAAACCAAGCTTCATCTGCAGGCTGAGTATGAGGAGTGCCATCTGCCAAGAACGATGAGAGTTAAGTCACAAGGATAGAAAAGTAAAGTTTTAAGGTGGGCTTTTGGTTTGTCTGACTGAATTAGTTATAACTCTCGCTGGCAAAGAAACCAGAGCAGCACAGTAGATATCGAGGCTTATAATGATCAATACTGCAAAGTGATAAAGCAAGTCCTGAAGCTGGGAGCTAGGAGCACTCAGGTCTTTTTACTCTGCTCCTTACAGAGGGACACTGATTTCTTCACTTTGTCAAAATCCGCTATGTCCCTACATATCTCTTTGGAAATATACAAATCCTTATTGTTATCATTATTACTGTGTCAGGTGCTGCAAAAACCTAGAAGATAAAGATGCCTGGTTTCCCAGGAAATGTTCGGTATCAGAATGAGAGGCAGCTGTCAGAGGCAGTCAGAAGATAAAGCAACACAAAGAAAGAGTGAAAGACTGTTTATCAGCAGGAAAAATGGTTGTCTCAGCATACCAGGAATCTTTGAACCATTGACTTTCATTGCTGGTGATGAGAAATATTATTTTCCACTGCTAAGTTACAAAATCCCATTGACTTTAAAAGGAGATACGTTGTGGCTTTAAGCGCAAATGCACAGAGATGACCTGGTGCAATACTACTACAGGAGGCTCCGTAAAGCATACTTAGGTGGCAGCTTGCTTTGGTTACTTCTTATTTATTTATGTGATGATAACTGACAGTTTTAGAAGTCTCAGACACAGCCACACACCACCATCATTGGTATGAAAACTTCCTGTTGATATTAGGCTAATAAAGAAAACCAATTGGAAGCATGTGTGCACTTACCAGCTGCTGCTGGAACTGCTGAATGTTGTGTCAAGCCAAAAGATGGTTGATCTTTGTAATGTGAACCTGAGGATCTACTAGCCTGTGCTCCCACTACTTACTTGCAGAAGTCAACATTAACATGTGTACTCCAGACATAAGCCCAGAGTGTGATTTATTGCTGCAGTAATGCCACATTGTCCATTTATAGCCAAGCTAACTCATATACCTGTAAGAGCTACCTGGGGCAGTTGCAAGATAGGAGGCATGTACCTTATGGTGCATTGTCCAGGCAGACATTTGGGTGCCAGCCAAAGGACTTATTTCGGATGCCAGGTTGGGTTTCACATCATTTAACTCTGCCACACTTAGGCATTGACCCCTCCCTCAATCACCCTGGGCTCATAAATGGCAACCTGGAGAAACAGGGAGTTCTTGGGTACAATATCTCTCAACTATTTTAGAATTCACCTCAGAAGAAGACAAAGCAGTTATTTGTGTCTGTGGACTATGAAGAAACCTCAACAACAAGCTCTGGTGTGGATATCAACAACATATGTATATTTGGCTTGACGTTTTCTATATCAGATCTTGCCTGTGTGCTCAGAAGAGCCTTGGTGAGCAGCCTGAGTGAGGAGGGTCAGCTAAGCCTGGGCACCTACAGGTGCTGGGCTCTCTCACAGAGGAGGCTTGGCCTCATGACAGGGATGTTGACTATCCAGTTTGTTAAGGTGGTGGAAGGCAGGAAGGAAGAGCCATTGGAGTCTCCTGTCATGACTTTTGGTATGGGCCCTTCTTAGTTTTTCTGTTCTGATCATGAGCTGCAACTGCTGGAGCTTGAAAAGATGCTGGACTTGCTGGGGGACATTTAATTCTACAAATGGAAGAAATTATGTCAGATCCAAAGGACATAATTCAGATGCCCCCCTGGATCCCAGCTAGGACTCTTTCCCTTCAGGCAGCATCAGTGTTGCATGATGGGACATCTTCTGAGGCAGGAGAGGAACTGTCTCCTCCAGCCTCCTGACAGGCTGTGGCCATTTTGTTTTGTCATACTCCTGCTGTTGAGCAGAGATGTTCTGAAGAGGTGGCCCATGTCCGTGTGTCTGCTGGTGGCGACGCAGCCACAGAGAACCAGAAGAGTGAAGTGAATGGCATAGATTGCCCCATGCTCTCCCTGAAACACAGTGACTGTGAGCACACAGCAGACCTGCTCTGCCCCAGCCCTTAGGAGGGTGCCTGCATCCCCCAAGGACAGGGAATTGCCCTTTAGCAAGGTGGTGTGCAAATACATAGCATGTAGCAAGAAAATAGTAGTTTAAATACTTCCTTAAAGGGATCTTCCTTTGGCCCCAGGGTGGAAGGAAATGACAGGCTTGCCCTTTCCCCTTGCCGTGGTGGTTTTATGCCCACCTGGTCCCTTCCCCCCAGTCCTGCTTCCCAACAAAGCCCTGTGCAAAGGTACAGCAACACAACTGGCTTCTTCCTCACTGGGTGCATAGAGATTCTTTGGGGCAATCGAAGAAAAGAAGCCAGAGCAGGAATAAATAAATCCAGGCAGTCCTTAGCAAAAACAGTGAAAAGGGATATGGGGGGGCCTCTGCACATCGCCTGTGCCCTCACTCCCTTTCTTCCTGCAGCCCTGTCTCTTTTGAAGCTGCAGGAGGCTTGGCTGGTTTGTGTGCTGCTCTGCTGCTCTTTGCTGAAGGGTGGGATCCTCCTCCAATGAGCAATCAGTCAACGGTAAATGATAAGGGAAGGCTGCTGAGGCTTCACTAACTGCCTTCATTACAAATGTTGTAATTGTAAAGATTTGCTATAATTCAGTTAGCTGCCCTAAAACCCTTGGCAAGCCACATTATTGAAATGATTATTGTTACAAGATTGTTGTAAATTGGAGTCAATCATCCAGACATGAAATTGTCTTTTTTTTTGTATCTGTGTGGTAGGCAACAGTCCTCCTACTTTTATTTCTTTAAATTAAAAACTCTCGGCTATTGTACCTAGGGTACCATACTGGACAATGGGATCCTTCCCCAAAAAAGCAATTAAAACTTCTCATCTCCTCAACAGAGGAGCACTGAGTGCTTCTAATATGAGAGTTCACAGTGTTACTCCCAGCAGGTTTTATGATGCTGTAGGAAAAGTCCTGTCAGGGATTGCATAGGTACATCTGACTCCACTGTGCAGAGGCAATAGGCAGCTGGACTGAACCAGAGCTTCTCCACCTGTGCCCTGTGGGAGTGGCTGCTAAACAAGCAAAGGAAACAGGCCGAGGAAAAAATGTATGTGGACGTTTCCAGATGCATACCAAATGAACACATCACAGAAAAGTAATTAACAAATGTTCAAAGTTTCAGCTGATCTTTATTGGTTATAAATTGATGACCTACTGTGACAGCCCTGCACAAGATGGCCTGCTACTTATTTTCAGAAGAGGATCCTGTATTTGAAGTGGTGGATAAGCAGTGGACTAGCCCATCTCTTGAGGCTCTGCAAATCTTGACTCCTGCCTGGTGTTCAGGCCTGGTTTTTATTGCATCTGAGGAAATATATGATCCTCACCACTGCTTCTGGTCCCATTGTGTCCCTCTGATGCTTCAACAGTCATAGCTGTCACGCAGGGGATCTTGTGCATATTTAGGACATGTCACCTCTCATGGGTATAGGCAGGCGGATGACTGGAGATTATCCTGGTCATTACAAATGCTGTTTCAAGGGTGGGAGTTGCTGTGCCTCCTAGAGGCATAACATTCTGTGTGCTGCATAAAATGGCTAATAGATACCCCAGTTAGAACTTCTGCTGAGGACTAGAACTATATCTGTGGCAGGCATTGGTATGAATACTCAGTGGAAGGGGTTCCACAGGTAAAATATAGTCCAGCATAGTTGTTGGCAGTAGCTCTTTCAGTGTTTATGTGCTTTCCCTGGGGTGGGCTGCCAGTTCAGTCAAAAAGACAAGACATCTCTAAGCTCTGGCTGAACCATGCTTCCCATAGGAGCAGGAAGGAAAGAACTTTATATCAGCAGGTACCTCTTCAGGCTGCATGGCCAGTTTCCTGTTTAAACAAGGACAGGTGTCTTTAATCCAGGGTTTGTACCTTTGGAGCAAAAAGAATTGGTCCTGATGCCTATTGTTCTCCCATGTCAAGTGACAGCATGTGGAAACAAGCACTTCAGCTGTTCCTTGAAAAACCCTTAAAATTCTTCCTTTGATAAGCAAAGGTTCATATTGTTTTGGAAGTGAAAGCATAGCAATGTCCCAGCAGCTGTCAAGAAAACAGTGAGAAAAGGGGCTGCCTTCTGCTTTTAGAAGCAGAGGGACATTCTTGCTGCTTCCTGTGCCCTGTGGGAGCAAAAGTCCTCCAGAGCCTGGTGCAGAGAAACCTTGTGAGGCAGGAAAGACTGGAGTGGGAGAAGTGGAAACCCCCAGTGCTTCTGGTCTGCATGTATGTGGTTTGTTTCTCACCTGGCAGCACAGCAAGGTGCCCCACCGGGGATCACCTCACTGCTCGTTCCAAGTAGATCTCCTGCCTCCCCACCACAGAGGCTCTCCCCTCTCTGGGTGGAGTGGCACTGAGGAGATATGCTTTGCCCATTTCTCTTCCCTGTGGAGCAAAGGGATCGTATTTTGGGGGACACCTCTCCACCTCTTCTATTTATGGCTGACAGCACAGATTGCTTCTACAACCTGCCTCCACACACCACCCACCAGCTAGAGCATGGGTGGCTGTGACAGGCACTCCAGCAACTCTTTTCGGGCATTTTTCTTTTTTTTTTTTTAACGTCCCTTTTTTGTCCCTGGATGCATGGTGTCACCATACAGCGTGCTGTGCTGCATTAGCACCATGCAACCTGCCAGACAAGGGACAGCTTCAACCATAATTGTTTGGCTTTTACTCTTCCTGCGTTCAGGGTCATGCAGAAAAGTTTGTTGGTGTGTGACTCTTAAGGGTCCTTCAAACCACTATGTCTTTCTTGAGCATCACTCAAGTACTGCCTACCACACCTCTTCTTTCCTATGCAGAAAAAGCAGGTGACTTGACTGTGGGGGCAATGAAAGGTATTGAAAAGAAATTAACTGGAAAATAAATTATTCTCTTTGTAACAGAAAAGGTGTCATACCTTCAGGGAGGAAATACCAGATCAGGTCTACGGATGTTACTCCCACCCAGACCCAGGAGCCCCAGTTGTGGAATTCTAATCATATAAGCCCACGCAATAATAAGTGTATTTTTTTTTTGGTTCAGATGTCTGTATTCAGCTGAAACCGGTGCTATTGTTGTATCAATGAGATCAAATATCCTAAGTCCACCCATTATCTCCCCTGGGGAGAAAGAAACACCAAATGGCTTGCAGGTAGATTTGGGGTAAAGCTAAGAATGAAAAGGTGCTAGTTTCAAAGTGACCAGTGAGACTGCTAGTCAAATTGAGAGCCTGATGCATTACTGAGCTGAATATAAAGTTGTTCTTTTTTATGGCTTTTTTTTTTTCTTCTGAATAAAAAAGTTTCAAAGGCATTTAAATAAAACCGAAGTGATATAATTAGTACAAGCCCATGAGAAGTAATTGAATTAATAAGTACGGCCAGTGCTATGGCTTCATAATGGAAGCCTTCAGTTTTTATTAATTACATGTTTGAAAATCTGGATTAAACAACCAAACTAATAAGTCAACACACCGACGCAAGATCCAAAGGACAATGACATTGTCACTCTGTATAGCAGGGCACCAATTCAGAGTTTAATTGATACAAGAGCTGTAATAACATGGAGCATGTTTAATTAATAAGACTCCTAACTGGTCATGAAACTTTTAAGAGCTCTTGGTACTGTGAAATTGTTGTAGTTTACATCCAGTGTGCTACAAAGCATCAGATCTCTGCAGGCCACAGGTGTTGTTGGGTTAGTAGTCATGTGCAGGCAAAGACACTTCACTGCACTGCTGGGCAGCGAGGGGTGAGGCTGGCTTTTGTCTCCTGGGGAGGTGAGCCTTCTCAGCTTGCAGACAGAGGGCTGGAGCCCAATGAACCTTGTTCATAGAGAAAGACTCATGTGCAATTGGGACTGCTTATGTGAGACAGAGCAACTGAGTTTGTCCAAAAAAGAGGTGAAGAAATACTTGTGTTAAAACTAAGGCATGAGCAACCTCTTCTAACACTGAATAGGAAGCAATTCTGAATTTTGGCTGATGGTTTTTGCCCCCTTTAAAGTGACTGTTGCCCTGGGTCTGAGGAATGCTCCATGATAGGTAGGGAGGCATGGGGCTCTCCTCTCCCAGATATCCCACTCTGAAGGGGAAGTTTACTGCCTGGAGGAGAACTTCGGTGAATACAGGGAGCACATCTTTATCAGCATACTGCAGAAGCAAAACTAATATTTTAAAGAGTTTTACCATCTATCTGGTTAAAAAAACTGGAATCCATCTTGGGTTTTTCTTTTCCCTAAGATCCATAGGGCAAGATGTGGAAAGCCATGGCAGTCAAGGTGAAGCTGCTGAAACACTTGGTGATGTGGCCTGTTGTTCATTAGCTCCTGATCTTCCTCTTTACTGCTGACTCCAACAAGCACTCACAGACTGATTGTCTTGGGAAGGGGCTCTCTCCACATTTTATAGAGTTTCCAGGCAGGATCTTTCTATATTAAAGGAACAGTGTTCACTTTAATGTTCCACCCATATGCCAGAATTTATCATCCTTCCCATTTAAAGCAGTTCATCTAAATTTGATCCCAGTCTTGTGCAATAAAAAAAGGTAATTAAAGGTGAATATAAAAATTATTGAGCAAATATAATAAAAAGGCAATTAAAATTATCAGATTGAGAGGTTATAAAAATGCAAGAAACTAATACATTTAATCATGCAGATGCCATTCTTTTTTCACCTATCTTCCTACTAAGATTTGTAGGAAGGATAACTTGCTGTTAGATGGGCTTCTGTTCTTTTTCTTAGAATTGGCATACTCAGGGTAGCAGTGCACTTGATGAAAAGAACATCTTGTTTAACATTTCTTCATGGGTTTTCCCCTCCATGAATATATCTAATCCCTTTTTGTAAAGCTCATGTAAGTTTTAGGAACCCTGAATGTCCCATAAAAAAAAGGACTCCAAAACTTAATTCTGTGACTACCAGCTCTGTTTTTTTATATGAATGTGCTACCTGCAAGTTTCACTTGGTGCTGTCTCTGCTGTTAGAGGAGACAGTGGCAATCATTCTCTTTTCCCTTTCTTATTCCTGCCTATTCACAAAAAATCATTGTTTGCAGAAGAGCAGTCAAGTGAATTGAGTACTCTGCAGGAGGTCATTCTTCATCAAAAGATTAATAGGAAAAATATTCTAGCAAAAATGCCTGGCCATCTGTAATGCTAGCACCAGAGAGGTGCTATAGCCAGAGACTGTGTTATATGGTGACCAGGGGACTTTGGAGGAGGGGGAGCTGGACAACTGGTTCTTGCAAGTTAGTTACCTGCAAAGACACTGACAGGAGACGTGAAGAGAAAGCCTCCATAACCATATTAATAAGGCTGAAAACATACTGATCAGAAAGTAGTTTAACAATCAAATTTGACAAAAATATTTGTTTTCATTATCTTGTGAACCTGAAAATACCAGACCCAGTATGTTCTGTAACTTGAGAACAGAATTTAATCTGAGGTACAATTTTCTTTGCACCAGATTGTTAATCTGAAGTGTAAAGTCATTAGCAGGTGTGTTGTAGTGAATCTTCTGAGTCTTGTAGTTGTGATCAAAGGTGGAGCAGGCTGTGAACAGTGATTAATGAAGACACTAACTCTGTTTTCTCAGTGAGATAAAGTGAGAATTTGTTTTTAATCCTTTATAAAGACAAAATCAAGCAGAAGCTAAGGCAGGCAACAAATAAGCAGACACTTCTTTGTGTGTATGAGATACAGCAAATAGGATAAAAGCTATTTGTGGATTTAGTGGTGTTTGTTGTTTAACACCTACATGTTCTCTGGTGGCAGTTGTTGCTGCTCGGTTAATGCACTTGACTTGTTTGGTCATGGCTTTGCTCTGCAGAAACATTCAAAAGTTTGCTGATGAAAGGAATGTAAAAGTGAAGCTGAAGATGGGCTGGAGGTTTTGAATCTAACTCAAAATCTCCTAGTTGTAGCAAAGTAGCTAAAGTCTCTGATTTTCCAGAGTTGCTTTCTGGCTTGCTGTGTTAAGAAAATTGGGTGCTTTGTAGTTAAAAGCCCTTGGAGTGGTTTGTGCCATTCAGTGGCCATGTCCGAGATGATAACCTCTTCTGTGTAACAAAGGCCTGTGCCTTCATGGTAAGGGCCATCAAGAAGATGGTGGTTAGCTGCAGTGGTTCCTGGGACCTATAGATGTTCCCTTCTGCTGTGACCCCTCAGAACCGCAGCCATGGGGTGAGGGCTTCCCTGCAAACTGTGGAGCAGGGGTGGTGTGTGGCATTGGCTGGAGGCTGCCAGGGTGAGGGAGGACTGCAATACTGTGCTTGTCCCTGGCTCTAAAATAGCTCTTGGTGGCTCTACCACTGACCAGCACTGCTAACTCTGCTTTTCTGAGCTGTGCTTTAGTCAGCTCTGGGTTCTGGGTCCTGGCCTCCCTTGATAATAGAATCACAGAATCACAGAATGGTAAGGGTTGAAAGGAACCTCTGAAGATCATCTTGTCCAACCCCCTGATTGAGCAGGCACACCTAGAGCAGGGGGCACAGGATCGTGTCCAGGTGGGTTTTGAATGTCTCCAGGGAAGGAGACTCCACAACCTCCCTGGGCAGCCTGTGCCCCTGCTCTGGCACCCTCAAAGGAAAGAAGTTTTTCCTCATGTTCAGGTTCAACTTCCTGTGTTCCAACTTGTGCCCATTGCCCCTTGTCCTGTTGTTGGGCACTACTGAAAAGAGTCCAGTCCCATTGTCTGGACGTCCACCCTTTAGATAGTTACAAGCATTGATAAGATCCCCCTTCAGTCTCCTCCAGGCTGAACAAACCCAGTCTTTCAGCCTTTCCTTGTAAGGGAGATGCTCCAGAATGTGGTGTCACTAGGGCACAGTAGAAGGGGAGGATAATGTTGATGAATATATTGAACAGGACTGGACCCAGCAGAGACCTCTGCTAGTTACAGGCCTCCAACCAGACTCTGCCCCATTGATCACAACCCTCTGAGTTCTGCCATTTAGCCAGTTTTCAATCCACCTCACTGTCCACTCATCCAACCCACACTTCCTAAGCTTACCTGTGAGGATGTTATGGGAGACAGTGTCGAATGCCTTGCTGATGTCAGGATAGACAACATCCACTGTTCTCCCTTCATCTATCCAGCCAGTCATGCCATCATAGAAGGCTATCAGGTTGGTCAAGCATGATCTCCCCTTGGTGAATCCACGCTGACTACTTCTGATAACCTTCTTTTCCTCTACATGCCTGGAGATGACCTCCAGGATGAACTGTTCCATCACCTTTCCAGGGATGGAGGTGAGGCTGACTGGCCTATAGTTTCTCATGTCCTCTTTCTGAAGATCAAGAGATATTTGCTTTTCTCCAGTCCTTAGGCACCTCTCCTGTCCTCCACGACCTTTCAAAGATGATGGAGAGTGGCTCGGCAAGAACAACCGCCAGCTCCTTCGGCCTTCATGGGTGTATCCCATTGGGGCCCATGGATTTGTGAGGATCCAGTTTGCATAAAAGATCTCTAACCCAATCCTCCTCAACCAAGGGAAAGTCCATCTTTTTCCAGATTCTTTCTTTCTCCTCTGGGGGCTGAGATCCCTGAGGCCCAGCCTTAGCAGTGAAGACTGAAGCAAAGAATACATTCAATAACTCTGCCTTCTCTGCATCCTGCGTCACCAGTGACCCTTCCTTGTTCAGCAGCGGGCCCAGTTTCCCCAGTCTCCTTTTACTGCTGATGTATTTAAAGAAATCCTTCTTATCTTTGACATCCATCACCAGATTTTGTTCCAAGTGGGCCTTGGCCTTCCTCATTGCATCTGTGCATAGCCAGACATCGTTCCTATATTCCTCCCAAGTGGCCAGTCCCTTTTTCCACATGCTGTAAAACCTCTTTCTTCCATTTAAGTTTCATTAGGAGCTCTTTGCTCATCCATGCAGGTCTCCTGGCTCCTCTGCCTGACTTCTTCCTAGGGTTCCATCTATCTTGAGCTCAGAGGAAGTGGTCCTTGAATATTGACCAGCTCTTCTGGACCCCCCTACCTTCTAGAGCCCTAACCCATGGGATTCCTCCAAGCAGGTCTTTGAAAAGGCCAAAGTTGGCCCTCTTGAAGTCCAAGGTTATAATCTGACTTTTTGCCCTACTTCTACCATGCAGGATCCTGAAATCCACCATCTCATGGTCACTGCAGCCAAGGCTACCCCCAACTCTCACATCCTCAGCCAGCCCTTCCTTGTTCATTAGTATATGGTCGAGCAGAACATCTCACCTTGTTGGCTCCTCCACGACTTGCATCAAAAAGTTGTCCTCAATGCTCAGCAGGGACCTTCTGGATCGTGCATGGCTCACTGTATTGCTTTTCCAGCAAATATCAGGGTGGCTGAAGTCCCCCACGAGAACCAGGGCCTGCAGTTGTGAGGTTACAGCCTTGGATAAATAGGAATTTTTCTCCTGTCATAGTTACGTCTTGGCATAAAAATTGCTTGGTTGAGAAGGTGCCACTGCTGAGGGAACAGCGTCTCCCTCTTTTTGATCCTTGTCTGTGACACCCGTGTTAAAGATGTGACACAAATGCTGGTTTTGGAGGAAAGCTCTGGCAAAACTTCTGGCCACACTGAAGTCAACGGCAGTGTTCCCATGGACTTCAAAGGGGCCAGAGTCTTGCCCTTTATCCTTCTGTTCCCAGCCTCTTCATCCTGGAGAGGATGTAACTTTGATATATGTATGATCCTAATGGGAAAAAAAGGTAATGTTAAGAAAGATTGCAGAGGCTTGAAAGTGCTTGGAGATGTGAGGGTTGGGGGCTTCTCTCAGGAATGAGACCAGCTGTCTTCCAGACACAGGCTATTGGGGAGGCTCAGCTAATAGTGTGATGATAAATGCAGAGAAACAGCAAAGAGAAATGTCCCAAAGCTTGGGGGTATTAGAAAATGCATCAACCAACTCAACATGTGTCTGCCATAAATTAAACTGACACAATTTAGGAGGAAATAATCTGGCGTTCCCCACCCTGCCCCACTTCCCTTTTTTATCTTCTTTGATTTTTCCAGCTGGCTCATCTGGACTCATTTGAACTGAGTCTGACTTCAAGTTCCTTTCAGGATTTTGTGGAATATTTTACATAGTAATCTGTTTGTCTGACATCATTGCAAGATTGTGAAATCTCTAAACCATGGCTTGTCCTTGCTGCCACAATGAAAACATAAATCATAACAGTGCCCCATTACCCCTTCAATGGTTGCAGTACAACTCCCACTTGTGGTCTCCATGACTTGGGAGACAATTATATGCACTAGCTGATTTTTTAGGCAGATATAATAACAGACCAAGTTTGGGAATTTGGGGGGAGGGGAGCATAGTATGAAAACAAGTATGAATAACAGCTAAAAAATGCAGTGTGCTAGCAAACTTAATAACCGCTTACTAGAGATAGACTTGAATCAAAACTTTGATTTCACCACACCATCAAGTATGGTGGTAATTAGGAGCCCAAGCCCAGATCAGCCATCATGTCAACCCCTCTCTCTAAAGGGTTGAACCAGACCCACAAAGCTCAAGGTCTGTCAGTTAAAAAGCCCATCAGAGATGGAGACCAAAATAACATAACCTCCATGAAAAAAAGACTCCTTTGTTTTGAAGCATGTAAACACAAAGACAGTCAAGGAAATATATTGCAGAGGTGTTTTATTGCCTTTTCAGATAATTTCTGTGGAGTGTATTTTATGAGCTTTGGCCACATTTTTACATTACTGGTGAATAAAGCTCTCATTGTTCAAAGGGAGTCATCTGGTGACTCATGAATTTCTTCAAATGCTGCTTAAAAAACCCTCATGTGATATTGAGAATGCTGCTATATATATAGCTATAGGCCTACAGAAAAATGAGCCACTTCTGAGCTTGATCCGTTACTGGACTGGGGAGTCTCAGACAATCCAAGATTGATAGACACAGGGAAGAAGTGAGAATATAGCATCATCTCTGCTCTTCATGGTAAATAAATCTCCTTGATTTTGTGTCACAAGTGCTGATTCTGTACTTCTAACTCAGGACTTCACTCTGGAAGTGCAAGTTGAATTTAAAGTGAGTCTAAGTTATATTTTTTAATGAATTTCTGCTTTCTCCCTCCTTGAGTGAATGCAAGTGCAGCCATGCCTTGCACAAAACTAGATGGCAGGGATGTCAAAAGGATTCTTAGCTGGGCAAACAACAGGTTTACATGATTTACCTAATTTTCTAGGTCAGTCTGGATGATGCCAGTCTTTCAAACCAATCTTCTCTAGCGGCTTCATAGTTGTGTGCCCAGGAGGCTCCCGGGGGTGCTGCCTGCCTGCAGCCCAAGCAGCATCTGCTTTTGGAGGGAAGTGCCCTTCCCAGTTGGGTGGGGGGTTACAGGCCAGAACTGCAGCTGTAACTATTTTCAAAAAGTTGATCCTTGTGCAGAAGCACACCAAAACACTTTATAAACCAGCTGTGACTTAATTTCTATTCTTTAAACATTTCCATTGTACTGCTGAACCTATGTATTGGCAAAAACATTAAAAAAACAGTCTCACCTCTCCCCAGGAGTCATCTTGTAGATCAGCTTTTGCCATATCTAATCTAAACTGTGCCTAGTGGACATGTGGCAGGATTACCTAGATGTCAGCTGTTGGATCACTCTATTTTTCCTCCTCTAGCTTGCTCTTTCATCATCTAGCATGTCACCTTCCTCTGGTAAAAACTGATTGAAGTAAGTAGAGCATAGATCCATGTCAACATATACTAAAAAAGTTCGGAAAAGATATTTTCATAAAATCTTTTCTACTCTTGAGAAATACCTTTACACTCAGTATTGACAGCTGGGAAATGCACCCTGCCTGGGGAAGTAAAGAGTGGACCAGTTTGTGGAAACCTGAACCCAGGTTTACAAATGAGAGATTGAGACTGGTATCTTATACTCATGATAATACACAAGGACAAATTGTATTGGCTACCATGACAGACTGTGCCAAGGGAGAAGGCCTCTTACTGTGTTTCCTACCACTACATACCTGTGGAGCATCAAGTTCTCCAGGAGCTGTCTTGCTGACCATGTCAGTTTGAGGTGTGTGAGGACTGAGGGTAACACTCCTCTGTACCTGCTGGGAGAAATTAATTCATTTTGCATAACAAGACAGAGGACACCACATAAGAGGTATTCACATCTGGGTTGCCTACTTTGGCCTGAAGTGAGGGATGGACAGAGCAGGTCCCACAAGGCCATGTCAGAGAACTTGAGAGCTGCATCCACCTTGCAAGGAGCTTTGACATCACCACACATCCTACAACATCCATTCTCTGGAAGGTTTTGCTGCATTTCCTATTTGCATTCTATAGTTTTTGCTGCTGTAGGCCTGCATTCAGGCAGATGGTTACTGCACGCCTGGAAGCACAAGTGAGGAACCCGAGAGGCGAGCTTGTCCTATACCAGAGGAAAAAAACATACATCTTCTCTGGCAGCAGGGCCTTCAGGAAAACTTGGCACTGAAGATCTTTTCCCTTTTCTGCAAAACACTGAAATATTAGGAGGAAAGAGGGAGGGCAGGCAATCTCATTATAATCCCTTCTTGCCTCAGAAACAGGGAGTCAGGAGACATCCGTAGGTGGTTCCTCTAGGAGCTGGAAAAGGTGTGTGTACTGACCATAAAGGTCTAAATAGCTGATTAAGATGTGGTTACAGACATTCAGGATGACCAGATTTTCAGAGGTGCTGAGAACTCATAAGTGCCTTTGAAGCCAAGTGGGATTTGTGAGACTGTGGTACCTTTGGAAGTTAAGCATTATAAAACCGAGCCATGCCATAATACAGATCCAAAACCAGGTACAAATGCCCACCAGCTAACCTCAATGAAATTTTAAATTCAACATACTAAGAAAAGATAAAAATGAATGCAGTGCATAATAACTTAAAATATTTAGTGAAAATATTGATATTTCTGTCCTAAAAACTGCTCCTCTAATAAGGACACAAAACTATGAGCAATTTACATCCAAATCAATGCATTGACTAGACAGCGAATCTCCAAATTAACCAACAACTCGAAGTTAGTGTATTTCTCCGTGTAACCTTTCATAGTATTAGCAGCAGAGTCCTAGTTACTCATGTGAATGCGACAGCCAAGAAGTCAATATCTAAATATCCCTATAGGTCTGCTCATGCTCTGTTACAATATGTCTGATTGATAATCCTGCAAAGCTTCCTCAGTTTAAAAGGGCAATACTTGACTAAATCCTTCTTCATTTAATTCCTGTATATCAGCTTTTCCCAGGGGTCTGCATGCTCTCTGTAGCCCTATATCCTCTAACCTGCGGTGCTGGGAGCACCGCCATGTCCTGTTCTGGAGGCTCCCCTGGCTCCAGCTCAACACCATATCACTGCAAATTTCCAAAATGAACATGGGTCCTTATCCTTGGGGTCACTCTCCTCTCCACAGCTGTGGCTCAGGGGTTGTGCTGGAGGTCTAGGGGACAAAGGCTGCCCAAACACTTTCCACAATGCTGCTGGCCTATGGGCAATTGCTGCCACCTATTTCTTGCAAATAACTACTCGAGATAGTTCCCCCTTAACCATGAGATATTCAGTGTGTTATCTTTTTATTCCTGGCAACCTGGGTATTTTGGTACATAGCTGACACAAGTATGAAAGCTTGTTTATGTCAGCTGGCCATGAAAAAACCTACAAAAATCCCACCTATTTTTGTTTTATTATAAATTTCTTTGTTTGTTGGTGTGGGGAATTTTTTTTAGGGGGAGGGATTAAGAGATTAATGAAAACTGTTGCAGAACTGCTTCGAAAGAAAACTGGGCCTACAACTATATTAATTCTTCATAGTAGCAGCAAGTCCTATTTTCACTTTCTCTGTGGCCACGACATACCTGTTTTACCCCCACGTTATGCCTCTAGTACTCCACACAAGCATTTCTTCCTTCTTCAGAGACTCAGTGAACAGGAGCCAGGAGCTCTGCCATTGACTTCAGTAAGCAAAGACTACGTACCCTGTCCTTTGCCTTTCAGGAAAGCAGCAAGGATGCACCAAGAATAAAGTCCTCTGAGCTGTACCATCAGTTGCCCAAGCAGTAAACCATCATGTGAACTAACTGTTTTTGTGCATCCACTTCTGCAATTGCCATTGAATGTGTCAGTCAGTCAGTGCCTTTCTGACAGTGATTTTGGCACAGGATGAGCACATTTCCAGTATGAGTTGGGTTGATGCAACTAGCAGTGAAACAGATGCTTTGTTTTCCTTTCCCCTTCTGCAGGAACCCTTCCAAGCAATTGCTGTTGTACTGTGAGGCATGGGCCTGATCGCAACGCTGGGTCAGGAAGGTCAATGAATAACTCATCTGGACACAATCCTAGCATGACCCACTTTATTTAGGACATTGGAAGGAAAGGATCTGAAAGCCTAGCCTCCTGACTCTAGGTGCTGAAGGAAAGGGAACCTGTTACTGGTTCCTAGAATTACCTTTTTAAGATGTGAAAACTGAGTTTTCTCTTAAAATTTAACTTTTCGCCTGCTATGGACACTAGGGGTGGCTGAAATGCAGCCCTAACTATTTTATTTCAGAGATCACAGGAAGCATCAGGTGGCAGCGACTTTTCATGACTGCTGATCTGAGCTACATTTTCCATTAGTGTAACTCCTGGCCCCCAACCCCAAATGCCAGAGAGGAAATAACAGCCCTCAAATCGTTCTGCAGAGAGTACAGGGGATCACACAGTGGTAACATAGGAAAACCAGAACAAACTAAACCTTTATCCATGTAAAATCCTGCTGCAGTTCAGCTATAGATTTCATCATTCTGACTAACAGGATTAAGACACTCACCAAGAGGCTCCCATTCTCTAGTATCGCTGCCTTGTTCATTTATGTGCTGGCCAGTTTCAGAGCTAGGCAGATTCCTGAAAGGGTGCAAGTGCCACACGACAAATATTTTCCATTTTAGGTGAATGACTCTGAAGAAGTCTGACTTGAATACTTGTTGTTAAGGGGGGTGAAGTAATCTGCTACAGAAGTCAATGCTCTGGGAAGCTTGTAGATGATCTACATGCTTGGCAGTGTTCCCCTTTTTAGTTCCAGTTTCTGGCTTTTTTCCACTCTCCTTAGTTAAAGCTTCTTCTTGACTTCATTCAACCCCAACAGCAATTCTGCTTTTTTTTTTACTAGCTAAGAAAATACTGGAGCTCTGCTTCAGAAAGTCATGATGTTGGTGTGCAGTAAGGGCCAGCACCTCGCTGGGACCAGAGAGCCACAGGGGTCTCCATAGGGTCCTGCAGGGTCTCACCAGCCAGGGCCCATCCCACCACTCCCAGAAAGTTAGCAGAGGGGGTCCATGAAATCACAGGCAGGCTCAACCAGGTTTCCATACCACCATGCGAGCTCATGGTGATGGGGCAGGTCCAAGGTCAAGCCAGGAAGTCAATCAACAGGTCAGATCCAGTGAATGCTAGGCAGGTCCACAAAGACAAGGGAGGTTGTGGCTATATATCAGAGTTTTTGCCAATTGTAGATATTACAACCATAGAAACAAATAGCCAGCACTATTTGAAAAGTTAATGTTGTATTTCTTCCTCATTGGTGTATCCAGCTTACACCATGACATCCTGGGACAAGTTTTGCTGTGCTAGTCACAATCATAGCATGGGCCGAAGAGATGCTCCTTGCCCAAGTGACCTTAGGTAGGGACAAATGTTTATATCTGTAGCACACCAGTGCTCTGATTTCCCTGAGACACTCAGCAGTGCACGGTACTACAAAAGCAGAAAACCGCGAGAGACAGAAAATTGCCCTATCTAATTTAGCTGGGACATACACAGTCTCTTCAAAGAAGAGATTTGGTCTATTAGATTCATCTGTAGTTTTGCTCCAGCCACTCAGCTGTAAAGGGGTTAAGCTGGAGGCAAACAGCAATTCAATTTTATGACCAGACTGAAAATACAAATAAATCTACTGCTCCTGGGTGCTAACTGTAATGCATGCCCAAGTGCAGGATGCTTTAATTGGATATAACAGCTCCAGGTCTGGACTTACGTACGTGTACATCAAACCACTCCTTTTAAACCATAAAGGGCTATTCAAATAATTATTAGCATCATCATCTTTCTATATGGAAATGTGGAGCATATGGCAAGCTCAACAGATGCCTATAGCACCATCCAGATAAAGTTATTAAAAACAAAAAAAGAAAGGCCATTACATTTTTGGCATATTGGCTGAGAACACTCAGGAGGCTGAACTGGAGACTGCTGTCGTATTTGTCATCCTGCTGATTGCCTAATGTGAAACACAGAAGGCCAGCAAAGTGTGAGAAAAGCGAGACGTTGTGGAGGGTCAAAGCCTGAGCACTGGGACTAAGAAATTAGAAGCAGTGACCTACACGAAATATGTAACAAAAGTGCAGAAACCCAGCTTCTTCTTTCTGCCAGGGGACAGGCTGCTGACTGGAAACAAAGCTTCCGGATTCTCTGAGTGATTAGAAACTCAGAGTGTTGTGGATGCCACGTCCTAAAAGTCCTGGAGGAAGAATATGGGCAGTGAGGCTGCCAGCTGATTCATGGGGAGCAGCTGCAGAGAAAATGCCTCTTCCTGCCCTCCCAGATGGACGAAAATTCTCATGAAAGAGCCCCTACAAAGGAGGGTTGGGCTTCAGCGTAAACAGTTGGGCTTCAGCCTCCAAGCAGATTTGTGCAGAGACACAGATGGAAAAAACCTTCCCAAGCTTCCTGACTACCCTGTTCAAAGGAAAGGCTGCTTCTCCGCCCTGCGAGAAGTGTTCAGGGCAATGTAGGGCACTGGGGAGCGAGGCTTTCTGCTCTCTGAGACCAGAAGCTGGTGCCTGCATCTGCTGGTTTAAAATTGCTGTGAGGCTGGGCTTTTCTGAGTGAGCAAGTTTCCTCCTGTTCCAAAGGCGGGGAGAGAGGAAGGGAAAAGGCACTGCAAAGATGAACTCAAGATGGGGAATCATGTGTGAATGAATGTCCTTGAAAGAGCAGAGCAGATACTTAAGCTGGGTGCTTATTTATTTATTAATTTTTTTTGTCAAGGTGCTAGAATGAGGACACTCTCGATTAGTTTTGCTGTTTTCTAATATCAGTAAGCAATTCTTTCTGGCAAACAGGAAAATACCTTTCTTGCTATGGAAACACCATGGGGATTTACATCAGCTTAAGGACCCCTGCCTCTGCAAGGTCTTCTTTGATTTCTAAGCAGCAATAAGATAATTTTCTTGGGGTTTTTCGGTGTTTTTGTTTTTTTTTTTTTTTTTTTTTTTTTTAATAGGGAATGTTCCTGGTAAACAATACGGTGCTTCAGATGCTGCCATCTCTTCCCATGATTTCTGGGTAGCCTGCTGGGTATTCAAGGGCAATATACAGGTAGCTGGGACTGAGATGAGGCAGCTGGCTTCAGTTTTGAACTGTGCATTGATTTTGTGTATTTGACTCAATTTTGGTTGCCAACAATCTAAATTAGGGAGAGTTATGAGGGGGGTCTTAATTTCTCTTTGCCAGGAGAAGAGTAAGAGATAAGAGTATGTGTGTCTGTGAGGGAGAGAACATATTCCTCTTCTAGTCCCATCTACTTCTACCCAGAATTTGTAGTGTGCCTCCTCTGTGACTGCTTTCAGGAGGCATAAGGAAGACGTAAGGAAACAGAATGATTCAGATAATTGACTTTACTGGGCAAGCACTTGGGCACAGGAGTAGAGAGTTTACATAGCTTGTGTGGGGCTGTGGGCAAGTGGGAATGGTGGAGTGTGAAGCGGGACTGACCAGGAGCATTGTTTTCATCATAGACCCCATCAGGTACACCCGCGCTCGCAGATATGCACTGTAACTCACTGGGCCATGGTAAATGACTGGTGAAAGAGATTGATTCATTGTTAATTTGCCTTTCCTCTGTCTAATAGCCCATATAATGTGTAGTTTATAGATATACACAAGTTAATTAGGAGAGATTTTTTTTTCTGGATGGGAGTCGCAGCTGCATGATATGAAATTCCTGCAATCAGTGAAAAAATGTAAGGGGCTTGTTTACACACTTCAGATGTCTAACTTCAGCTACATTGCCACAAATGGCTGAACTTGTCATATTCCTTTCTTCCTTCATAGTATTTCTCCAAGAACTTGTAATGCTGCCTGTAATACCAGTCATTAGGCTGCTCTTGAAGTATGGTTTGTGTGCACAAAAGCTTGACCATTTTTTCCAGCAGTAGCTGTTGTTTGAATAAAACATGTTGTTACACATCCTCTGCAAAATTTGTTTCTTGTCCTTAATATTTTTCTGCAGTGATATTGCTAGGATGATTTCTAGAGCTCCTTCAGGTTTCTGTAGGTTTTCTCACCCTTAGATGAGGAATGATTTATTCTCCACTGCCTCAAATCTATCATTGTTTTTGGTGCATGTTCCCCTCCTGCCTTACATTACTTAAATGGTTTAAAGATTATTTTAAGAAGATCTCTAACGCTTTACCTCTATGGCATTAATTACCAGCAATTTATCAGCTTACTGTATTTTTTTCCCACTTGTAGAGGTGTATAAAACATAAATACCTAATATTAAGTGTACAATAAATACATATTACAGCGACAAAGATAAAATAGAATTACTCATACAGTATATTTTTATTACTGCATGCTATATAATGTTAGTGTATGCAATAATATATAGTACATACACCGTGCAGTGAAGAAAATGTACCATAGGTTTAAGACTCATGAACCTTAAATTGTTTGGAAAACCTTTTGATAAAGTTTGAGAAAGACAGGCTTACTCATTACAAATATTGACTAGCTAAAGGACATGGCTCAGCAAATAAGACTTGATAAAGTCAATTGAACTCTTCCTATTATGTGTAGAATAGGTACTGCCTTCCCACTTTAAAGGGTTTTATTTTGCACCTGCTGACTTCTTAAAGAAGGTTCCTGCAGTCCTCTGGGATGCTGAAGAAAGAGTTCAGTTTGCAGCAGTGAGACAGTAATTTTCAGGCTGTCACAGAAAAGCTGTGGGACAGAGATTAGGACCAAAGGATACAATAAACCTCCACAAACAGATCAGAAGCTGGTCAGGAAATCTGAAGGGCCATAGCAAACATCTTTACCTGAATTATCAAGTTTGGCAGGAAGTAAGTACAGGTGTGAGGATGGAGACTCCACTAAGGCTGGTGCAAAACTGAGCTCTGAAACAGGAAAGTTGGAGAGCTGTGTGAGTCCTTAAAGCTATTTAAGAAACAGAAGGTGGATCTTAATATCCATATTTAAGGATTAGTCATCTGCCGTTGGTGTGAAACATTCACAAGTGAGAAGAAAAGGAAGTCTTCAGCCCTTCTGGTAAGGAGATAATCATATTGTTATAACACTGGAGTAACAGCAGTGAAGTTTTGTGCTCTTCAGGGCCTCAGTAGATGGCACGGCTGTGCCAGCAGGACAGTCCTGTGCATGTTTTGTAGGTGGTTATGCCATTTCCAGGATATGCAGCATAACTGTTCTTTCACAGGCATGTTTTCACTGAGACAGTTTCCAAGGTAGTAGCTCATTTTTTACCTAACAACAGGAGTCAGGGACAATTGTTACTTAGTAAATAGTGGAATATAATTTAGCTGATTGTCTAAAGAAGAAAAAGGCAAAACTCAGTAGACTAGTGATTCCACAAAACATGAATGTGGGCAGGAAAGTATCGTTGATACCACTGTGATCACAAGGAAAGAAGTCGTGGTTAGCACGGGAAGAGGCAAACAGCATTTATAAACTGTCTCAGGCCTGGGGCTAGTCAGTGGACCTACCCTGATTTACATCATCTGAGAACCTGGCCTGTGATATATAACTGCAGTGATTGCTGCTAGTTCTGTGAGTGAAGCTGAAATTCAGTTCAAGGTGACTAGGAAAAATTTGTCCATGCCAGTAAAACAAATTGTCATAGAAATCAATGCAATTTTAGAAATAACTGAATGATTTTGCAGATCTAACAATATTCTTCATCTCTTTCCATTACCTTTGTGCTGTGAGGAAATCAGCTCTGGGAATTCTGTTTTGGTTCATCTGGACTTTTTCAATCTGACCATTTAGTTATTTTATGCCCTGCACCAGAAGTACATAGTGTTCATGGACACATTTGTTCTTCCCAGGGTTATTATATGGTGTGTGTAGAGGAATATAAACATAGAGGTTGTTGTGGCACAATGATGCACAGTGATTTGCCTCTTTTCTTTTCCTCACAGCAAATGCAAGTAGAGGAGAACCAGGGTTCACACACCATGGGTCTGACCAAGTTCTGTCGCAGAGCCTAGGAAGTGGGGAAAGGGCTATTTATTGAACATATATAATTATATACATGTTCCTTTTCTGGGTTAAGTGTAGGTGGCCCACCCACCTTGGTAAAGACCAGTCATAATTGTCTTTTTGGCAGGAATGATGACATGCCATGATACAGGGCCCCAGTTCATCCCTAATTACTCTCGTCCTCATTATCCAAGCTTTTGTCGCCCTCGTCAGCTCCAGGGGGGGTCCAGCTATCACCTTACATAGGTAGAGAGGAAAGGTAAGTTTATTTATAAATCATCATGTAACATATATACAATCAAACATTAAGCTTTTACAATGGTTCTTACTTTACTAGCAAATGTATGAATAAACTGCACTGAAGAGAACAGTGCTCAATTTGGTAATTGTCGAGGTAACTTTTCTGTCAGGAACTAGAGTCTGAGTTCTTTTAATAATTTGTAGTTGCCCTGATACCATTTTCCACGTGTGCTTTGTGGAAATCCCATAAATTTAATGATATTAACATTAGTCGGTTCCTGCACTTGATCTTTTAGGTGTTGGTATTTCTTAACCTTTTCTGCTGCTGCATTCCTCAAAGATGTTAGTTTACTTTCATACCTAACTGTGATGTCAACAACCAGGGATTGGTCTTCTTTAATGAATACCACGTCCAGTTTACATAGTTCATTCTGTTCATCTCTCAGCAGCACCTCTTGGAATACTACCCAGTTCTTCTTTTTTGCCTCCTAAGCCAACAATTCACATAAGGGATTGTGCCTTTTAATCCTGGCATCCTGTGCCACTGGGCAGTATCCAGTAATATGTGCGCAGGACTCATTCTCCGGTTGACAATGTCAACAAGGCAATTTAATTTGACTTTCCTGCCTACCCCTTGCTACCCTAAATTCTCTCCTTGGGTAGATGTTGGCTCTCAACTGTAATGGGGTGATGAGCTTTCTGTGGGGAATGCCCCTATAAAACTCTAACCAGTTGTTACTGATCTTATCCTTCTTGGCCCTTTGAAACCAACTTGGTCCAGTTTTCAAATTCCTGTTTCCTCCAGTTACAGGGCCTTGGAAAGATGACTTTTGGAGCAGGTATCTCCCATTCTGAGATTGGCTCCTCACTGCTGGGCTCCTCATTACTTTCTACCTTTTACTCTCCGAGTTCCCAAAGGGTGGATCCCAACATAAGCAAAAGCACCTCCTGGGTAGTTCACCTATGTCAGCCACTTACGTTAGCTGAGAGCAGTGGAAGAAGAGCAGTCGGGCACCAATACCCATTCAGCCTGGGTTTCAGAGATACCCAAGGACACCAAGAGATGACAGACTACTCCAGTTCTGTGGCTGCCCTGTTAGCACAACTGTGTAACAAGGTATACCTAAATGCTGTGAACTTTGTTCTTGTTTCAGGATGCAGATGCCCTAAGCAAAGAGTGGAGAATCAGATCTTCATTACTAAGAAAGAACTCTGCTATCCATTTTTTGGCAGCCAAGAGAATATACTCACTCCTTTGTTGGCATTTGCTCTCAGAGGTGACACTGGACTAAAGAAGAAGATGTAAAAAAACCGATGATGCTATCAGGAAAAGTAATATAAGAATGCATATATCCAGGACATTGTCAGGTTATGTGATAAAAAATCTCATCTCTGCACATACAAAAGAGCACAAAGGAACAATGGCAAGTAGGGGAACCTGAATTATACCCTGAGTCCAGTATCACAGAATCAGAATCACAGAATGGTTTAGGTGGGAAGGGACCTTTAAAAGTCATCTAGTCCAACCACCCTGCAGTGAGCAGGGACATCTCCAACTAGATCAGGTTTCTCAAAGCCCCATCCAGCCTGACCTTGAATGTTTCCAGGGATGGGGCATCTGCCACTTCTCTGGGCAACTTGTGCCAATGTTTCACCACTCTCACTGCAAAAAATGTTTTCCTTATATCCTGTCTAAATCTACCCTCCTTTAATTTAAAACCATTACCCCTTGTCCTGTCACAACAGGCCTTGCTAAAGAGATTGCCCCTATCCTTCCTATAGACCCCCTTTAACTACTGAAAGGCCACAATAAGGTCTCCCCACAGGCTTCTCTTCTCCAGGCTGAACAACCCCAACTCTGTCAGCCTGTCCTCATAGGAGAGGTGCTCCAGCCCTCAGATCATTTTTGTGGCCCTCCTCCAGACTTGATCCAACAGGTCCGTATCCTTTCTGTGCTGAGGGCTCCAGACCAGAGCTGGACACAGCACTGCAGGTGGGATCTCACCAGAGCAGAGTCGAGGAGCAGAATCACCTCCCTCAACCTGCTGGCCACACTTCTTTTGATGCAGCCCAGGATACAGTTGCTTTTTGGGCTGTGAGTGCACATTGTTGGCTCATGTCCAGCTTTTCATCCCCCAGCACCCCTGAGTCCTTCTCTGCAGGGCTTCTCTCAATCCCTTCATCCCGCAGCCTGTATTGATATTGGACGTTACCCTGACCCAGGTGCAGGACCTTGCACTTGGCCTTATTGAACCTCATGAGGTTCTCACAGGCCCACTTCTCCAGCTTGTCTATGTCTCTTTGGAGAACATCCCATCCTTCCAGCATGTCAACTGCACTGCTCAGCTTGGTGTCATCTGCAGACTTGCAGAGGATGAACTCGATCCCACTGTCTATGTTGTTGATGAAGATATTAAACAGTACTGGTCCCATTATGGACCCCTGAGAGACACTACTCATCACTGGTCTCCATCAGGACATCAAGCCATTGACCTCTACCCTCTGGATGCGACCATCCAGCCAATTCCTTATCAAGCAGACAGTCCACCCATCAAATCCATATCTCCCCAGTTTAGAGAGAAGGATGCTGTGGGGAACCGTGTCAAAGGCCTTACAGAAATCCAGATAGATGGCATCTGTAGCTCTTCCCTTGTCCACTGATGTAGCCACTTCATCATAGAAAGCCACTAGGTTGGTCAGGCAGGACTTGCCCTTGGTGAAGCCATGCTGGAATAGTTCGATGCCCACCACAGGACAGCCATCAGCCCAGAGAAAACTCCTCACTACACACAAATGTCACACACACTTGTGCATATCAACGAAGGATCACGCAGAGGAAATGGTGGGCAGGGGAACCCCAGTCTCCCAGAGGAAGGGAGGTCCTACCACCACCATCACTCTACCCCAGCTGTGCCAGGAGATATTCAGCCCCAAGGGCTGGGGGACATCCACACACTGTGTCAATGGAGAAGGTCTCTGGAGTGCCCTGCAGACTGAAGGGATTGCAGTCTATATGGGTATGGGATACATCATGGGATGCAAGGGAAGAACATTTTGGGATTGAATAAGACAGTACGGGATGTTTGGGGAGGAACCAAATGTGGGGAAAGGGAGGGATCAGGGTGGTTTGAGGAGGAACAAGTGTGGGAGAATAGAGGGTTAAGGAGACAAAAAAAGTCAGATGTGTGTGAATGGCAGCTGGTCAGTATGTCTGTCCTTGCCCTGCACCTGAACAGCAAAGTCTGTCCAGTCTCCTTAAACTCCTTTTTAAGTCCTGGATGAGGGGGTCTCCATTCCTTGTACATGTGTGTGTATGGGGGTCTGGGTGTCAGCAGCTGGGCTGGGACCATGAGTTGGAGGACCTGTGTGTCATGGTGCCAATGACTGGGTCGAGTGCAGGTGCTTATGTCAGGGTGTGATTGTTAGCTTTGTGTGCCTATGCTGTCCTGTGTATGTGTACATGTAGTGTATATGTGCCTTTGTGTGTACAGTTGCTGAGAAATCATGCTCAGCTTCACTACATGTTGGACCTGGGCTTATGGAGCTGTGGCGGCCTCACATCTGTTGGCCTACTGGGTTTGCTAACTCCCTAGCAAACAGGGGTTTGGACGAAAAGGTTATTTATAAATTGCAATGGAGTGGACAGACGAACCAGGGAAATTATCTACATCCTGTGTATTTCTGCTATGAAGACAGATGGAGGGAGTTGGGGTTTAGTCTGGAGAAGAGAAGACTCCGGGAACACCTTATTGTGGCCTTTCAATACTTAAAGCGGGCTTATAAGAAAGATGGGGACAAACTTTTTAGCAAGGCCTGTTGCAATAGGACAAGGGGTAATGGTTTTAAACTAAAAGAGGGTATATTTAGAATAGATATAAGGAAGAATTTTATTTACAATGAGGGTGGTGAAACACTGGCACAAGTTGCCCGGAGAAGTGGCAGATGCCCCATCCCTGGAAACATTCAAGGTCAGGCTGGATGGGGCTCCGAGCAACTTGATCTAGTTGGAGACATCCCTGCTCACTGCAGGGGGTTGGACTAGATGACTTTTAAAGGTCCCCTCCAACCCAGACTATTCTACAATTCTATGATACTGTCATCCTAACAAGTGACAGAGGAGAGACATCTACTCTTTGGCTTTCTTGAGCCCCAAGAGAGTCATAGACACAGTACCTCTGGGGCTAGGCAAGACCTGAGCACTCAGGCTCCTCTCTCTGCCCCATTTCCGTTCCCTGGCAGTGGCCTGACCTTTCTGTTAGTGACCCAAAGCTGCAACTAGACCAGAGTGCCTTGAACTACTACTGGGAGCCTCTGCCTTGTCTTTGCTATTGTCTTGGTGTTTTTGCAAGACTGGGACCACCACCAGGCAACACAGCAGAGAGAGCTAGATGGAATGTAAGCTTCCTGAATCTGGCCAGAGACAATGCAAACGACTTAAACATTATTTTTCTTGCTAAGGCAGACATCACAAAGACAAGTTTATGCTCCTGAATATTGAAGAATCATGCATTTTTTATTATTCATTTTCTGAACATGTATTTCCTGACTGTGCATGTTTACCCATTTGTAAAATAATGTTTATCAGGAGTGCCAATGGTGGTTGATTTGACCTTTCTATATAGTTGTCCATGTGCTGGAAAAGTAAAGGCACTAGCATGAGTGCACTGGTGAGCAAGCATGTGAATCTGCATCTAAAGCAAGAAAGGTAGGATGCAGGCCTATGGGATTCCCTCTGATTTACTAGAAGTCAGTGATGAAGAATTTGATGTTGGAGAAAACCATCTCAATGCCACAGAGAGCAGGACCATTTTCTCACTCTACGTACCTACGTCCTGAAGGTTTAGCCTCTCAGAAAGGTGCCTATGTTGAAGCATGCTGGTGTGGTGAGAAAGCAGGCTTGTCGTTGTCACCTGCAACATACTTCTTTCTGCTTATTTCTACAGAATAACGTGCCCTAAGAGATCACAGAGGCATGGGGACTTCTAATTTTTAAAATAAAGATCAGTGAAGTAGTGTCAGGAAATCATTAAGGTTACAGAAGTCTGTGGATGCTCCTAGCAAAGCAGGCATCCCTCTATGCAGGGAAGAAACACCTTCACCTACATACATTGATCAAGCAACCAGAGGGTCCCATACCCTCACAGAAGGCCCAGACCTATACCTATGACCTTGCTGCAAAGTTGGCTCCTGAATTTGTGACGTTCCCTTGCACCTGTGGATGCAATTCTCTGAAGCAGAGCAGAAGACTGTGCCAATTCCCTTTGCTTTGGTGGCCATGGAGGGCTTGCAGGAGGTGAGAGGAGAGCAGCTGTGTGGCATGTTGGGTCCTCTGTAACTGTTGCTGTTGAATTACACTAAACACCACAAGGATCCCCCTGTAGCTTTCCTAAGGTTGTTTTTCACACTCAGCTTGTTGAAATAAGCTTAATACTTTAGTGTGCAGCAAGTGATAGAAGTGCCTAAGACAGTCAGTGTATACTAAGGTGCAAATCCAGCAATGCGGCCCATGTCTTTGCTGGAAAATGAATGTAATCACAATTTCCATGCAGTCAAGGCCTTGAAGAAACAGTTAAAAGGAAGAATAAATAGAGTTTTATCTGTCAAATTGCAATATAATCTTCACCAGAAAAAGAAGGTAACTGTAATACTTCTAAAATCTGCCTCTCTTTGTTAACACACACAGGTGCATGTAAGTAAGTAAGGCTCACACCTGATCTCCCTGTGGATTCTCTGATGCCTAATAAAGGTTGAGTTCATCCTGTCTTCTCTCTTGGCCCGTTTGTTTTCACAAAGCTTGTGGGAACGTTGTGTCAGTGAGATCTGTCCAGTTCTGTCAAATGTGATGGTGACTACAAAACAAGGGATTCAAAAGTAACTGGGGACAGAGGGGGCAGGCACAAAAGCAGCAAGCATGGTTACACAAGCTTAAAAATGAGGCTGAAAATAATTTACTGCTACGACAGCATGTGACTCCTTAACATCACGTAGCCATGTTCTACGAAGTGGAGAGATCCTAGAGAAAGGCAAGAATGAGATCCAGGAGCAGCTATAAAACCTCTCTGAAGTACTAATGAACTAAGGCAAAAATTATCTAATGCCCAGAGATCTTCCTCCACCCTTCCCTTCTTGTTTTAGTTTTGCTCTTTTGTCTGAGCAGCAGTTTTGAGAAGAATGAGGTTTTAAGAAATCATGTTATTTGGAAAAACAATGAATATTGAAGGAACAGAGTACATGGAGACAATAGGTTCTAAACCTCAAATTAATAAATTATCAAAGAGTAAAAGTAGAGTTTTGTTGAAAAGAAAAGACCCAGGCACCTGATACGTAGGTGTCTTATACTAAAATATGATAGTTTTTTGGCTCTCCCTGCTCACAAACCATTTGGTCTAAGTACAGAAAATTGAATTATTTATTCCTGGATGACTTTTGACAGTTGTTCCAACAGCAGAGTGCTCTGATGACTTGTACCAACCAACTTTGGTGAAAAAATACACAGAATACACCAGGAAAATAGAATTTTCTGTGTTATCTGCACACAATATCATTAGAAAAACCATGCAGAAATCTTACCTTGCAACCACACTTAGCATCAGGGCCCTAGGGTCACTAACAGGCCTTAATTACTTGACCAGCTTCACCCGTGGCATCCACCCACATCACCTGCCCAGAAGCCCAGAAGCCTCTTTAAGCCCAGTTCTGGACCTTTATTACCTGCTTGAGTGATGCTGTAGGGCTGCTGGTCTGCAGATCAGTTACGCCTCTGCCTCGTCATGAACCATGCTGATCCAAACAAAGGCCACCAGGCTGATTTCCTGGCTCGACCTCAGACCTGCCTGACAATCATAAGACCTGACCTGTGGATTGACTTCCTACATTGACCTTGAACCTTTCTCATTGCCATGAACTTGACTGATGATCTGGACTATTAGTTGGGCCTGGCCACCATCTCTGGTCTGTTTTGTATCTTTGTTGGGGATGGTGGGCTAATAAGGCCCTGTGAGGATCCCTTCTGGCTCCCTGCTTCCTGCCTGGTAGGTTATCTTGCTCTGTAACCCTACCATAGATAGTAGGCTGGCAGGAGACTAGTCCACTACTTGATTTAGTGGTGAACCAGTTGGACTGTAGAAAGGGTTATCTCTTTCCCAGGAACACACCTAGACCTTGCTTTCCTTATGCAGGTTGCCAGCAGCTGCAGGTACATGTTCTGTGCAGCCCAGCAATTCTTTCACAAGAAGCAATGAAAGAGGATGCAGACTGTGCTACTTTTCTGTTACCCTTGTGCCAGTGGGCTCACTAGGTTTTCTCTGTGGAACACTTCCATTCCTGCTCGCCTTCCTTTGGCTTCCATAGTGCAGGGTAGCACATGATAGGAAGCACTTTGACCTTGACCATGTGAGCCAATAGCATTGGTTGCTCTGAATGAAGCTTTTGCATCTTGGTGAGTGATTTAATAACTAGCTGGACTGTATTATGGATGTTAGACTGACAAAAAGTAATCTGTCTTTTTAATTGGCTGCTTGCATTCCATTTATGTTGATTCAGAATGGGCTTCCTATTTGGCAACAGCAGTTTTTAGTGTAATGTGACCAACACATGAAATAGTAAATATTTTGGTTTGGCCCTTGGGCTAAGGCAGAGACCAATACAGTATAGGTCAAAAGTATGAGCTCTGGGGCTGATCAGCTGCTGGTCTACTTCCTAGAGGAAACTAGAACAGCCACTGGACACTACCTCCGTCTTTTATCTGGTGGTGTTCTGTGGTTGTTGCTAATCTTCAACTGCAGATTGAGGGAAGGACTTTATTTTCTTCTTTGAAAAGTCTAGGGCTCCCACGTGCCCTGGAGAGACAGAGAGCCAGGCTTTCTTTCCAGAATTTAGCGGCTACATAGCATATCCCGATAGGCTGTCGATATTTGCAGCTTCTTTTGCTAGACAGAAATTACAGTGGGGGGTATTGTTAAAGGAGAAATGTTATGGGTAGGTCTGGCTTTAACACCCAGCGGTCACAGGGGTGTTTCAAAGCTGCCACTCAGGCTGCCTGCAGACTCTGGAAGGCATCGTGGCAGCTACTACATTTGTTTCCATTGTCATGCTCTACTTAAAAGAACAGCCAAGCTGGGAATGACTCTCACAATCCCTGAAATGGGGCACTGTAATGGCTGGGTTGACAATGCCTATGGTTATATAGCCTGTCTAGGAGCCGGTCCCTTTCCCTTGTAGTTCACCCCAGGTTTTCAGGTTTCCCACTGACATTAATTGGCTCGCTTTCTTAGAATTCGTAAGATCTGGCCTTAAAATGACTTATGTTATTGCTATAGTTCACTGACTTGAAACTTGTTGTGGTTGCTATGGTTTTACACAAAGGGCAAGGTGATCTCATTGCTATCTCTTTTAAAGTGATCAGCAGTACTGGACTGGTACTATACTTACAGTATGAATATTTAGGAATGGCTGGAAAGAGACACAAAGTGTAAGGTGCAGGACAAACTGAGGACCTTTTACTGACAAAGCAGTCCTACCTTGTCCTTCAGTACAACTGAGCAGTCTGTGAACAATTCAAGCCTCAACAAACTAGAGTGTCTCCTGCCTTGAACAAAGTGATTGCAGAGCATCATGATGCACAGTAAAGACAAAAGCAGCTGCAAACCACAATGGCATATCAAATATGTCCATGATCTTAGGAGTTTCTTCATCAGATCATCATGTAATGAGGCAGGAGAAACAGTACCATTTTCAGCTTTCAGAAGGATGGAGAAAAAGAATAGTAATGTTGCTGTTTTGCACTGGAAAGACACAGATGTACAGTCTGGGACAACATTGCCAAAGCAAGTGAATGTGCTGCTTCTGATAACATTGCTGACAATTGTATGCAGTCCCTTCAAATCGGTACAAGGGACTGACACACACTGAAGGCTCACTGCAGTTGCAGGTCATTGGTAGGTAAAGCTGATGGGTGGGTTACACATTACAACTGTGAGCAATATGTGGCTTCTCATGCCTTTTTGGGCTAAGAAAGGAATGTATATTCAATGGGATTAAACTTTTGAGACCCTCAGATCTTAAATGAAGAAGTTCACAGGCAGTGGGCACTGTTATCTGGAGACTGAATTAGGGAGTAAAATTTTTCTTCTTGTTGACCTGCTCTGAATACCAGAGACTCTTGTATGTCCTACTCCTGGATCCAACTCTGAACAGTGGCTGCAGAGGTGGACTTGCTCTGCACCATGTGCTGTGGGAGATGCCTTCCATTCACTACCTCTCACATGGTTCTTCCAGTAAGATGTTATGTGGTCTCTATATTGGCAGAAGAGATGTATTGCACACCCAGCACCCAATTTATTCTTCTTCTGGAGGGCTAAGTACATGCCTTTATTTCAAAATAGACAGGAGTGTTTCAGGGCTGAAGACCATATGGTCCACCAAAGCCTATTCCTATAAGACTTTAAAAATAGCCACTTTTCTATTGTTCAAATCTAATTAGTGACAGCACCTTTCCAACCTCTTCCTTCGGAAAAGTGTGTCCAGTCATCTCGCTGGCACTGTTTTTACACATCCAGTGGTAACTGAGTATTTGTTTTGCGCTACAACCACATTTTTAAACAGACTGTCTATACAATGTAATGTGTTTGCTACCAGGGCAGGGAGTGTCAGGCTATGACCCCTTGTTCACAAATTAGATACTATCTTAAACAGCTTACTGCATCAATCTGTCGCCCTTTTTCTCCTGGGGCTTCTTTACCTCTTGCAGTCTCTTTATGCACTAAGCCAGAGGCCACCTTAGGCAAATCTTTTTCTTTGAGTCATGCTCTCTGAACCCAACATTAGCTGTGGTTTCCACCCTACCAATCCTTCCCTAATGAGTAAAGGTGGGGAGCTAAACACCACTTAGCTAATATGCTTTGTGATCTTGTCAAACCTTGTGACAAGATAACTGTGTTATTTTTCACATCTATATTATATATTACATGTCAAAAATAAAGTTAAAATAGCTTGAAAACTCTAATTTGAATCTCCAGCATCAGAAAATTCAGCATGAAGACTGAATGTTGTCCTTTCAAGAGTATACTGAATTTTACTTAAGCATCCTGTCGTGGTTCAGCCTCAGCTGGCAACTGAACACCACGCAGCCGCTCGCTCACCCCCCCCCCCCCCCACCCCTGTGGGATGGGGAAGAGAATCGGACGAGCAAAAGAACTTGTGGGTTGAGATAAGCACAGTTTAATAACTACAATAGAATGATGATGATAAATGATTATGATAATAATGACAGTAAGGTTAATATAATAAAAGGGAAAAGGGAGGAAAGGGAAAACAGGGAACAAAAACGCAGAAACACGAACGATACAGCCGCTCACCACCCGCCGACCGACGCTGCCCCTCCCCGAGCCGCGATTGCTCCCTCCCTCCCCCAGCCAGCCCCTCCCAGGTAGCATACTGGGCATGACGTTACATGATATGGAATATCCCTTTGGTCAGTTTGAATCCACTCTCTTAGCTGTGCCCCCTCCCCTCCCGGCTTCTTGTGCACCCAGCAGAGCATGGGAAGCTAGACGTGTCCTTGACTAGTATCAGCGCTGCCCAACAACAGCCTAAACATCTGTGTGTTATCTCAACAGGTTTTTTTTCCATGCTAATTTCAAAGCACAGCACTATACCAGCTAGAGTGAAGAAAATTAACTCTATCGCAGCTGAAACCATGACACATCCCTAGGTTTCAAAATATATATAGTTATGTCCAATAGACCTTATCACATTGGTAATAAAGACTGGTGAAATTTTGCCCCACCTGAAGGTGCTAAAGGCAGGCTCAGTGGATATAAAATCATACAGCTTTGGCAAGACTGCCTGCTAATAATTCCTAGGAATCAGAGAACGAGAACTTTTTACTAAAGGGTTTTTTGTTTTGTTTTGTTTTAACTTATTTAAATTCACTGTATTATATAAAAGAGATTTGAGTGCCTTCATGGCATTAATTAAAAAGGTTGGTAACTTCACATAGACTGAACTTCAGAAAGCTCACTGCTTTGAAAGATTCTATCAGTGTAAAAATAAGTTCTTTATACTTAAAATGGAGAGCATAATAAAATCCATAAGGATATTGCCTTGCCTAAGGCAATTGTGAGTGGTAATCTTCCGTTGATTCTGTTGGTGCCAATATTTCACTTGGGGACTCAATGATAGGGAGTGAGAAGGAAATTATTTGTTTTATCCCAGAGGAGGCTTTGAGTTTTTGCAAAGTAGGGAAATAAAACTGATATCCTGAAAGTTTTCAAGGACTGGTAATCTGAAAGTTATGGATCATTTAATTTTCAAGTACCTTTTTAGAGGAAATTAGTAGGAATTATTGAACAGAAGAGTTGCAAACTGGAAAAACTCTTGAAGATCACATTTTTAGTTTTTGCATTTTAAAACCTGTGAAAGAAATCACCAGTTGAAAAGGTGATTTATCAAAAATTCTCAATCAAAATTTAGGCTCAAGTAATTTTTCACAGAATAGCAGAATGTTTGTGGTTGGAGGGGTCCTCTGGAGGTCATCTGGTCCAACCCTGCTGCTCAAGCAGGGCCACCTAAAGCCAGTTGCCCAGGACCACATCCAGGTGGCTTTTAATTACCTCCATAGATGGAGACTCCACAGCCTCTCTGGGCAGCCTGTGCCGGGACTTGATAACCCTCGCAGTAAAAAAATGTTTCCTGGTGTTCAGACAGACCCTCCTGTGTTTTAGTTTGTACCCATTGCCTCTGGTCCTGTCACTGGGCACCACTGAAAAGAGCCTGGCTCCATTTCTTTTGCACCCTCCCTTCAGGTATTTGAATGCATTGATGAGATCCCTCCTGAGCCTTCTCCTTTCTAGCTGAGTAGTCCCAGCTCTCTCAGCCTTTCCTCACGGAAGAGATGCTCCCGGCCCTTCTCATCTCAGTGGTGCCCCTTTGCTGGACCATTTCTGGTAGTTCCATGTCTCTTTTGTACTGGGGAGCCCAGAACTGGACACAACACTCTGGGTGTGGCCTCATCAGGGCTGAGTAGAGGGGAAGGCTCACCTCCTTGGACCTGCTGGCAACATTCCTCCTAATACAGCCCAGGATACAGTTAGCCTTTTTTGCGGCAAGGACACACTGTTGGCTCATGTTCAACTTGGTGTCCACCAGGACCACCACAAGGACTTTTCTGCAAAGATGCTTTCCAGCTGGTCAGCCCCCAGCATGCACTGGTGCTTGAGGTTGTTCCACCCCAAGTGCAGGACTTGGCATTTCCCGTTGATGAACTCCATGATGTTCCCACCAGCCCATTTGTCTAGCCTGCTGAGGTCCTTCTGGATGGCAGCACGACCCTCTGGTGTATCAGCCACTCCTCCCAGTTTGGTGTCATCAGCAAACATGCTGAGGGCACACTCTGCACCATCATCCAGATCATTAATGAAGATGTTGAAGAGGACTGGATCCAGTACTGAAAGCTGGGGTACAATGCTAGTTACTCTCCTCCACCTAGACCTCATGTCACTGATCACCACTCTGGCCATTCAGCCAGTTTTCAGCCCACCTCTCTCCTCATCCATCCCATACTTCATCAGCTTCTCTTTGAGGATCTCATGTGAGACAGTGTCAAAAGCCGTGTTGAAGTCTAGGCAGACAATATCCACTGCTCTCCCCTCATCTACCAAACCAGCCATCTTTGCTTTCTAAAAGTAGAGAAGTGCCAACTGTGAAAGGATAAAAAAGATTGGCATTGTGTGCTGAAAATTGAGGGATGCATGGAGCATATTTCTGAAGCCCCACAGTAGCCTTTAATATGCTTTTACATACATAAGACATACTGTGTAAATATATATGTGAAGATTATATGCTAACTTAGCAGTCTTGTCTGAACGTGAAAAAACAAACAACACAAATGAAATAGGTTTCAGGCTGGCTGGCATAACCTGTTTTCACACTGTTCTTCACTAGACTCCTACCCCCTATATAAGCCTTCATGCAGATCAATCAATCCAGTTATGCTGCAACTGGCCATTTGTAGAGCAGAGGTGATGCTTCTTCCTTTGCCTGTCCCTGCTCTCCAGATTGCAAGCTGTGTGTAGGCTGGCTGCTCCAGGTGGAATCCAGGTCCTTCTGCTTCATCTTTCTGCAAGGTTGGTGTTTAGTCCAAATGCACCTCCGTCAAATGTGAGATATCTCTCCCCCATCTCCAGAGATAGCTTTAGAGGGATGGTTGAGGTAGATAGCTGGACCACCCCTTGCTCTTCATGGGCCGTAGTGCTAGGTCACAAGCCTAATTTACCATGTTGAGTGGCATGAAGAGAGGCAGACAACAGGCACAGCAGCTTCTGGGTTGGCTCTGAGGTCTTCTAGGTCCTCAGGGAGCTGCTTCTGGGATTGTGGGGCGCTCCCAGAAAACCTCTGAGGAAAGTCAGAGCAGTGCCTGCTGCTGCGTAGGGAGAGCTAGAGGAGTCGTGGACTCCTGGCAAGCCCTGGCAGCCGCTCATGAGCTCTGTCAGCTGTTCCTGATTGTGTGATGCATTAAGGTTTTGAATTGAGCTAATGCCTGGTAAAGCAAAGAAAGAACCCGCTGAGCAGCTTTGAAGGGGAAAACCTATGTAAAGGCCCACCTCAGGGCATATAACAGTTGTCCATCATCATCTTTCACAGGGGCAGTAATGGTCATTGCTCATTATGTAGGCTGAATTCTTTTTCTCCATTTTTGGCCTTCACAATGACATTTGAAAACTGCTTACAAAACATGCCTCTTAATTAACATTGCAAACAGATAAATTTGTTCTTGTTTTTGTTAGCAAACATTAGTTGTATTGGATATTAGTAATTCCAAACTCCTCCAAGTTCAACAGACTTGGTATATCTATCACAAATATACTTCTTTCAGTGCTGTGCTGCAGAACCTCACTCTTGAGAATCTGAAATGTTTAAACGTGAGTGTGCTTTCTCCCATAGGGAAAGCAAGACTATTTCTTGCCTATACCGTCCTAACAGATCACCTTCTGCCACTCCTTCTACAGGCTAATGCAGTTAGTTCTGCTGTTTCCCAATCCCCTGCCTGTGTTGCTCTTCTAAAGTGTTTCAACAGCTGGGTTAAGGAGATCAATCAGCAAGAAGATCCCAAGTTCACCAAGGAAATCCAAATGTTTACCTTATGTCCCACAGAGATATAGATATTATCCCTCTGTAAGGACAAACATGTATGTCCTTATTTGTCTATTGGTGATGAAGAGGGTTTTATAATCAATGCTGCCTACCACAGGAACCCCTTTGTCTCTTCAAATATAGATCTGTCTGTTTTCATAAATCTGATTTGATATGTCTTTCTATCTTTCTGTTTAGAAGCAGATTTCAACAAATGATCAAACCTGAGAGAATGAAAACAACCAAAGACCTTCCAGCCTTTATATCACAGCTGCTGTGGTTACAAGCACTATACAGAAAGGAATTAATTCCTCTCTTTTTCTGTAATTAAATAATTTGTATTTAATGTGGATCTGGGCACATCCAGCCATTCAGTCTCATGAAAAAGCACCAATCCCTTGCTTCTAACTAACCTTAGCCTCTGTTGCACCCACAGACTTCCATTTATGCAATATCCAGCAGTATGCCTCCTCAGCAAGGAACGTGACTGGGGATCACTGCACCCCAACCTGTATTCTGCACAGGTTCCTACTTTCAAATGCCTATTCCTGTCTGGGTCCTGATCCCTACTCTGTAAGCCATAGACTGCCTGTGACCATAATCTTCCAGACAGCTCCACCTGAGCCACCTGAAACCAAAAGTAAGAGTCTTGCTGACTTTCTATGTGCAAGATCTTACCTAGAGATTAGGAAGAGCGAACTGTAGAGTGAAAAGTAATTCTGTCAATCAAAGCATGTTTTGTTTGCCTAAATATAACCATGTAAGGTCACTTCAGATACCCTCATGTATGTTTTGCAGATGTTTGCAGAGGACTGGGAGACATGACACAGGGCTTCGTCTGAGACATACCTTCTGGAGAGACAGCTAGTGGCCAGGATATCCAAACAGCAAACAAAATCTCAGACACTTACAGTTACACAGCTGAATCCTACCCTCAGAAGCAAAGAGGAACAAGAATAGGAAAAAACCTCAACCCTGGTGTGCTCAGTGGCAGCAGCAAATCATGCCAGAGTATAGTAGAGGACAGCTGCATCTGACCTGCTGGCACGAGAAAAAGCTGCAGTGTTGCACCTTCCCTGACCTTCCTCATTTCCAGAAGGGCAATAAAGTCTAATGTTCACTCCAGTTGTCAGTCTGACCAATAAGCCCCACTGTTGCAGAAATAATAGTAATGAAAAAAAGTGCTGGTTTAGGTATATCAGTCGTTTTTAATAAGATTTGTCACACAAGTACTGACCAGTGAGAACAGAGACTGCACTATATGTTCCTACATTTGTTCTTGTGCCCAGGTACTGAAATGACTGTGCAAAAAAGATCACATTGGAAATAGCTTCTGGTTTGGGTTTCAGCACCAAGAGTCCACTTTTTCCTCATCCGAGTGAGATTCATGGAGATGGCAGAACTCCCAGAGACTCTAAGAAAAGCAGTAACAGACCCCGAGACTTTGCTACGAGAATCAAAAAAATGACAACAGAGGGGCAAGGGGGATCGGTCAGTGTCTGAGCAGACATCACTGGAAATCACCAGACGTGCTGAAAAATGTTAAAGCTGTCATAGGACTGCATGAAAGATGAATAGGTTTTTATATAATTACAGATTTTTGCATAAATTTTCTATGTATTTGCTTAACTTTCTGTTTACACAGTGTTCCTACTTCAACCCCTAGGTGAACAAGGATGATTTTTAAGTCCACAAGCTTACTAACTTTACAAAAAGTCAACCCAAAAGGGAAAAAGTAGACTTCCAAACCTTCTTTAATAAGCAATGCAAATTTTTGTTTGTATTTTTTCCTTTTTATGTTTTTGCTGAATTAGAGATAGATTCTGAGAATGTTGACAGTTCCTCCAGAAAGAAGCTTTTATGTTTGATTCCCCTTTAATGTCATTTGATCCTCTGTTGTGCTTTTAACAATGCAAGAGGAACTACTAATCCATCCATTATTTATTTCCTTTTTTGCTTTGCTATGTTTTGTTTTGTTCTTTTCAGTCGCTGCGTTTTAACACATTTTTGCCAGGTGTTTCAATTTTTATTTCTCATATGTCTTTGACAGTGTAGTAAAAGAGATTCTTATTAATATTTACACTTCTTTATTTTTATTTGTTTTTTTTTTGTTTTATCTAACACTCAAAAGTCTCAGCATATGTAATAACACCATGTATTCTCTGTAATGTATAAAGTCTTGCTGAGGTGACTTGGGAGCTTGGGATCATACCTCACAAATGTCTCATTTCAAGGAGCATTACTCATTGTAGTCTTATTGTCAGTTCCATTGCACATGTCTTTGCCCTTTCTGGCACATATTGATCAAAATCATTCACAATAGAAATGCCAGATCATGGAACTGAGGCTGCATAAAGAATCATTGTTATTAAAGAAATGGCATTTTCAGTTATTTCCATTGTTTTCTACGCCTTTTGATAGGACCTTTGTTGTAAACTCTTCCTCCATTTGAATGTTTGCATGCAGAGGATCATGTTTACAATGCTTCTCCCAGGAACCATAACAAATATTTATTGCGTATTAACTTCCTCCTCAATTTTCTGATGCTTCTCCGAAGCTCTAGCCAGATCCTAGAATTATTAACAAGACAAAACCAAACCCAAAAAAGTATGCAAAGAAACAAGAAAAAAAATAGTTTGTATTCAAATCGGTCTTTGGATTAAATAGATATAGTCTCCATCTTTTGACTTAAACTTGTTCTGAGTCTGGCTGTAACAAAGCAAAGTGTTTAATATCTAAGTTCTGTTTTCAAAAAGTACTTAGGAACTTCATTTTCAACAGAGACTTAGGAGCCAAAGCTATGAAGCTGTGTGTAAGAAAGATACTTTTTTTATCTATACCTCGATGACAAGTCATATCAACAGGGTTTTAATTTGCAAATACAATTCATTACCTTATATAGTTCAAGATGAAATTACTGTTGTGACTATTCCTGAAATGAATAGTCTGGTTTGGAAGTTAAGAATTTAGCAAACACTTAAAGAAAATTAAACATATTCAGATATGTCTGGTCAGCGTATCGCATAGCCTTAACTCTACCCTGTAGTTTTGCTATAAAAGCAACTTTGCCTTCAAGTACGTATTTACTCCAATTTTTAACTACAAACACTAATTGTGTGTGCATCACAAAACTGGATCACTGTATATTTGAAAGAGGGTAATCCAGAAAACAGATCAGGAAAATTACTGCATGTTGCTTTTAATTAATAAACCTAAGCCATCTGCTCAGTGCCCATGAACTGCAACAGGGCAAATAAGTTTCTGGAAAAAACTTCATTCCAGCACTTACTGCAAGCTCAATTCTAGTTTACAGTGCACCTATTTCAAAGTATTAAAAGGTTACACTTTCTGAAATGTATTTTGACAAGAATGAATATTTGCATTTACTACTGGTATAAAATGAGTACTTTAAAAGAGCTAATGAGCACTCATACTTCACATTTTAGATTTTTTAAAAATACAGAATAAGATAATAACTCCTGTCGTGCTACAGGAGCATGAATCCAGTGATGCGTGTCTGCCCAGCTAACTGGAGAAATCCATTTACCACCACACTCACACAGAACTCTATGTATACTGGTGAGCAATGTATGTTAAGAAAATGTCTTGTCATTGCAAAGTATTTATACTTGTCTGGTTTTGGTTTTACTAGAATGCCAAGTTCTTTCTGTGACATGAACTAACATGACTAAGAAAACAGTTTGTCCATTTTAATGTTAAATCAGTGCAGAAATGATGCTTTTGAGACTCCAGAAGTGTCTGCCTTCCCCCTAGCCCAAGCCCAGGCTCACTGCTGTACAGATACAGAGTGAGATTCCTCTTGCTTAACTGGTACTCTGCAATCACAGGGCCGCTGAGGTGGGAAGGCATCTCTGGACACCACCTGGTCCAAAAGCCTTGCTCAGAGCAGGGTCAACGAAAGCAGGTTGCTTGGGGCTGTGTCATCATATTTTGAACATCTCCAAGGACGGCAACCTTACAACCTGCCTGGGCAATCTTCTCCAGTGTTTGACCATACTCATAGTAAAAAAGTATTTTCTTATCTTGAAATGGAATTTCCCCTATTCTAATTCATGCTTGCTGCCTTTTGTCATGTATCACTGGGCACCACTGAAAAGAGCCTGGCTCCATCCTCTCTGCGCCAAGCCTGAGCTTGGGTTAGGGGGAAGACAGACACTCCTCTGGTATTTGTAAACATTGATAAGATCCTCCCTGAGCCTTCTCTTCTCCAGGCTTAACACTCCTAACTCTCTCAGTGTCTCCTCGTGTGTAAGATGCTCTAAGCCCTTAATCATGTCTGTGACCCTGTGCTACACTTGCTCCAGTATGTCCCTGCCTCTCTTCTACTGGGAAGGACAGAACCAGACCCATCACTCCAGATGTTTCTCACCAGGACTGAGTAGAGAGGAAGGATTACCTCCCTCAACCTGCTGCTGATGCTCTGCCTAATACAGCCCAGGGTTTTCTTTCTTTGCTGCAAGGGCACATTGCTGGCTCGTGTGTCACTCATCAGGACCCACAGGGCCTTTTCTGCAAAGCTGCTTTCTAAGCCAGTTGGCTCCTGCCAGTGCTGGTACATGGAGTTTTTTCACCCCAGGTGCAGGGTTTGGCATTTATCTTTGTTGAAATCTTTGAGGCTTCTGCCAGCCCATTTCTCCAGTTTGTTGAGGTCCCACTGAATGGCAGCAAAACCATCTGGTGTGTCAACCACTCCTCTCAGTTTCATGTTGTTTGCAAACTTGCTGAAGGCACACTCTGTCCTATCATCTAGACCATTAATGCAGATGATAAACAGTATTTGTCCTACTCTAGACCCCTGGGGTACACAACTACTGACTCTGCTCCAGCTGACTTCACGCTGCTATTATAAAACTTTGAGCCTTGCAGTTTGGCCAGATTTCAGTCCATCTCTTTGTCCACTTCCACAGTCCATACTTCACAGAATCACAGAATCCCAGGTTGGAAGGCACCTCAGGGATCATCTAGTCCGACCTTTCTAGGACAAGCACAGTCTAGACAAGATGGCCCAGCACCCTGTCCAGCCAAATCTTAAAATTGTCCAATGTGGCGGAAACTTAATCAGCTTGGAAATGGGGATGTCATGGGACTCAGTGTTGAAAGCCTTACTAAACTCAAGATAAACAATATCCAATGGTCTCTCCTCTTCCACCAAGCCAGGCAAGGCTATCGTGCTGGTCAGTCATGACTTTCTCTTCAGAAATTAATGCTGAGTACTTCCAATCACCTTATTTCCCATAATGTTTAGAAACAGTTACCAGGATTATTTGTTCCATCACATTCCCAGGGAGTGATTTGAGCCTGACCAGCCTCTCATTCCCCAGGTCCTCCTTGACAGTAGCAGTGACATTCACTTTCTTCTGGTCCTTGAGGAACTTCCCCCAGCTGCCCCAGTCTTTCAAAGATAATTGAGAGTGGCCTTGCAATGACATGGGCCAGCTCTTCCAGCAGGGTTTCTTCCAGCAACCTGAAGAAAGCCTCATACATTAATTCTTCCTGATCAGGCAGTTTGATAATAGTGACAATGTGAAGGTGTGGATGCTGTCTTTGAAGATGAGCTGAGAAACTACTTGGAGCCCCTGTCCAGTGTGGACACCACCCCACCCTCCTCTGAAACCCTATAGTGCAAATGCAGCTGCAGCTGTTAAACAACCTATTTTATTTTAATCAAGTGCCTCTCCTTACTCTTTCAGTAGAGGAATTATCTGTATTTTTTCCCCTGCTTTCTCATGACTTATTACACCCCTCACACAGGTAGAGGACTGAGAAAGACCTGCTGTTAAACACTTCAACAGTAACAGTGCTACCCTAGAGCGTTAGAGATGTATTAGAAATGTGATGTCACTTCGTCCCGCCTGTTTCTCCAGCTGTTTGTATTTTGTATCTGGGAGATGTACATGGAGGCTCTCCCTGGGGGAGGGACAGCACCACTCTACATGTCATAAAGCTCAGGTAAGATGCTTCTATAGGAAATTAAAATCATAAACACAATGCCTGAGTCTTTGAGCAAGTAATGGAAGGAGTAGAAGTCCACAGCTCCCAGCAAAACCGTATTTCCACAGCAGCCAAGTCAGTCACCAATTCCTCTGTTTCATCTTCCTTTGGGCTGGGAACATTAAAATGTCTCTACAGCATCTGGAAAGACTATTTTCCATAAACATCAGTATATATAATTTAGGCTATTTAAAAGTATCTTAACTTTAGCAACGATGTCATCAGCTAGCAGTCCTTCCTCTAAGGACAACAAGGAGGCTTTAGCCCTAATAACTTTGTAGGTTGTGATTTTTGCCAGTCAGCTGAAAAACCCTTTGGATGTCGTTTGTTTTTTTGAGACACAAATGGGCCCCTTAGGTACATGTGCCACCAGTTACCAAATGCTGTACGTTGTCCATATAGCAATACACATCAATAAGACGCTGTTTGGTGTTTAAAAATAAATTTAGCATTGCTAATTAGTCAGTCATGCCTCTGGTAACCTTATTCAATGTTACGGTGCTAATCACTTCTGGAAGGCTTTGACATATTTTATAATTGAATTGCCAGGTTTGTATTTTGCTGCAATTCATTCATATCTAAGTGTGACTTGTTAACCACATTAAGTTGATTTCTTTTGAAAGCTGGTGGGAAGCATGGAGTCCTGATTCCTGTATCTGCATGTGATTACAGTATTCCAGCAGAGTACTGGGAGGGTAAAGAATTTTGCTGTCGTTTATGAGCTGAATGAAAGGCTGAGGATGGCTCATCTGTGGATGCACTTACTGGCTTACTGGTACTTACTGCCTGTTTCTGTTTGCTTTCATAGAATAGTTTGGGTTGGAAAAGACCTTTAAAGGTCATCTAGTCCAACCCTCTGCAGTGAGCAGGGACATCTTCAACTAGATCAGGTTGCTCAGAGCCCTGTCCAGCCCGACCTGACCTTAAATGTTTCCAGGGATGGGGCATCCACAACCTCTCTGGGCAACCTGTGCCAGTATTTCACCACTGTCACTGTGAAAAATTTCTTTCTGCCTGTCTATCATCATGTGTGTCTTCCTTCTTGTCTAAAACCCTGGTCTTACCTTTTGGGGGCAGGGTTTCTATTCAATTTTATCTACACAGCCCTTAAAGGAGTGCCACGACTTGGAGTTCTAAGTAACATAGTAAATAAACTAATGCCCTACTATCTTCCCCTTTGTTTTCCTTTTCTATTTGTTAGCTTAAAGGACTTGGCAGCGACAAGAAAGAGACATAATTCCTAGTGTAGATTACGCCTGCTTGAAGAAACCTTCTTTGCATCAGTAGCATTGTAGTATATATCCCTGTGAAGAACAATCTTCATGTGAAATTGCATGTCATTGGGATAGGCTTATATCAAACCTCAAAGACAAGTATCCAAAATTTTGGCAGCTTTCTGCCGTGCCTGCCTGGGCTTACTTTCTAAAATGAGATTAAACTGCTTGAATCGAAATCTGTATGTCATGGCACTGAATGGGGTTACAAAGACCATCTATAGGCAGTTGAGGCAAAATATTTTAAGGAGGTACTGTTTTCATGGAGCTTTATGTCCGGAACTCTTAGGTACCTAAAGCAGCAATGTCCATAAGCTTTTGAGGGGATTAAGAGAGGGGAAAAAAATCCCAGTTCTATTATGTGACCCTTTAAATACTACCATCAGGCTGGAAGGTAGCTGTTCCTCTTGTATTGCTCAGTATGGTTCCAGCTCTCAGTAGAAACAATCTGTTGTTTATTCTTGCTGGACGCATTTGAAATCTGACACCTTTGGAGTTTTAATGCTTTGAATTTCAAGGAACCAGGTAGCACTAACTACTTCTATTTCTATGTGCAGGGCACATGAGCCATGAATAAAGAGTCACCCCTGCAACCAGTCTGCAGCTGATTCCCTTACTCTCAAGACATCAAACCAAATTTGTACTGATCCACGGGCTTCAGAGGAGTGGCTCATAGGTTGAATTTGACCTGTTGTACCTTTGTACCACACAGTATTGAACACTCTACTTTCTCCTGTAGGCCTATTTATATTTAAACTCCTGATGCTTAGGAGTTACTTTAAATGAAGATGGTCAGCAGTTCTGCACTATGAACAGAGTCAGTCTGTTCTTAATTCCAGTCCACTGGAATAAGTGTCCACTTTATGAAGAGAAAATTACTCTTGTTTGGACATTAGAGCATAAAAATGTAATTAAATCTGAGATGGCTATTTGCTGAAAAAGATGATAAATTTATTGTCCAAAAAGAATTCTCAGATTTGATCTTTGGTAGAACAAAATTAATCTGTGAATCTCAATTGATAAACTCTTATTCTGCTGGAGGAGATCTCTGTTTATCGCTGGTCAGCTCTCTGCCTTTCAGAAGAGCAACGACAATAGTAGCGCTGATAATACTAACCTGTTTAAACCTTATTCATCAAAAGCCACCTAGAAATGGGATTGGTTTTTTTCAGCAGAGGTCCCAGACAAGTAGCTGTTTGTTAAAACTATAGCATTCTTTTTCAGCTTTCAGAACATCAGTCCTATATTTCATTTGCCACTTTTGCAGGGTGCAAATAGCAGCAGGCACACAGACAGAGCTATTAAAAATGTAAGAGCTATTCCAGTAAATCAGTTAGTTTGCAGTAAATCAGTTAGTTTACCGTTACTGAAGTTCTGTATGAAGTGAGTCTCGCTGTTGGCAGAACAGGATTTTGTAATAAATAATACAAAATATTGTCTGTTTTTTAAAAGAGATTTTGTAGAGAGACTTCAACAATAAATGATTTAATGGGATACATGATGATCAATGGAGCTGCCTCATTGCACCTCAGAACACTGAAAATCCTGGAGCACACAGAATCCTTGGAGGACCTCTGCCTTTAAGATTGTTACCAGCAGCTGACACTTACTCTTTTCTACCTTTGAAAAGGTGAAAATCTGAACTTCTAAAGCTTGTAAAGACTTCAGGAGAGTGAATTATCTTTCCCTGCTGGAGGCTGCAGGACCATCAAGTGAGGTACATTATGGTCAGCAAAGGCATCTACCTAGATGGGCAGAGATCCTTCAGAGATTAGAGTGTGCAGAGGAAATGATTCTCCACTGGAAAGGGAGACCACTGCAGAGAATTAGATGGGGACACGGGAGAGACCATCTCAGAAATTGATGGGCTCTGTCAAATAGATTTCCTGCTTTGCAGAGAAGGGCAGAGGAAAAAGTGCATTAAGACTTGGGGAAGCTGGACAAGGTAGAAAGAAGAAAGACATAAGGAGTTATCCCATGTCCAGCCCACCCTTCTGTCACAGCCTGTTACTGGCAGCAGATATATTGATATGCCAAAGTCTCATAGATGTGGCTCTGCACTCCTTTCAGATACTGAAGCTATGCGCCCCACGGGTTGGCCCTACCCTAAATTGGTCACAGTAAAGAAAAGCTTCTGGTCCTGTGTCATTCTTGAAGTTCTCAGATTCTCCCACATTCACCTACTTCCATTGTATTGTCTAACACAACCAGATTCAACAGCAGTTTCATCAGTGCCAGATAAAAATGTAGTATTAATGCCCTACATTTATTCAGCTTATACATCTAAGAACCCCACTAATTCTATCAGGTTCTTTCCTCTTCCTTGTTTACTACTCCTTTAGTTTCCTGTCATCTGCACATTTTGAAAATAAAGGTGTTCTTTCATTCCAGACTGAAAAAACTACTCAGAGCCTAAGGTCAGGGACCAGTCCCTGCAGAACCTCATTAGAAACACCTCCACTCGACCATAGTCATCTGTTTACAGAAGTGAAAAAATAATTTTGGAACTTGCATGCAAAGCAAGGCCAAAAAAAAGTGTATGTCTTGGAAGCTCATGGGTGGATAATCACAGCAGAAAGGTCTGTAGGGAAAAGCCTGCAGGAATAGAGAAAAGGAGTGATTAACAAAGAAAACTACATCTCAATGATCACGAAGTATCCGGATAGCCAAACAGCATCTGGGATTATGAAAAACAATGAAGGGAAAAACAAACGGGGCCATTTTCCCAGGAGGGTGTTATGGTCCTACACCTAAATGAATACTTCATCTTTCAGAAAGAAAATGGTTTATATTTGAGTAAGTCAGGGCATAGATGCTGGTTAGTGGAATAAGTGTAAGGAAATGCAACTTATTGTTCCCAAGGTGGAATTAAAACTCACGGAGGTCGATGCAGCTGGATCAGATGGTCTGGACAGTAGTCATCCTGTACACTGAATGAACTAGCACTGACATTGCAAAATTTTTTGATGAAACTAGCAAATTGGGAGCTTGTGCCATATGAGTAGCAAGTAGTAAATGTACTGTTTACACTACCAGAAGGCGAAAAAGTGACATAAGCAACAACAGGCTCATTATTCAGTGGCATACAAGATAAGGGAACAAATTTTTTAAAAAAGAGTGCTGAAATACTTGAAGATAAACTGATAAAACACAACTTGGTTTCACCATAATAACAGTAATAATAATAATAATAATAATAATAATAATAATAATAATAATAATAATAACAGTGTCTGAATTACCTCATGTTTTTCTTTGATGAAATAACTGGTTTTTTAGATAAGAAAAAATAGATCGTATTTATATGGATTTTTTTTTTTTTAATGGTACCACACAAGAAGTTATTAGTTACCCTGAAGAAGATGTACAAAGCTTATAACGGGTAAGTCATAGACTTGAAGACAGGTAAGAGTAATGAAAGGAGAATCATCCAGATTGAATGGGATTATTAGTGTATTCTTCAAAGGCTGCTCTTGTGACTGACACTAAATTTTTGTCACTAATGATAGCCAGAATAATTAATCTCATAACCCTTGCATTTTAATACAGTATTATAGTCCCAGGGGGAATTTGCCTTAGCTGATCAAATAAACTTTGGCAAAATTTTGGGCTGGGGTGAGGTCAGTCCTCAAGGACTATTTTGGAAAGCTATGTTCTGTCCTTTACAGATTACCTTGGCACAAAAAATGGATGTTTGTTAAGGAAATCAGGAGGTTTTGTCAATGCAGGCATAGATAAGGATATTTTATAGAAGAATAAAGCAACCTTGAGAACTAGAATGATGGAAATAGAGTAAAATGTAATAATACACAATGAAAAGCTGTAACTTTACGGATTCATATGCAGTCTGCTTCCTGTACAAGGGGGGTCTCATCAGTAGTAAAGAGGTGAAGAAGAGAAAAACCCAGGTTACAACCTCAAAATAAATCTTATTGACTATGTATGGCCCAGACTAATTTGAGAAAAAAATATAAGTCTTTAACCTGAGTTGGCTTTTTTTTTTTTCCCCAGATTATCCTCTTAGGTCAACTCCTTAGAGTTACAGCCTACCCTTTCACAGAGACATTAATCTCTTATTTTACTGAGATCCTTCCACTCTGACCTGAGGTTCTGTCAAGACAAGGTCAGCAAACCAGCTGCTCTGAGTTGGAGGGAAGATCCCACACCTGACAGCCCTGTAGCAGAAGACTGCAGTATATGCCACTGCGGATTACTCAAAGGAGTGAAAAACTGCCATCAAATTATAAAACACAGGAGACTGTGAAAACAGCATCTCTGAGGAGTTTACTCAGAGAGCAAGAAATTGTGCTAGAGGCAAAAAAAAAAAGAGTAAGGATCCAGGAAATTTTAGTAAAAATCCCAGGTGTCACAGCATGCCTCGGAATATTCCGAGTATTGTTGAATATTGACTCCGGCTCTAGTTGCTTATTATAACTGCCAAGCCACAATGATGGAGGGTGATTATTTGCTTTTCCTTATTTTTTTTTTTAAACATCTTTCCTTGTTACAGATGGTTAATTTTCTGTGGAAAAAAACCATAGCTCTAGAAATACAGCTCCACTATTCAGTAGGCTACTGAGAGCAAAGAATAATCTAGGGGTAAGTTCTCTCTAGCAAGACTCCAACAAAGGACCCATCAGTAAGAAATGAGCGTTATATCATACTTTCCAGACTATTCACAGGATTAAACCAGCTGTGCATACAGTAAGCTCTCTTTACAGATCTGAGAGCAGCACAGGCACCAAGACCCATTTGCTTTGGATGGTTTTCAAGACACAGCTATTGTTTATATTGTGCAGTGGCCCAGGGCTGCGGAAGAGGAAACTGTAAGCTGTAACGAGCAAGCTGGAGTGTGCACAGCACTGTGCTCTAGGAAACATCAGTTCTCCAGCTGGAGGTGGAGGCGTTGGGAGCAACTGCAACAACAGGGATGTTGATGTTGGAAGCGGGCTTTTATGTTTTAAGGAAAAGAACCAAAAAAGAAAGAAAATGCTTTAAAGTGATATGGTTAGTTAAGCCTGGTACTGACTCTGCTTCCAGGTGTGTTAGTCAGCCTAGTTTTGTTGACAATAGTGGTAAAAACCTTGTGAAAACAAAATAATCAGAAGCAGATTTTGGCAGTAAAGTATCTAAGTATCTGATTTTTTAAAAAATTTATTAAAGGACTGAAGTTTTATTCAGAAAATTACATCCTGGGGGCTTGGTAAAAGTCAGTATGTTGCAGGATCAATATATAATTATTAGGCAGGCCTGTTAAGAGATTGTCTGCTGGCTATGGGCAGGTTGTCAGGGAGGGAACCATGAGATTACAAACGCTGTAGCAAACACTTGCTCTGGCACTCTGCCAGCTACATGCAGAACAGACATATTGGTTGCTTCCCATGTGAGTATCTGAACTCTCTCTTGCCCTGACATAGCCTAATAATAAAGTGGGGAACTGGAGAGAGGAGAGGGCTGTGGGAAATAGCACTCTCCTCTGCATCACTTGGGAAAGGTAAGTAGTGAGGCGGAATGGCTGCTGGAGATGGTCTGACATGTGGCTGGTGTTAGAAGGAGGCAGCTGTTCAGCCTCAGCTTAAAAAAAAAATCTATGATAAAGCTGAAAATGGAGATACAAAGCAGAGAAACATGGTATATGGCCAGATGAGTAAAACCCTCAGGAAATGCGTAGTGCACAAGCAGAAGAAGGCAATGAATAAAACACAAATGCCACATCAGCTGTGGCCTGGGACAATGGTGAGGTTGGAGGCAGGAGGCAGAGGCCAAGGCTGGCAGTGCAGGCTGAGCCCTGCCCACAGCTGCACCCCCCCTCCCCAGGAGGGGCACAGAGGGTGGGTGCCGGGAGAAGGCAGATGCAAGCTGGGTCTGAGCTTTGCTTGCTCCTCCGGCAGGAGGTAATATCCTCTTCTAAAATGTTTTTATTTTCCATTATTGGAAAACAAACCAAAACAGAACCAAACATGAAATGTGGTCAAGTTCCCATGCGTGCGTTTCGTCAGTCTGGGGTGCCTTCCTCAACACAGGCATAAGGGTGGACAATGGTGCGGTCAGCCTGCCTGGCCAGCTCAGTCCCTAGCCCTCTGCCCTGGCTCCCAAAACCCTAGCTCTCCCCTCTGCAGGTGCTACCACTCTGTCAAAATGCGCCAAGCAGTGGTTGCATAGTTTCCTACTAGGAACCATTTTAAAAAGAAACTGGTTGTAGGACACTATGATGAGATAGATGAGCTCTATTTTAATCATATTTGTGTCCTTTCTTGCAGGCAGAGTTTTGCTAAATCTCCCCTCCTCCCAGTCCCCGTTGAACAGGACTCATATCTGAACATTGCCGTGCAATACTTCAACAGGAAAAAGTACAAAGAAATCTAAAGAGGGAAACCAGTGGGGAAATGAGTGTCACAAGCAGTCACTTAGCTGAGGTGCTAGGGAATAGAGGTGGTTTAGAGACTGTCACGTGATGTTGCTAACTCTACCAAAACCCAGAAGGTTCAGTCAGTTTGGTTTAGAAGATTGAGAAAGTGGAAACAGAAAAATTAAAATAAAGCAATATGAAGGAGGAATGACATGACTGGGCCCAGACAGGCAGCTGGAGGGATGCCCAGGCTCTCTGCTGCACAGCTTAAGAAGGGAGATTTCAGGTCTGCCTGTATGCTGCTCCTTTCCCCATGCAAAACATCACTGGTTTTAGCAAGCTTAGAAGATGGGTTCAGCAGATACTGTGTTTCATCTGGCTGTTTGGAAAGACATTTAACAGCGCCTCTGACCAAGATTAAATGAAAGTTAACGGGGCTGTCCTTACTGCCCTGTGAACAAGGTGTACATTTTCTTCCTCTCAACCCGTGGGGAATATGGCTTTATGTATTATCCTGCAAGAAATTAGTGTTCAGGAAATCAAGCGTGCGAATCAGGGCATCTTTGTGGGCTGTAATGGAACAACTGCTGTTCACACGGCTGATGTGCCTGGCCTCTTACCTGCTGAGACTTGGAAGGCAGGGATTGTTTATACCTAAGTGCTGACCTTCAACTCTTCTTATGTTGTCAGTCACCTCTAAAGAAAACAAATGTAAGTGCCCAAGTGATTGGTTATTGCACAGGTCTAGAAAGTCTAAAGTTTTGAGCATGAGAATTGCTCTTTTGTGCTCCTATTTTGTGCTCTGCTGCCTTTTCCCTGCCCTGAGATCCCATGTCCCCCCCAAGCCCTTTCTCTGGGTCTTCTCCCATATGGAGATGTCCCGCTGTGTGCCCTTGATCCATGCAGACCATCACCTCTGCCATGCACCTTTGTGTGGGACTTGCATGTGCTGGGAGCTGGAGCAGCCTGAATGGCTCCCACATGAGTTTTCCTAATAGCAAACATGGAGTGTACCATTACTGAGTTCACACATAGACTGCTAATAAACACCCACGCTCATCTCCTCGAAGAAAAGATGTCATAACTCGTTTCATCATTTCCACTGTTGTCAGTGAATGTTATCTGTTTCGGGGGAGTAGCTCAGGTTGGCACAGCGAAGGCACCACTCTGAAGGCTGATTACATTAAGCACACTGAAATTATTGTCATATCAAAACAGGACTGGTTGAACATCTTAATTTTATAAAACTTTCTGACTGTAAATAGATTTCTTTTTTTGGCAAAACTGATCTTCTTGCCAAGGGCATTCCTTTGTGGAGAATTAAGAGAAATAGGCTTGGAAACTCATATTTCACAATGGGAATTTCTACCCAAAAGCAGAAACCGAATTGCTGCAATGACTTTGGGAATTACAGGGTGCTCATCGTACCCTTGAAGCTGTGCTGCCACAGCCAGTTTGTCTCTCATCATGTCATTCTAGAATTAGTAATTCTCAATTCATTTTGTCTCATCTCCAAAAAGTTGGGATCTGGTACATTGAAGGAAAGCCAATCTGGCCCAAGACCCTGACCCGCAGAGGTGAATGAGGGCAAAGTCCTGGCTGTACAGCTCTTCTCCTCTCAGGTTTGGAGTGCTTGAAAAGAAGTATTTGGAGTTTTATTCGATGGCTTTTGAAACACCTTTAAAATTTCCATAAGAAATCAGTAGGATTTTGTAATCTTCAATGACTTTTGAGTTACTTATGAAAATGAACCTTTATTTTTTTGTTAGAGCGCAAATCTTCCTGGTTTTGAGCTAGCTCCGTAGTACTTGTATAGGTCAAATCCAGAGCTCTTTTTAAGAAAAAGGCACCTTCAAGTACGTAGCTTTTGCTGTTTCCTCTACAGCAGAGATTCTGCACCGTTGCACTTCTCAGCACTCAGCTGTGCCAGAAATAAACTATGCTTATGAAAACAGAGATTTTCCCTAAACAATAACTTTCAGTTAAAAATACCGTAGAGAATAAGATTAGGGGTTAGGGGCTAAAATTTATGAATGCTGCTGGGAGAGCCTCTCATGTAGCTCTGTGCTGGCAGTCAGTGACACTTTTCATTAGATTGATTGGGAATTTTCCATTAAATGTTTGTCCTTTTACTGTCAGAAAAAAGATTTTCCAGAAATGTGAAAGTATCCAAAGGGAATTTTCTACTTAGACCAAAACTTTTGCTTTTTGATTAAGCCATCAAAGTGAAATATTGTGTTGCTGTTCAAACCAAATAACAGTGTTTCACCTTTTTAAAAAGGGACCCATTTTGTGTTGCGCTCAGCAATGAAGTACAGGTGCCTCAAAGGAGGTGTTATTCTTGTTCCCAGCTTTCCCTAGGGGTGTACTGCAACTTCTCTGAAACCCCTGACTCTCTCCTAACATTACGTTGCCTGATATTTTCCAGAAACTGAGTGATTCAGTTGAACTCTCTGAAATTATGTTAGAATTTAGAAGAATTTTTGTCCTACGGAAAGTTCTGTTAGGTACCCCTTCCTTTGATCTGGGATTAAAAAAAATTAAAATATTGGAATTTCCTAAAGGACAGAAAATGTGATTAACTGCTCAGTCACTCACTCTTGTAAAAATGGAAGAGAAATTCCTCCAAACAGATGTGCTTCAGTGTGGTCACTGCTTCAATTTGAATTCAATTGCACTTAGAATAAGCCTGGGAGAGAGTTTGGCAGATACATAATGTGTTAAATGACACAAAAATGTAATTATTATGATATGGCATGCATTAACTGAAAATTTCTGATGTAGGTAAAAAAAGCAGTAGTCCTTAGAAATGGATATTCCCAAAGAGTAAATGGTAGGCAAGTGCCAGGAAAGTGAGACATATCTTTTAAATTTCTTCTAATGGTTAACTTTGGCTCTAAAAATAAAAATGCTGATTAATTACCTTTTTAAAGCTCTTTTATAATGCCACTATTTAACCTTTACAGCAACCTGGTGGAGCAGCTGAGTTTTAGTACTGCCAATTTAGAGATAATTAAGGAGCAGATCTGTTGAAACATCTTCATTTTGAATGTCTTCTGTGGTTTTAATGCCCACCTCGAGACACCCAGTGGCTGAAGAGCCTCTGCACCTTCTGTTGGTCTCAGGCCAAGCTGTGGTACCTCACAGCATTTTACGCCCGAGGCCCCACTGTGAGAACCTGTGTCCGTGGGCATCCACAATGATAAAATGCTCCCGAAAATGCACCCTTGGGACTGTGTTGCTCCATGCAGTCAGGCAGACAGTTGCCGGATCATTGAACACATGCAGAGTACAGGCATCTATCCTGGCTTTCCACCCCAAGTGTTGTCCAAGTGTTTCCAGGGGCATGTTAAATTAGTCCTATAGTAAGACAGACTGAGAGTTAAGGTTTGATTTTTGGAGCAGAAATCATTTTGATGTGCATCTGCAGAAGAGCAGAGAAGCTCAAAGACTTGCCCTCAGCCTGGCAGCCTTTGACAAATGTCACAGAGAGGTTTGCATCCCCTTGAGCATCACGTAACACTTGGACTCGGGTAACATCCTTATGATCCTAAGCTGTAATTGTTTTATAATTGTAATGCATTTTATCAGTTTGAAATGTCTGAAATAACATCAGGGCTGTCTTATAACCCAGTGAGTTGAGGAGAGGGGTCTTGCAGGCACCTAGAGACATGTGTTTCATATACTGGAGCATGGCATAAGGGTTTCGAGATTGAAAGCCTGGGATAGTGCTGGACAACCATATAGGGTGAGAAAGTCAGCTGCACCTGCGTTGCCTTCTGGGAGGTGTTGCTGCTGTGAGCGCAGCCAGGTCGCTCCCTGCCAGGCACTGAGATATCAGCAGTGAGGGTAGTCAGAGGTCCAGTGCTTGTGGTTGCTCCCTGATCACCTCCTGTTCAGTGGGGTGGGTGCATCTGGCAAAGCTGGCCCACTTGATCGCCACAGGAACAATCACGACCATACCTCTTCGGACAGATGAGAACAGTTTCATTACCTGCGGTGGTTGACACGCCTAGAAATACTGTAGCGTGTGCTGTACTCCTGCAGCCCTCTGACTCCCATAGTCTAAGGGTTGGTTTGCTAGAATTGGGATCTGAGGTCTTGCTTAGACTTGTCCTGGTGTTTTCACAGCCCAGATAGACTTTTCTGAGGACAATGAAGACCGACGTCTTGTGTTATGACATTCCTCAGCTTTGTTCAAGGGGTGCAAATATTATGGCTATCATTGGCAACCTGTGTTCTTCACTCCTGCAGATTCTGGGGCAGTTGCTGGTTGCAAAGTAGCAAAAAAAAGAGAGGGAAGGGCAAAAAATGGTCAAAGAGGATGCTAGTGTTTAAAAATGCTTTATTAAGTCTTCTATTCTTACAGGAAAGCCAGCAGGAATGGAAAAAGCTTGAAAGCATACAGACAAAGGAACAAGTGTGGAAAAATATGTGCACTTCCCTGACACAGATTAATAAAAAACGGAACATATTTTAAGCCAATGGATAAAACACTTGCTCATCTGAATGGCAGAAGTTTTAGTTCTGGAAGGAAACGAACCATTTGTCAAATCTGCATATTTCTTCAGTTAATTAATAAATAAAGTGAACCGTTGGAACAGGAACACGGAAACTTTCCTGTTTAAGGTCTATGTAATCTGGCCACCTGCCTCTGACGATGACCAGCACCTAATGCCTCAAAACTGCAAGAAGCAGCTCAGTACTAGGTTATGAAATAAACTGCAAAGCCTGTTTCTTCCTAAACTTCACTGGTCAGAAGTTGGCTTATGCCTTGATGTAAAAGCTTTGTTCCCTATTTCTAGTGTTTCCAGCTCTCAGAGTATATGGCGTCCTTGAAGCCCTGGCCACACACTTCTGTTATTAAACCTCAATTTTCTTTAAAATAATTGAACAAATAAACAAAAGAAAAAGAAGAGAAAAGAAGAAAAAGAAAGAAACTGCTTTCCCATTTGTGGGGGATAACTTCACAAGAGATTTCAAAGACTTCCACGGGTTCAAGGCAAGACTGGACAATTACATAAGAAATAAATGCACTGTATGTGACTAATTACACAGAAACCACTTCCACACTTCCAGCCCAGCCACTGTCTGTACTTCAATACAGTTGGAGACTAGAAGAATATGAGAGTTCTTGTCCTCTCTTACTCTTCCCTTGGGAAGGGCAGCTATTGGAGACAGGACTGAATGGACTTGTGGTTGGATGCAAAATGGCCTTTCATACAATAGATATAATTTACATTTTGAAAAGTCCTACCCAAATTCATAAGGCTAAAGCAAGAATCTAAAAATATTTATGTTTCATCAACAAGCTGGTTTTGGTATATTATGTGGAAAAGCTGTGGATTTTTTCCCCAATGTTTAGGGTTGAGCATATGTCTTAGAATCACTAAGTATTATAATAGTCAGGGTTCAAATGCCAGATATTGTAGTTTTAGAATGTTAGCGTATTAAATGATTTATTTTATTTAATAATGTGCTGTACTTTCATAGAAATCACCAGTGAGAGTGCTTTTTAGTAACAATTCAAAATAACTTTTTTTATTTTTTAATATGGAAAAAAACCCTCAACTTTTGTCAGGCAGGGATTGCTTTTACTGCAAGACTGACACCTCAGACCAGAGTTACATTCTCCCGCCAGGAACCCACTTTCCCATGTGGCTTCACTGGAACAATAACTTGCTGGAGTTGAGTGGGTGCTCAGTGCTCTCCCGAAACAAGGTCCTGGCTAAGGAGAACCATGGGGTGTTAAATAGGCAGCACCAAGCAAGAGCCTCTGGGCTCCTGCAGCAATGAAAATTTGGAGGGAGGTGAAAACTCTGACCCATCGGCTACTCATACTAAAAAAGCATGCAGAATTTCTGCACACCAGCACAAATAGTGTTTTTAAGGGCATAGATAACATCTTCGGGGATGTTTTATTTTTAGTTGAAAACTTTAATATGGCTAATTAGCTTCAATTGGGATGTTCAGCATAAACAGGCAGAAGCCTGCTGGTGAAATTAATTATTTACTCTAGGAAAGAACAAGGTGTATATGAGGATTCCTAAAATGAGGAAGGGGAATTTTCTGTCTAGAAATGGCTGAAAGCAAGGCATAACATGAATTCTGCATGGAGTGTGAGTGGCTTATATTTGTATGATGATTATATGGGGCTAAAGTTAAGAAGGCAGCAAACTGCAACTTGTGAGGACTTCTTTGCACAGCATTTCTGTGTGAGGGTACCGAAGTTACAGCACCTGGGAAGGTATCAGTTCACAGAGTCTGCACTGAATGAAGTTTGTGTGTAGTGTCATCTAGTGTAGCACATTGCAGCAGGGACAGAGCCCTGGCTGCGTCATGGTAGAAAGAGTGGTTAAAAACATTAGCTAGAAAGGAGAAGGTGAACTCTTTAAAAACTTCTGTAGGATCGTCTCATCCATCTGAACTCTGTAACTCACTAACATGAGGGAGGCCTAAGAAACCTGAGTGTGGCTGACACAGAGGAAATTCTCTTTGGTTCAAGCTAAACAAAAAATCCCCAACTCCTTCAGTGATGAAGACTACAATCTCTTCCCAGCCATGCTTTGATTAAGTACCTTGCAGGTGAAGCAACAGGAAATTACAAAAGCAAAGATGCTAAATTTTACAGCTTGGTGCACTCCCATTGTCACAAGTCTGTCTAACGCAGTCCTGTGGAAAACAGCCCTTCCAGTCTTGCTGGTACAGTCCTGCTGTCACAGTCCTGCTGCCACGCTCTGGGAACCCTACAGACACTGCAGCAGGGAAAGCTGGAGATGGCCCATGTGTACCTTCTCCCCCTGTAGAGCTAGCATATCCTTCAGGTCTGGAGGAATGCAGCATCATTCATGTTTGCGTATTCTCTCTGTGTGTGTGTATGTGTGAATATGAAAGAGAGAGGGGAGACTGCTCATTTTTTTGTGTCCTTTAATTAGGAGCATTGTTAGCATGGCTCTGAGAAGAATTCAACCATCATGGAGATGGCTGTCATCACTTTTCCATGATACAGCTTGCAGGAGGCCAATATAGTCAGCTTTCTGAGTGAGGCAGAGATCAGAGTGGGAGGCAGAGGACCTACATATCAGCCCTGCCTGTTAGAGAAGACAAAACAAAGTGCTCGTGAGTCATTGCTCAACATGTGCCTGTGTACAATTTTCTGGGCTCTCCACCCTGGAACACCCCAGCCAGGATTCAAGGCCAACGCTGCTGGCTATGCTGGACTCCCAGGGCTGCATCCTTCTCCTGGGCAACTGGGCATGTAACCCTTCATTTCATGGCTGGGCTGTTTCTTGACTGAGAAAAAAGAGAGGGAGGCGGTCTTCTCCCAGCTACACCTGCCTTCTGCATCAGCATGGTGTGGTGATCACACTGGCTGAGCAGCAGTGCAGGCATTATCAGTGATGAGCTGCTTCTACAGCTTTCTGACACAAACAGGGCAGCTCAAGCTTCACAGGTCTGTTTGTGTCTGTGCTGCCTGCACAGGTACCCATCCCTGTACCCTGTGACCCACCGATACCCTCTGACAGGTTTTCTTTTCTTACGTCAAATTGTAAGTGATGCAGACAGATGGGCAGAAGGCAAGCTACGTCGTCATGAAGGCACAATCTCTATGAAACCTATTCAGGTGTTATCCTTGAAGACACAAAGGGAGGGAGGAAGGGACAGCGGGAACTTACTGACCCTTCTACTAGCCAGCCTCCTTCCCCAGTGAATGAGTGTGTGTGAACACTGTGACGGCAATTTATAAACACCAATAATTAAGCCTGAGCCAGATCAGCCAGCGGCCTTCCCTTCCCTCTAGGTGACTCAATTCAGCAGGGGCTGTTTGTACATTCTGGCTGGGTACCTCATCTTAGCAAACCACACAGTCTGTTTGTGTGCTGCCGCTTCTCTTACCGTCTGTGAGGATGCTGTTGTCCACAGGCTGATCCCACCTCTTCCTCACTGTAAACTGAATACGACCAAAGGACTGCATTGCCACCAATGTTAGGGAAGAAAAAGGCACACAACTGACTTTGTTTTGCAACATTTTGTTAATAAGCCAGCTGTATGCGGAAATGTCATTTAGGCCTTTCTTTTGAGACAAAAGGTTTTTTCCTGTCTAATTTAAAGCATTAAAATCTGCCAAATCTAGCCATTAAAACTCTACATGTAAATTCAAGCCATAAAGTTACCCAGACACTTAAAACTTAAGTAAATTTGCAGTAAGATGTGCATAGATTTATTCCACATATGGCTCCCCGATGGGAGTTTCACAACTAAATCCCTGTGCATGTTATATCTTATTGTAAATGCATATGTTAATGATGCATAGAAATGGCTTTCACAACTGTGACTCACCAGTAATTTTTGTTTGCATTACTTTTTATATCGTATTATAAAAAATCAATGATGATTTAATACTGAGGGATTCCTACCACTTTGTTGTGGCCCTCTACCGAGGAGAAACTAGCACCAGGATCTGCAAACAATGGTTTAATTTATCTAGCCACTGTATCTCACCTACTTGCATATCAGTAATAGTCCATCTGCTGCTGACAGTCTGTTCCAAACACAGTAATATAACAAGAAATAATATTATAGGATTGTAACACATCACAGCAAACCATCCCATAAAAAAGCACAAAGTGTTTGCCAGGCTAGGTTTGAAAATACTTGGTTTGTGTGTTATCTGTGGGGTTTTTTTTTTTGCCAGTGTTATTATGTTAGGAATGAGGCTTATGTGAATAATTGCTGATGCTTGAGCAGAAAAGTTAATATTTATTCACGGGAATGGTCTGTATGGAGAAAGATTGATGCAACTGGACACCAGTCTGTCATCAAAAGAGGTTTTTAATATTCTGATGGTGGTAAATTTTTCCTGACTGATTTTACTCCTTTTTTTCTTCTGAAACCAAGGGTAAAAATCAGTATTATACAGCTGGACTTAGCAGTGGGATGCCTATTATTTTGGTGAGGAGGGGCATGACTGTGTCTTCCTAATCCATGCTACTGAGCTTTTCAATCCAAGATGCACTGAGAAACTTTTGTCCTCAGCTGCGTTTGACACACGCCTTCCCTGTAATGGGGAGTGAGGCAGAAAGAGCAGTGGCAGCTGGCAGAGGGAAAAGTACCAGTGCCACCTGAGAGGGATGGGCTGCAGGACCACTAAAGAATACAAGGAGATCTGCTGAACCCTGTTCAGACCTGTATCCTCTCTGCAGTTAAATAATTCATCATGAACATGCAGCCTTCAGGCCCAGAGTTATCAGAGAACAACCCTGTTGTTGGACACTACTGAAAAGAGTCCAGTCCCATTGTCTGGACGTCCACCCTTTAGATAGTTACAAGCATTGATAAGATCCCCCTTCAGTCTCCTCCAGGCTGAACAAACACAAGTCTTTCAGCCTTTCCTCGTAAGGGAGATGCCCCAGTCCCCTGGTCATCTTGGTAGCTCTCCGCTGGACTTGCTCAAGCAGTTCCACGTCCTTCTTAAACTGGGGGGGCCCAAAACTGGACACAGCACTCCAGATGTGGTCTCACTAGGGCAGAGTAGAGGGGGAGGATAACCTCCCTCAACCTGCTGGCCACATTCCTTTTAATGCAGCCCAGGACACCACTGGCCTTCTTGGCCACAAGGGCACAGTGCTGGCTCATGGCCAGCTTCCTGTCCACCAGCACTCCCAGGCCCTTCTCAACAGAGCTGCTTTCCAGCAGGTCAGCCCCCAGCCTGTACTGGTGCATGGGGTTGTTCCTCCCCAGGTGTCCATATTAGCAGTCAAGCTTTTTTTTATTGTACAAAGGTTTGCATCTGAAGAAATATGCATATCTTATGATTTGTTTAGGGTTTGGGTTTTTTTTGGTTCATGATAGTGGGTTTATTCCTCCAAGAAGTTATGCTAATAACATTCTGGATATAACACGGTACTGTTGTTAAAATGAAAGCACTGAACTATGTGCTCGATGGATATTCTTGTTTATGTGTAGCAGTCAAAACTTCTGTGTACGTGATAAATCTTTAAACATTTGTAAATGCCCTCCAGTTACTATACCATGCCAGTGATCAGTATTACACTGTCCCTCAGGTCTATGTTTTAGTCCAAGTGAAAATGATCAGAAGCTTTTGAATTTTTTTCACTTCTTCCTCATGGGTGCCCTTCAGACAGCATCTGACAGTGTCAAGGTGGTCAGACAGACTGCAGTCCCAGACTGTCTCATGGGGAAACAGGAGCCTGTGTTAAACAAACAAACGAACAAACAAACAAACAAACAAACAAACAAACAAACAAACAAACAAACAAACAAACAAACAAACACGAACAGACAGAAACAAAATGAAAATGAAAATGAAAATCAGAGAGAGGAGAGGAGAGGAGAGGAGAGGAGAGGAGACAAAAAGAAGGTCAAAAAAGTGGAAGGGAAGGGAAACCAGCAGTGCAGGTGTCTGTCCATTCTGATCAGGGTCTTGGGACAGAGGAGGAATGAGGCTGAGCCCCCATGACTGTAATGCTGGATGACACACTGCTGAATCACGCAATAGTATGAATTTGATGTGGGTTAGGCATGGGAGCATGACTGCATTTCTGCCAGAGAGCCCATGCAGGTGATACAGAGTCTATGCTGGCTTCCTGCCAGCTCTGGCAGGACTGACAATACCTGTTCAGGAGCACAGTGTGGTGTGAATACATGATACAGTATGAAGCCTGCCTATATGAACAAAAGCTCTTGATATTGTTTCAGCAGATTTGAGCTGGCGGAGTGAATTTATATTGGATTAATGCTTTGCATTATGTGGCCACAGCATTTCTGCTCCTATGCTAACAGCCCTGAAGTCAGATTTGCTGTATAGTCAAACCATGACTTGAACTGGCATGGAAAGAAAGCCTGTTTAAGGTCATGGTTGTGGCAGACTGCTGGATCTGTCTTGAGCAGCCTGTGTAACAGCTCCACAAGCTCTACTGGCTTTGAACGTTGTGGTGTCCGAGGCTGTCAAAGTATTTCTTTCTGAAAAGGGGAAAATAGCTAAAAAAGGACAAAGAGAACATGTTTCCACAGGTTGCCCCTGTTATACCAAAACTTCACCCAGCTATAGCATGTGGTAAGGTTGCAGTTCAAGCAGGTTCTGCTCTCCAAGGCCATATTTTACAAAGCCAAGACCTCTACTGCAGGTATGATTCTGTCTTTAAAGAGAAAGCATTATTCATTAAAATCAAACTCTCTGCCTTTGAAATGGAGCTTTCCTGGGACTTAATTACATCAGGTTTAAAAGGACAACAGCCAAGGATGTTAGGCTTTCCCTCCCATGAGAAGAAGTTCAATTTCCATGATTTTAAACTCCCTTTAAAAATAAGGGCTGGGAGAAAGACTTTGGAATAATTCTTTCTCTGGTTGGGAATTAGAAATTAATAGATGAATGAATCCTTCCATGAATACCAGCAAAAAATGGGTTGCGAAGTTTATAAACTGCTCTACCATCTAGTAAGGGCAGAGAACATCAGCTCCCTAGATTTCATCTAAATGCTTCAAGGCAGAGGTCTTTCAGTCTAGACAAACTGTAGCCCTTCTTTCCAGAAAACTTTAGTGTGATTAGAGAGAATAATTGCTGAAATATTTGAAGTTAGACTAATACATTAGACATGCCACCATAGGTATGTTTTTAAGAATGTTTTTTCCACACAGAGGTTTCTTTTCCAGTTAATATCAGTGGCTTTATTTTTATGTCTGGACATAACATCTACCAAAGATCCAAGGCTCAGGTAGAGTTGCCTGACATCCTTTCTCCCCCAGACACAGCATGAAAGCAGGCCCCTATTTTGGAAAGCATCTTGCATGTATACAACTGTAGGATAGTTGCATATTTAGTGTAAAAAATATCCTGAGGTACCTAAAAAGTATGTATTCTTTATTATTACAGCAGAAAACCACAAAAATGATTTTTCAGAAGCCTAGTGGACCCGTCTAGCAGTCGTCTTCAAGACATGCAGCAGTGTTTAAGTTCAGACAATTGTATCACACGGAAAGGGCAGGTTGGAGGTGCTGGTGGCAGAAAGCAAAGGTTAGGACAGGACAATAAGAGAGAACTTCTCCAGGTTTGTGCTGGAGCTGTAATTCAGGCTGGAGATCCTCTGGTCAGACTGGATATGTATTACCTGCAGGAGAATCAAACACCAAGTCCTGCAAGGAGCCATTCTCTTTCTTGGTTGAAAAGACCATATGTATCTGGAATCCTTCCAGCTGGTATAAATCTCCTCATCTTATAGCTAACAATCAATCAGTCTGTCCTATGCCATTTTAAAATGCAGCAACATCTTAGGACTAAGCAATTCTAGTATAAGACTAATGAATTAAACCAGTTTCCTTTAATGTAGGCAGGGCCACTTTTAGCATCTTCCTCTGAAAGTCCATATTGAAATGATTTGCAGTGCTATAGCTATAGCTACAAATGATATTTATGCGTACCTTGTTCTTTTCTGTATGGAATCTCAGCAATCCACAAACTCCTTAAAGATAAGATTTTGTGTCCTTGCGCCTTTTCTGTAGAGGAAGGCTCAGAAGCCCCTAGGACTGTTACTGTGATACTGACAGTACTTTGTATTGTCCTTTTGTTGTTGGTACTTCGAAGGAATTAGGAACTAGGGCCCAACATCAACCTCCTTTTGAAGTAAATAGTAATGAGGCATTTAAGTTATTACTATCCCTAAGAACCTCACTGCCCCCTGCCAAAGCTTGCTCTGTGCCACCTCCTCTGCCACTGCACTTCACAATAATTTTGATTTACCAGAACAGACAGGCAACTAGTAAACGACAGGGGTGAGGAAGCCTCAGGGATTGATAACTGCTGGGAGAGGAGCCATGCAGAGTGGTCTGTAGATTGCTGTCAGGGTTTCCACTCCTGATAATGCAGAAACACTTAAGGAACTAGCATGGATCAATTCTGCCATCATTTGTCTTATTTTTTGAAGCTGTGATTTCCGTTATCTCAAACATGCTGAAGGAGATAGCAAATGCTCAGTTCCATTTTATCCCTCAGCTTAGAAAATCAAAAGATAAAGAACATGTAGATATGATGCTTAAATATGATCAGGTACTTTCAAAGACAAAACTATTTTTCTCCTCAGGTGTTCAAGAAATTTCTCCTCAAAAAAACCCCCTTCTTTGTTCCTGTGTTTTAGAATATAGAAAACATGCGGTGCTAAGGCTTGCCCCCCTTATTCACACAATTACCGTCTTCCTAGAAATCAAAGTACCACAGAGGAGGTGGAAGTTTAAAGCTATCTATTCTCCTCCCATTAAAAGATGTCTTTTGTATTCAGTTTCAACAGCTTTGAATGTGAAAAACAAAAGAATCCATTTCTTAAAAATTATTCCCTATCAAATGTAATTATAAACCGGTTAAACTCTCTGGAAGCTTGCATTTTACCTGTAAGAAGTAACAACCAACAACGATCTTCCTTTTAAAGCTTTTATGTATATTTATTTATATACATGCACGTATACTTCAAACTTTAAATGATATTGCCCAGTTACCTAATCTGCCAGATGCATTAAGTGTAATTTCGATTGCAGTCACAGCTTTAGCGAGACAATAAAAGTGAACCAGTTCACTGAACTGAACAACAAAATTCTAAAACATGCCTGGGGCAAAGGTAATTTACTTTATAAAAATTTTTAAGTGTATGTGTTAGTGCCAAAATTATCCAGCTGTATTTTTCTATCAGTGTCTTCCTTTTCCTGGGTCCATTTTGAGAACTATTCGTAAGCTAAATATAAATGTAAACTTTTTTTATTAAAACAAAATGTCAGTTGTGGTTATTTAGAAAAAAGTCTTTTGGTCAATAATACCAAAGTATTCTGCTAGACATACCGAAGGAAGTTAACACAAAGCATAGCAAACTCATCTTGACTGAGTCTCAGGTAGTTTTTCTGAACAGCTCCATGGATCAATAGGTTCTAAACTAAGGAGCTGAAGCCTAGGAAGCTCTCAGGAATCGTGAGCATACACAGCACTTTGTGGTCATGTCCCCTTTTGATTCAGAAAACTTCTTCAACTGTTTACCTTCTACAATTAAACGAAATCTGTTTTTCTGGGGGGGAGTGGGGGTGTTGTCACTCAACATACTACCTGTTTATTTGTGCCTAGCCTCTGCAAAAACGTTTGAGGGGAATTCACAAGCTCTCTGGATGTTTCCACTGTGCCAATAATAAGTTGCTGCCACCATCAGCTGTTCCCAGCCTTCAAACTGCTGCTCAGAAAAATGAAGCAGTAAAGCCTTTCTCACGGGCACACACAGTTTTCCAGCTGATTTTTATGGGACTTGCATGGTTACATACCGATGGCATTTGGATGGCACCTCAGAGACACAGGTCTTCTGTTTACGTCTGAACTTGCAGAGGAGTAAGCACCTTCCTAGCTATTGCTCTGCAAAAGTGTGACAGGTTATAAATGAGACACTGAAAATGAGCAAAGGATTTCCAAGCAGTGGTTAATGCAAATACCTCCTTGCATTTGCATAACACATCAGATAGACAATCAAATTAAAGGAGGGCTGTATTAAAGGTGCCAGACGGCCCCAGGTACCATGTGTATTACACAGTTGTGCTACACATGCACATAAAAGGCAGTTTCGCTGTGCTTGCTGCACAGGCACCACAAACCTGACTCAGCTGACACTGAATTTATGGGACTTCTGCCTTAAAACAGTGCTGAATTAAAGCAAGATACAAAGCTGCTAGATGAACAGATTCTTGTTAATGACATAAACCACCTGCATCATGGCATCAAAGACACTGACTGACCTGAGGAAAGGATCATGCTGCAAGTCTGGACCTGACTCTAGATCCATGCTGTTGCCTGAACGCCAGGTATCCTACATGGCTGGTGGAGAAAAGGGAGGGGAAGTTCAGAAATGTGGCACACCAGGAGCTCTTTGTGTTATTCTGATCGTTACTTTAAAAAAAGTGGAGGATGTTCATGTTTGAGGGTAAGTATGGTTCAGCAGGGTCCCCCCAAAACTGCTCAGTAGAGCTGCAGCAGGAAATTTACATGTAGGTGAAGCATGTGAAGAAGTTTTATCTCAGCTTGAAGTAATACAATGAGCAATCACACAGTTAATTGTACATCAGGGTGTCTGCCAGTCATCCCTTCACACTGATATGCTGCCTGTACTTTCCATCCAAGGAGGAGATCTGTTGTGAACTGTCAGTGGGATGCTTTGCATCCTCTCCTCCTTCTCCTTCTCTGCTTTTCTATAATGGCAGCAGTCTGCTGCATTGCTCTAAGTTGTTTTCTACAGGGCTGTCTACAGCAGATGTTACAAGCATTTTGCTTTCACTGACGTTTTTCTCTAGAGGCCATGCCGCGCTGACGAGGGCTGTCTCTTTGTCTAGGGGAGGAAAACCCCTCACTCCAAAACACCACCTGGTCTCCCCAGATCTGGTGTTTTACACAGTGAGAGAGCTGGTGGATTTAGACTGTGCCCATTTTTACCCTTCCACTCCCTATGTAGCAATGGCCAATAGCTATGGCCTCTGTGTTTGTTATTTTTGTTGTTTGAAAATGTTGTCTTTCCCTGTACAGCTGCACATGAACCTTATCTCCACCACAATCAACATCAAACCCAGATGATGATTCATTTTGCCAAATAGGTTTGAGGTTTTCACCAACTGCTGGCTTTTTGCAGGAGATGATATGGTAAAAAGAGCTGGAGGATTTTTTAAATAGAATTTATCTTTAGGGTATTATCATTGTTCACGTTCATCCCTTTCTGCCTTTGTGGATTATTATTATGGTCCTAAAGCTTGTAGGACCATACCTGCTTATTGCCCCTGGTTATTCTTGAGTAATGGAAGATGGTATGGGAAGTTTTTTATTATTAACAGATTTCTTCCTTGTTCTGTGAGTTACTGCGTTTTCTTTCTCCTGGCTTGTTGCTTCATTTATTCCTCGGTGGAATATTTTTTGCTTTTCACAGTAGCCTGGATGCATTTTCAGCAACAGTTTTTATTTTGCAAGAACCCCAACCCATCCTGCTCCTCCACACCCTCCTCCCGCCTCGGAGAGACACCAGGTGAGATTACACTTCCACAGCTTCATATGAGGCGCAAGCATTTTCCCAAAGATTACGCACCAGATAAATCTCTCTATTTCAGCACATGGTTTATTACTGAATATATTGTCTGCCTACACATGCAGGAACAGATAACCAGTGATTTATATTTTCATAATGACTACTGCAGTGATTCATTTACCCTGTGGTATATTGGTGTCAGGACAAAAAATTTCTATAAAAGGGGAGAGAGATCAAGGAATGGTTGGCAATATAAAGTGACACAAAAAGGAAAAGGTGGGTTAAAAAAAAGCCCAGACAGACATTAATACTTTCAATGACCTGAGGAAAGTTGTGGCAAAAGAGTTTTGTTGTTCCTGCTGCTTTTTGTTGCTTTCTTCCTGTTTTGCTTTCTGGACTTGCTGCTCTGCACAAGCATGTTGCTCATGCCCAGAAGAGCCAAACCTTCCTCCCTCTCTGCTCCCTGAGGAGGGAGTGCCAACCTGGCATGGAGTTTGGAGTCGTGTAATGTGCTCACTGATGTTCCTGCTTCAAACCTCCCACTGCTCAGGGCAAGTCCTGGCCCCTGAACACAAAGCTAGAGGGACTTTGGGGAGCAGCTGACTGTAGGTGTGTGGCTTGTCGGATTGGCTTAGCTCAGAGCTGTGGTACAGGTCACTTCAGAATAAGTTGTGGGTAATGTTTCCATGCATGTGAACAACACGCTTTAAATTTTAATTGTCTGTAAGAATTCTTCCTTGGTGTTGAAAGTTTGCTATATATTTTACAAGTGCATTTTACATGACATCAGCTGGTTCTTACTCTTGTGCTAGATCGAGTGGTTGCTTTTCAGGTTGGACATACATTTAGCGTTATTTGGGATTTCTTTCCAGTCCTGAAGAAAGAGTGATAAGTTTAGTCTTTTCACATACCTTACTTGTGGGTAATCTTGTAGCTAGTTATTTTGAAAGACCTGTAAAAATTCTGCCCCGGAAAGGCACTCTTAACATGCTTATGACATTACACAAAAGACGCAGTCCACAGTCACCTCTACCACGAAAATCTTAACTAAAGGTGGTAAGAACAGCTACAGCCAAATCTTTCATAAGCGTTGTTTACAAGAGTGCCTAATTTGGTGCTGATCAGCTGTTGGCTGATAATTACATGGATGTGAATCTTTGTTCACAAGTTTATTCAGGCAAAGAAATGATGTCTTGAATTCTTGTGCAAGGGTGTGCACAAGTGTGTGCATCAGGAACAGGAAGGCCTGCATGGGTTAGGGAATCAGGAGAGAGTGACCTACCTAAATAAAGAAAACCACAGAGCAAATGCTCAAGATGAAAGTCCTATGAATACTTGCTGTGCATACTGAATGATTAATTGAAAAGCTCCTGGCAATAACCACATCTGTGAACACTAAATGCATTTGCCAGTGCTTTGCAAACAAAAAAGGAGGCTAAGGTTATGAATAAATTGTTTGGTGTTTCTACTTTTATCTCTGGTATATTTGCTGACAGCATTGTTGAAATCAGAGAAGGAATTTATGTGATAATACTGAATAGGTTAAAGAAGAGATAACATAAAGACACAGTACATTCTGAAAGAACCTCCTATCATTAGGAGAAACAGTGTGTTTTTTCCCCATAACTTCTGTCATAACTGCCTTTCAGCTGTGCCAAGCAAATCAGCTTTTTTTTGTTGGTTACATGTGAGCTGATACCTGCTATATCTACTGATTCAGAAATATTTTGTAGCAGAAAGTATGTCACAGCCAGACTTCAACGATTTTTACTTCAAAGCAAAATGCAACTTTTAGTTAATAAAAAGCTATTCATGAATTAATGGAAAAACTTGGCAAGTGATTTCTAGTCAAAGTGAAATATTTCACTTAAACATTTTCATTTTCTTCGGTCTTCTCATTTAATATGGCTGTTTGAAATGGATTTTACCTACATCTTATTAAGCTTTTTTAAGAGTAAAATTAAAGAAATAAACCGGGGGCTGTGTGTGGAAGAAAAAGTTATGAAGCATAATTCCCCCTGAGTTGCCTAGTCTCCCATCATGTTGACCAAAGCCAGTTAAACTGTTTTTTGGCTAGCAAACCATCTTATCTGTTATTTGCCTATCTTTATTTACTTCAGTCAAATAGTGAGGAGGCTGCTGTTTGCCTTTCAAATTACTGGGCTTGTTTTACACCCACTGCCAAAGTGATGTGGGACAGGTTTTACATTTTGCAGCTCGCCACGTGAGAGGCAGGGGCGTTCTGGATGGTAGGCTGGGAAGGCTTTTCACAGGAAGTCAGGCAGGTTTTGCACCACTATCTCGTCCTGGAGGAATTTCTGGAGGAAAAGGTGTGTTTCACGTTGTCATCAAAGCTTCCCCATATGAAGTCAGCACACTCCCCTGGCTTGCATCAGAAATGCCTCAGGGCAGGGCTGCTCCAGGTCTCTGGCAAGCGAGAGTTTGCTCTTGCCTGCATCCAGCTCTTTCCAGACTTTCTATTGCTGGGCTCTGAACCTTGTCGCCTACCCAGAGGACAAACTAGGCATATTTCATAAGTTCAGGCAATCATGTATTAAAGCGAACGTAGGCAATAACAGAGACAGCAACTGTGAGCTTTTTATGCTGCACCTGGCCAACTGCTCTTATTTCCTGCACTAAAAATTGAAAGCTTTCCTTGTCTTTATCCCATCAGATGAGCTACAGGATACAGGTGAGACGTAGGAGGGGTTCCAGTGAAACACTACAGTGTGTATCATTTGTCAGCTGTCAGAGCTGGAAGGCACAAGAAAGAAGATTGCATTGGGAAGAGCTGAGTAGTGACTTTCAGCCTTCCAGAAAACAAAGCAATAATCGAGCAGCCCAAACTGAAACACTGGAAATAGTATGGATATTTTAAAAACCTGCAGATTGTCTTCACAGATCCCAAGTATGCTTTCGTTTGAGCAGAAAGAATTAAGCATAGTATTGTTTCTGTCAGAAAGTGGGTTAAATGTGGTTTAAATGGCTTACAGACAAGAGCAAATAAAGTAAAGGGCCTCCTAAGGAATCACTGACACATGGAACTGGAATCCCTTATATCACCCTTTGCTCACACTTCTCACTGTGTTGCCTCCTTCAGTAATGGGAGTACAGGGAGAGGAAGGCACAGGCAAATCTGATTCAGTACTGAACCTACCTGTGCAAGAAGAAATGAATTTGTGGAACTGGATAATACCACAAGAAAATCCAAATCCCAAAGCACGAAATGGGACCCCTCTAATATGCTTGTTTCCTGAACATTATCTTCTTCCCCCTCCAATCAGCCACTGACAAGGACCAATAAATGCCAGCATAACACCTCTTCAAAGAGATGTACGGGCATTATTTTGCCTGTGGGAACTAGATGGAATTGCAGCATACCCGGACTGTTTACTTTCCCTACTTTTAAATGTTCATATAAATACTTCTGAAGTTTTCTTTTGACCATTGCCTTGAATGAAGGATAGCAAAAGTCATTTGGTGTTAATATCTCTGTCAAGAAAAATAGTTTCATTTTTCCAGGGTTCTGTTGTTTATAAACTGGCTGATGAAAACGCACAACCACCTGCGAAATGTAGACAGTGGCCATCTCCATTCTAAAGGGAATTTTCCCCTCTCTGAAATAAGTGTGCTGCATGCAAGAAAATGGCAGCTGCAGGCAAAAAAAAGGAGATCTAAGTCCAAACAGTGTTATCCCCTTCACCTCCCCTGAAACAAAGAGAAGATGCTGTTAGTAGGCACTTGGGATTTTTTATTTTGGTTGTTTGCAATGTTTTCCAACCCCAGCATTTACTACTCCCTGCTTTGTTTCACTGAATCCTTCTCCCTCCTGCTTCCTCTCCCTTTTCTCTCTCCAGTGCCTCCATTTGCTTCCCCTTCATGTCCTTACAATCCGTGCACGCGGAATGTTTCTTAGGAGATCTCTCTGTTCCTTTATCCTCCCAATCTCTTCCCTTCTCCCACCAGACAACTCATGACTCACAGCCACACCCTTTTTAGCGTGTGCCTGTTTTTGCCATTGATGACCTTTTCCTCACCTTGTCCTCCTTCCAACCCAACCTTTACATGCCTCCTCTCCACATCCTCCTACTGCTGCATGTAACTGCATCTCCCCTTTGACTGCCATTCCCCACTTCATGTTGCTTCTTCTCCTTACCTCTGCTTTGCCATCCATGCCATGCCTGAAAAGAGTACGGCCAACAAAAAAATCTGAGTGGTTTGTTTGACTTTTGATGTTTACGCACCTGGATCCCTTTGCCTAACATTTTCACTGCAAAAGGCCTCTACTTCCTTCACGGTCCCCATCTTGGTGAGAAGTGTGGTGCTCTGATGCTCCATTCTCCTGGCAGGGAGTCCACTGACTCCTCTTTTCTCTCCTGCCATATTGATGTTATTTTTCACTGTCCTTTTACCTGCCTCCTCCAATTCAGCCTTATTGCCAAAATGTAACTGCTGGCTCTGTCCCTTCCCCTTGTTAGCTACTTTCATGCTCATCTTACATAACTGCAGTGGAGAGCTTGCAGACTCTTCTGACCCTTTGCCTGTGCTCAGTTGACTTATACTTAGGGTTCAAATCTCTTCTCAAAGGAAGGATAACTCTTTTCTGAAAAAAGGGCTTTGCCCACTGCTATCTATTTCTGATCACACTGACCAAAATTTCTTCTTTTCTCTGACATGTAAAATTCGTGCTAGATTTATTTTATTGCCTTAAGCTTACTGCAGTTCTCATGACTTTTACAGTCATGCCTCCAACGAGCCAGCTCTCATTTGGAATCATGCAGTCAAGTTTGCATGCCAGTCACCGTGTCGTGTCAGGTTTTGTTGTCCTTCTGAGAACTTGCTTCTGTCTTATTACCTAGGAGGAGTTCCAAGAAATTTCAGAGAGCTTGTTGAAATTTTTCTTGTCTGTGGGTATCCATAAGACAGAACACTATTTAGGCTGCATGTTCATTAGTGTTCCATTACTATTGGAATGATTCTAATCAGCATCACTCTTATTGAGGCAGACTGTCTCTTTTTTTCTTCAGAGTCTATACTGTGCCTAGGTCCATAAGGTCTTGATCCATGACAGGTGATGCTTGATGTACTGCCAGTGCAAACACTGAGGAATACGACTAAAAGCATTGATAGCAATTTTATGAATCTTTTCTTTTATACCACTCTATTTTACATATCTTGCAATCAGTTTAAGACATTTGTGAACATATCAGGAACAGGATCATGCAGCTTTCTTTATTTGAAGGGTGTGTTAATTGCTGCTATACTTCTTGTTGAGATTCAAACTTCTTCTGAAGCTTTTAGGTCATTATTATTACTCAGCCTCCTTACTGTCCAACTCCAAATGTTCATAAGCAGAATTCATATATCCTAAAGCAATAGTTATTTTAAACAGATTTGAAACATCAGGAATTATCAACAGGCATTTCTGCTACCAATACTGTTAAAATCAGAATAAATTCAGGCATGGCCAGTCAGAAAAAAACCACATAATTTTAATTCATTGCTTGAATTAAAAGTAATCTAAATAATTACATATTAATCAACACTCCGGAGAAATTTGATAATTTTTCCCTTCCGTGACACATTTGATAAAATGCATAGTTGCTCTGTTAGTTATTTCAAAACAAATACCACCACTCTTTCCCTAAAAATGAAACTCTTCTACTTTTTCTGAAGAGTTAATCTACCTCAGATTTTATTGTCTATCAGAAGTGTTTTCAGTCATTTCTAGATTGATTTAAAAATAGCTGAAAATTAAGAAGAAATTCTGATTTTGACAGAAAAATCTTAACATCTAATTACTATCACACCTCTCCTATCACTTATTTCCTGTGCAGAGGTCATGGTTTTAAATGTGGTATTAGCAGAAGGAATGGAAGGACACTTAAGGAGAACAACTTGTCTAAGTGGCTCCACAGTGGAGAACATAATACAGAATGATAGAAAATAAGGAAATGTGTCATAGTACCTCTTTAATGCTTTCTTTTAGCTATAAGGATCCCAGCAGCTTTGGTAGCCTTTGGAAGCCTTTTACTGAGCCCCATCTGCCTGCCAATTTGGAATCCTACGTGCCTCACATGGAAAGCTGCTCTCAGAAGATGGTTCTTGATGCACGCGGAGCAAGCACCCCTCAGATTTCACTTCTGTGGAAGAGCCTCAAATGGCAAAAAAGCTGTTATGGTGATAAGTATTTCCTAAAGCACAATCAGTGAGCAGCACTGGGACTGGTTTTTCTGTTGCCTTCTTCACCTTGCAAGGACTTAATCTGTACCGTGTTGAAAGTTTAAGGGAGGTGATGTAACATAATTATTATTTAGCCAATGTTAAGGTATTTACAGAAGGAATCTAAAGGAAGGCAGCAATATGCACTCTTTTTCTTTGTTGATCCATATGGTTAACTATGCTTAATTTCCAAATCTGTGTTACCCTACAAGGAAATGTCTGGATAATCCATGCAAAATTGAATATTGATGGATGTTTCTTCAGTGTGCCAGGCATACTCCCATACCCTGGATAATGTCTCCCCTTTTCCTGTTCAGTGATGTCTTTCCCTACCGCTGAGCGTGAGCTCAGAAACCTGCCTGCACACTTTCAGTTACCGCTGCCCTGTTGTGTTGGACAATCACAGCTGGATGGAGTGAAAGTTTAAAGGACACTCAGGGCTCAGACACAGCCCTCAGACAGTCAGGCTCCCTAGCCAAATCTTCACACCTCATCTCTCCTGACCATTACTGGGTATGACAGTTGAACGGAGGACCTCAAACAGCTCAGTGAGCTTACAAAATGAGGTAGATGAGGGGACTTGGTGATCACCAGTCAGGCTGTGGGTCACATCATCAGTATCTGTAAGTAAAAGACAGAAAAAAGGGTTGGGGAGATCCCCCAAAGGCTTCCAGCTGCCTCAGCTCAGTGCTCCTCTGTGCATTAGTACCAGTTTTGAATTGAGGTTTTGGGCACCAATAGATTAGTTGGCTGTTCTCTTGAAAGTGGGATGCTGCGATTTGGCAGACACCCTATAGTCATCCATGATGCTAGCTAGACCTAATGGTAAACCCAAAATAATTCGGTATAGCATACTGAAGATAACAAGTATATTAGGGACAGATGTAGAGATAAAAGTGAAAAGAGAAAACCATTTTTTTATAGACATCTCTACTTTTTCTAGCTTGAGATAGTCTATATCAATATCATTCAATTGAAAAGCTATCTGGCAGTTTCCACATCTGTCAGCTGGGAACTGATTCTCTGACAAGGTCAGTATGCAGAATTGCTTTTCCCGAAAAGGGTATGGAGCTGGAGACAAGTGTCTGCTCCCATAATCTTTTTCTCCCTCAACTTCTGTTCAGACTCAGATGTCCCCTTGAGAGTTTATTACAACTCATACACTTGATACTTAATGAAGATCTCAGGTTTTAAAACTTCCCACAAGGGACAACTGATTTCTAAAGATGTTCTGGAAATGCTTGTGTCCCTTGGGCATTGCTACATGGAGTTACTACCTGGGTAGACAGAAAACAAACCATTTACCAAGGTGAAAGCAACACCTAGTGAAAGACCTGGTACCTGACTGCAGTGTAAATACACCCCTTATCCATTATGAATGGAATTCTCCCTGCAGCCAAATAAGGAAGATTTTAGACTTCCTTAGTAATTTATGCACCTTTATAACATATACAATGAAAAACACACTTTATACAGACATTCAGAAGAGAACTAGAAATGTGGCTCCTTGCTAAGTCATGGTGGAGACTAGACATGACATTAAAGAAGGAAAATCTGCAAAAGCCTACCTGAGTCAAGTGACTTCTGAAATGGCTTTCCAGATAGAAAACAATCAAGCCGAAGTGCATTAATGTACCCTGAAGGTTTCCACATGAAGCTAACAATCTCAAATGATTAAAATTGATTTGAAATGGCAGAATTAGGAGGCTTTTAAAAATAATAGTATTGTTTCAGTTCTTTAGTAGATCTTTAGAACATGCATAATTTTTTTTAATGGCCAGAAGTAGTAACTATATTGCTTAGAAGTTGCTGAGATCATGAGATCAATCAATAAAACCAGTCTGCAACCTTAGTGCATATTGATTCTGTTGCTTTTCCCCAGCAAAACCAATTATTGCTGTGCTACAAAAGCCAACTATTCACTGTTTAGTATGTGCACCATTTTTACCATTCACAAAATAATTGATTTGATCTAGAACTTAGATCTCATTTCATCACTTTAGGTATCACTTTTTAAGGTGATATGCGTAGCTATAATTTCTCATCACTTTTGCACAAATGGTTAGGGATGGCGTGCCTGGGGTTAAGGTATGAATGCAAAGAATTCCTTGAAATAAAGGAATGGGGAAGATTAAATGGATGTAGATATTATATGCCTCTGGGAAAAAAATATGAAAAATGATGATGTAATGTATAGTCACATGGTCAGAAAGCTCTCTGTTAATGACTGAGATGAAATAAGAAATTACAATACTTTCTTATATTGGTATGGCTATTTTTTAACTCCCGACAAAGAGTTGGTAAGGAGATGAGCAGGACAACATATTCTGCATAAACAGAAAACAAGAAACAGCATCAGCCCATAGTCAGCAGCGCCCAGGTTTCACAGTCTGAAACAAACCACTTAAATTTAGTCAGTTTGCTACGCTGCTAGGAAAGGCAACTCCAAGAACAAAACCCTATTGACTTAAACAGTGCAACTTTCTGTTGTGCATCTGTTGCTGCTCCTTGGGTGAGTGTTCCTGACTTCTGCTATGCCATTCAGGCCCATTCAACGTTATGAAAATCCTTATAGGGTTGTTATTCCCAGAAATTATCAATGGACATAGCATAGTGCACAAGCAGATCTCCCAGAGCTAGAGTATATAAGCCTTTTTCGCACAGAGAGCAGCTGGCCACAGCAAAATGAGACCTGCTATCAGAGGTCACAGTGCCCACCATGCTGGTGGACCACACACCGCATTGAAGTCGCATCACTTTGAAGTTGCTCGCCTATATGGCAGTTGCTATACTATCCTGGGAAACCCCAGTGCAAACACCTAGAAATGTCTGTTTAAAGAGACTTCTTCCATCCTATCTGACCTGCCCTGCAGAGGATATTTCTTGCAGCATATGCTCATGTTTAAGTTAGGTTTTAGGTACGGCACATTCAGGGCCTAAAACCCTTGGCCTGTCTCTTGGATGACAAATGAAAGACATCCATACTCCAAAGCCCAGAGAAAAATGTGTCAATATATTTTTTACATAAAAATACTTTTTTGTCAAAATTAAACATGTGTAAATACATAGTAAAATAAAATTACTACAGTGTTTCTCTATGATAGAGAAGAGAACCCAACCCTGACTGGATGCAACTTGCCAAAACAATAAATAAATCAACCAATGCATTGACGAAGAAGAATTAAAGTTTTTAAAAAAAAATAATCTGGCTAAGCCAGCCCTTTGGGATACTAGATAAGGAAACATTTTCATGGGCTCTCTACCATGTATTATATCCCTTCATATCACTTGTACACATCTCTGCTGTTTGGTGCCAGAATAAACAAAATAAAAGTTAAAACAATGTTGCAAGCATGCCAGCAGGTTTCTTTCCAGCTCAGCTGCTACATACAAAGGTAATTTTTTTACTCCTTTCCAGCCAGTTTGCATACAAAAGTAATATGAAAACACTAAGCCTTTATTTGGAATATATGGACAACAGAAATCCATCTACATTCCTGCAGAACTGCATCATTCAGTCATCAAAATTGGTGATAAATATGACAAGCAGGTAAGCAGGTATTTACAGTGTAGAAATTACAGAACAAAGAGGTCTGTTATCATAACGTCATAGAATCATTAATGTTGGAAAAGACCTCTAAGGTCACCAAGTTCAACCATCAGCCCAACACCACCACGTCTCCTAAATCATGTCCCAAAGTGCCATGTATACATGTTTTTTGGACATCTCCAGTGATGGTGACTCCACCACCTCTCTGGGCAGCCTGTTCCAATGCTTGACCACTCTTTCAGTAAAGAAATTTATCCTAATATCCAATCTAAACCTCCCCTGATGCAACTTGAGGCCATCTCCTCTCATCCTATTGCTAGTTACTTGGCAGAAAAGACCAACCCCCACCTTGCTACAACCTCCTTTCAGATATTTGTAGAGAGCAAGGAGGTCTCCCCTCAGCCTCCTCTTCTCCAAGCTAAACAAACCCAGTTCCCTCAGCTGCTCCTCATAAGACTTATTCTCTAGACCCTTCACCAGCTTTGTTGCCCTTCTCTGGACACGCTCCAGCACCTCAATGTCCTTCTTGTCCTGAGGGCCCAAAACTGAACACAGTATTTGAAGTGCGGCCTCACCAGTGATGAGTACAGGGGCATGATCACTCCCTTACTCCTGCTGGCCACACTGTTCCTGATACAAGCCAGGATGCTGTTGGCCTTCTTGGCCACTTGGGCACACAGTTGTCAGACACCACCCCCAGATCCTTCTCCACTGCGCAGCTTCCCAGTCCCTCTTCCCCAAGGCTGTAGCATTGCATAGAGTTGTTGTGACTGAAGTGCAAGACCCGGCACTTGGCCTTGTTAAACCTCATACAGTTGACATCAGCCCATCAATCCAGCTTGTCCAGATCCCTCTGCAGAGCCTTCCTACCCTTGAGCAGATTGACACTCCCACCTAACTCAATGTCATCTGCAAAATTACTGAAGGCGCACTCAATCTCCTCATCCAGATCATTGATAAAGATATTAAACAAGACTGGCCCCAACACTGAGCCCTGGGGAACACCACTCGTGACTGGCCTTCAACTGGATTTGGCTCCATTCACCACAATTTTCTGGGCTTGGCCATCCAGCCAGTTCTTTACCCAGCAAAGAGTAAACCCGTCCAAGCCATGAGCCACCAGCTTCTTTGGGAGGCTGCTGTGGGAGACAGTGTCAAAGGCTTTGCTATAGTGCGGGCAAACAACATCCACAGCTTTTACCTCATCCACTAAGCAGGTCACCTTATCATAGAAGGAGATCAGGTTGGTCAGTCAGGATCTGCCTTTCATGACCCCATGCTGGCTGGGCCTGATCTCCTCGTTGTCTTGCACATGCCTGGTGAGTGCACTCAGGATGAACAACTTTATAATATTCGCTGGTACTGAGGTCAGGCTGACAGGCCTGTAGTTCCCCAGATCCTCCTTCCAGCCCTTCTTGTAGATGGATGTCACATTGGCAAGCCTCCAGTCATCTGGGACCTCTCCTGTTAACCACGGCTGCTGACAAATGATGGAGAGTGGCTTGGTGAGCTCCTCTCACCAGCTCCCTCAGTACTCTTGGGTAGATCCCATCGGCCCCATAGACTTGTGAGTGTCCAGGTGGTGCAGCAGGTCATTAACTGCTTCCTCCTGGATTATGGGGGTTTATTCTGCTCTCCATCCCTGTCTTCCAGCTCAGGGGGCTGAATACCCTGGGGATAGCTGGTCTGACTATTAAAAACCTCAGCCTTTTCCTCAGCCTTGGTGGCAATGTTTCCTCCTGCATTCAATAGACCATGGAGATTCTCCTTGGCACTCATTTTGTTGTTAACATATTTGTAAAAACTTTTTTGGTTACCTCTTACAACAGCGGCCAGACTGAGTTTTAGCTGGGCTTTTGCCTTTCTAATTATCTCTTTAATGACCTAACAAGATCCCTGTACTCTTCTTGAGTTGCCTGCCCCTTCTTCCACAAGGTGCAAAATCTCCTTTTTTTTCCTAAGTCCCAGCAAAAGCTCTGTGTTCAGCCAGGCAGGTTGTCTTCCCTACTGGTTTGACTTATGACACAGGGGGACAGCCTGCTCCTGTGCCTTTAAGACTTCCTTCTTGAAGAAAGCCCAGCCTTACTGGACCCTTTTGCCCTTCAGGACTGCCTCCCAAGGGACTCTCCCAACCAGTGCCCTGAAGAGGCCAATGTCTGCCCTCCGGAAGTCCAGCTAACCCCCCTTCTTACTTTGCCAAGAATTGGGAACTCCATAATTTCATAGTCGCTAAGCCCAAGATGGCCTCTGACCACTGGCTTTTGAGGCCTGATTAATACATTATGTCACAAATAAATCTGTGCAGATATCTGTTTTTTCAAGAACTGGAAAAATGGGAGAAGAAATAGAGTCTAAATTTGCCCCATAGTCTTCAGTTTTTGTGCTTCAGAAAAAAGTAGGTTTTTATTCTGAGTCCAATGAGGTATTTGCTTCTGAAGCAGATAAATTGGTTTTGTTTCTTTGCCCTATATTCTTTCACCCTTTCGAATGCTAGTTGAGGGTAAATTTCAAAATGAAATGTCATTGCAAAATGCTGGATCAATGTGCAACCAAATATTTCAACATTTTCTATACAAATAAAAAAATCACAGTAGTTTTAGCCAAAGCGGTTGGAGGAATTTGACAACTTACATATGTATATTTTAAGTGAAGAAAGTTGCATCATCTTGTTGCCTTAAGAGGTTGATAGGAGTGTGTGGTAATAAAACTTTCACCCTTCCTTGTTTCATATTCTTTAAGCTCTGTGGTTTTTTACTGCTATTGTGTTTCAAAATCAGAGCTAGGTGGTTTGTGAATCAATGCCCCTCTACTGAAGTCTTCATGGTTTGCTCTTTGCCACTCCTCTTTTATTCATCTGTCTTCACTGAAACAATTACTGCTTAAACATTTCAAGGGAGAAACAAGTGACCACTAGGACTATGAATAGGACTACCTCTGCTAAACAAGCTGTATGATCACTGGAGAAAAAATAATGCGGGCTCAGCTGATGACATTGTAGTTGATACAAATAAGTGTGTCCCTGCAAAAGCCTTCCAGCTTTTTTGATATCGTATCTATAAATCAGTCTAAGAATCAATTTGAGCTTGACTGCATAGGTAGACATGAAGATGGAGAGGATTGGTTGTTCTTCAGCTATTAATACCGAAGGACACAATTTCTGTAATAGCCAACCCTGTATTTTTATTTGATGTGCAGCTTTTTAATATATTATACTTCCAAAAGGCTGCCTGACAAGTGGTAAATGTGATCGTCCTGCACATGAGACTAATAAAAAGAGGTTTTCAGGCCTCTTACTTTATTTCTGTTACTCCTAAGAAAAATCTTTTCATAAGGCAGTAAGTAAATCAGCAGTCAGTCCTTTTCTAAGAATGCTAATTATATTCTCACTGTATGAATTAATTATAATTCCTTTTGACTATGGTGATATTGTTTAGAGAAATTATCTCTCAGGTCAGATGAAGAGGTTTGACTTTGTGTGACACACTGGAGTGATTTGTTCTCCACTGTGACCTTAGTATTCCTTAGTGGGAACTTCATGAAGAATTAAAACTGAATTAAGCTAAGAAAGGCACCCCTCCCCACTGACTTCTTCATTTAAAACATTGTATAGGGAAGCTCCTCCATGGTCTGTCATATACAACTGAACAATGAAACAGACATTTTCTTCTTCACAGAGCACCTTCCGAGTAGAATCATGGTATGTGTTGCCAGAGTGTACTTTGCCATGATGTGGTTACATTGGCAACAAATTGAGATTCAGGGGCAGGTGGGAGTTGTCAGTAGAGTTGCACTTGCTTAGCTTGGTTCTGAAATTCCCTCTGGATGTGTTAGAATCCGAAATAGAGCCTTCACATGTGCGAGTATTTGTGGAGAACTGCAATCTGCAGGAAAAACCTTGGGGCACAAACCTCTGCTGAGTTCTCTAGTGCTGCCTTGGAGGAAAGGCACAAGGTTTCAGATGCTCTCCAGTTCCTCAGAGCGCAACAGAAAAGCAGCAGGATCTCCTGGGTTACACCTGCCTTGCTCCCGAGCTTCCTAGGAAGTGGTGCACTTTGAATCTGAAGGAGCATCTTTAATGTGGCTCCTAAAGGCTTGACCTGGAATTAGGCTGTTCGTAAATGCTCTGTGACTTTATAACAGGTGACTTCAGAGCCTTCCAGGAAAGACCTGAGCCATCCTGTACATGTAATGTTGATTCATGGCATCATGAAAAAGCAGATGGGCTACACGCAGGAGACTGGGCCAGACAAAGAGCCTTAGCACCCAACAACAACATGTTCATCCACAAGAGTTTTCTGAGACTTTGGGGGAGCCAGAACTGTATACTTTGGCCACCAGGGAGGCCCAACGGGGTCCTCTGGCAGGACATTAGTATGACAGGTTAGTGAATTTGGCCTTGCAAACTGCTTTTGCTTATATGTCTTACTGCTGCTTACCCTGCAACTAACATGAGAGGGCAATAAGCAGTAGAGTCTTAGTAATTTTTATTCTGCCACCCTTACTTCAGAAATTACTAAAATGCCAAGAAAATATAAAATCTGTTACTGGGACTCCGAATTAACCCATCAGAGTCTATGAATTAGACACAGTACCACACTGGTCCTCATGGACATCAAGTCTCCCTGCCTCTCCCCTGCAGGCTGCTTTCAACAAATTAGTCATTGATAAGGTGGCAAGGAGTACAAGACTCATGACAGAGCCAGGGGGATGTAAAGAAAATAGTTTTTCTGCACCTATTCCAAATTTAGGAGCCCTTGGAAGGCCTCAGGATGATAATGAACTCAGCAACTTCAGAATAAAATGCAAAGCTCATTTGATCTGATTCAACTTCCCTGTGAAGGAGTATTCGAAACAAGATTAGGTGGAAGATAGAAGGCAAATTGAGACCAAAAACCAGTGGAAAATAATTGCTTTCCAAGTTGGCAGGTATTCAGTGTGAACTGGGAAATCTGGGGGTGTGTGTCCCTGCCAGGAGACAAGTATGCAGAAACAGAGCCCTAAAGCGAAGTGACCATGGCTGGGAGATACTGTACATAAAATGCAGCCATGCACGATTGCAGTACTCTGGGAACCAGCATATTTTGCTCATCCTTCAGCTATGACATTGATTGAAACAAAAGATAAGCTAAAGAAAAAAAAATCCACTGCTGTCTTATCCTTTCACTGTCAGATACAGGAATCAGTGTGCTGGGGCAGGGATAAATGGCTCCCAGTGTTCTCTTTCCGGTGCAACAACCCAGCAAATGGCAGCGCAACCCTTCCTCAATGACACCCATGGATGTTTGGTACGTATATTCCCCTCCTTCAGCAGGAGGTGAGGAGAGTGGTCCATGACACAGCCGTTATTGTACTCCCCCTATTCTCTGCCAAGCAGTGAGCTGAGTGTTGATCAGAACTGAAGGAAGAAGGGGTAAGAGCACTCATTGTGCCATTGCAACCATCCTCACAGTCACACACTGTAGAGCTGCCAGTCTCTTGAAAGGAAAGCAAACAAACACGTGCTCATTAAACTCATATTCTGGCCCTTTCTTTTTTATTTCTTTCCATGTTAAAAGAAGTCTGTGTTCTTCTCAGCCTGAAACCCAGGGTCTTTTGTTCTGAAGATTTCCAGTTTCAGCAGTTCAATTTTAGTTCCACCTTCTAATTCGTATTCCTGGTATCAGCTGCTAAGAAGTAAGTTAAATGATTTGAATTCACGCTGATTTAACATTACTAATTGCACTGCCAATTGCTTTACAACCTTGTATTTTTTAAAAAGACATCAAAACCTGTGATAGATTTAAGAACCTCAATACTTAAAAGAAGGGAAAGAAGGAAAGAGCAAATAAGCCGATAAACCCAAGTGGAACAAATTATCTATTACAATCAGTTAACTGTGTTAGCTAACACTGTGACTGCCAAAAAGAAGAAAATCAGCCTTTTCATTCTCTGTAGGTGGCTGTACATGTATTGCAATAAAAGTATATGATGCTGTCTCAGCCTCCTCAAAGAATGACATGGAGAAACACTGCACTGAACACAGTTAAAGGCAAAACCTGGGGGAGAGGGGAAAACCCCTGTTCCCATAGTAACAAGCAAGCCGTTAAAAGATACACACCTCCAAAAGCTGAATTATAAAAGTGCTCTTAACACATTTATTTAATTTCTGCAATATTTTTCCTACTATAATGCTGGGTGTGTTGCATTGATTGCTGCTAGAGCTCTGTAGTACTCACCTTCAACAGCTGACACAAAGGAGTCAGGAACATGCAGTTAAACAATTAATAAACAGCTTATCACTTAAAATCTCTCTCTAGTGGGTGGGCTTACCAACCCCCAACCTTATGATAATTTAAAAGAGCTCAGAAGAGAAAGAACCTTAAAATAAGGGGGGGCAGGTGGGGATGGCGGGGGAGGAAGGAGGATAGCATTGCTCTACATCCAGTTTTTGTACCAGTCTGACCACACTTACAAGGGTGCAAATGTTTCAGCCAAAATAATGAGTAACATGGATGTAAGATGCATGCAGGTCTAGTACCATCACAGCTTTTTCCTCTTTCTGTAATAAAATAAGGTATGCTCATATAAGCATTGATGTAGTTGTATTTACTCTGTGCATTGGTATGTGTGTGTGGGATTTGTACTTCTGTAATTGTATTAGTGTGTGTAGCAATCTGTATAAAGATAATTTCTTAAAATTACTTTCAGGAGTCACATTTTCCCCTTGAAGCCTCCTGTCTTTGTTTGCTGTTATATAACCACAGTTTGCTTTGCTTTGAAATATTTTCTCTTCTCTGTTGCTGTTGGAAATACCCACGCAAACCAAGAGGGGAAATGGGCTATAAAGGGAACAAATGAAACTGAGTATTGACTTAAATTGGTTTTGGTCTGGTTCCAAATGTTGCCAAACACACAAGATAAATACACAGAGTAGAGAAAAACTGTCCCCCTCTCTCACTTGTGTGTGATGCTAGTAAGTATAGATGCCAGCTACAAATACTGTAAGTAAAAGAACAGTTAGCACTGCTCCTCATAATACTAACACATGCAGACTGTTTATGGTTGTGACCTGGCTTCTCAAAAATATTTAATATAGATATGTTTGAGGACCTGGTGAGATTCAAAAGTACATGCAGGTAAAGAGAAGACAATACTCTCTTCATTATATTTTTCTCAAAGATACTGTCTATTTTTGTAAAGTTTTTTCATATTTTACATTTTACAATCTTATAATTTTTATGTCATTCAGGTCTACAATTTTAAAGTCATGCTTTATTGATAAACTGAAGCTTGTTTTACAGTAATTTCTAGAGGCTCAGCTGAAAACTGGACTCTGTTACAGCAAGCTGCATCCACACATGTATATACATGCATATGAAGGCTATCCCTTCCCCGAGCAAATTTACTGCTGGGTACTTAAGAACAAGACAAGCGTTAGAAATGAAATACAATTCGCACTTCATAAATGGGGAACTGGGAGAGAGACGTAATGGCACTTCCAAAATCACATGGGAAACCTGTGGCGGAGCTTGAAAACAAACTGTTTGAATGAGGCCTTATGCTGTGCCTAAATAACAAGATCCTACCTTGGGCCATGCCCTCTCCTTGGCACCACAGCTATTTGACAGCTCTCCAATTGTCTTTTAGGGTGCTTTCTTTTACTGTAATTTCTTTTATGGTATTTTAGGCATCTTACCTTTGAATTCTACCCCAAACTCTCATCTAAGCCTTTCTCACCTCAGTCCTCGAGTAACACAAATCTCCTTGGCTGTGCCTCTCCTCACCCCATGTTATCCCTTGCAGAAAGCGGCTGCCAACAGCAGCTTTTGCACTTCTCCCTTTCGCAGTGACATTCCCTGCCCTCAGGAGCCCCGAACCACTGTTTGTAGCTTAAAGTCACCACCTTCATCATTAACACTCTTGAAACTAAAACGTCTTATTATCCCCTGTGTCACCACCACATTGTGTCCTGCCTCTTCTGTCTTGCTACCAACACTAGATTTCACTCCATGTGTGCTTCCTTTATCCAGCACTGTCTGTAGTCTATATATAGGAAAAAGGTTTGAGATGCATAAATCAGGTGTTGCTGGTGTGAAGACATTTAATTTTAAGAGAAAAAGGAGCAAATCATGGTGCCAACATTGCTGCCAGACTTTATAATCACTAGAGAGATGGGGCTACGATGAGTAAATTACACATTTATAGCAGACAATCTGAATACAGCCCTTTACACATTCTTCAGCCTTGACTTTATGGGTGATTGGCTGGTTAAAATGGAATCACAAGGTCATTTCCTCCTTCACGATCCTTCTCAAGAACCATTTTTACCGAGGTATCTGGAGGAAATTGGTCATTATATAATGGAAAGGGCAGAAGGGTCACTGGGGCAAGCTTAGTCTGAAGAGAGAATTTTCATGTACTTTCCCTATATTGTCTCTATAAACTGTGAGAAGGCAGGGTATGTCCATAGCTCTGTTGGAAAACACTCCCCATCAATGCTACTGGAATACTATCATTACCAAAAAATAATATTTAGGACTAGATTTTAAAACATCTGTGTGAGTGACCTTTGCTAAATAGGCTATTGATGCAATCTGATGCCATGAGGGTCAGACTCATAAAGCACTTAGAAGCCTAAGAATGCCTGAGAATACCTAAATGCATTGCTGAATTTGGATCATAATCTACACTTTTGCACTTAATGTGCATTCTAGAAATATTTCCCTACTATGTTTAATGGATCTGGGAGCAAATGAATTTAGAAAAATAAATTCAAATAGACATTTCTGAATCAATATTGCAGCATTTCACGTTCTTGATAACTTGAGTCATAGTGCTGGAGCAATATTCAGCTGCTTTAAATTACTGTAGCTCCACTGAAGCCGATAATGTTAGAGTAATTTATTTCATCTGAGGATGTGACTTTTTACAGAATTGCCGTGACCTTATTTAAATGTGGGGTTGGTTTGTTTGTTTGTTTTAATAAATTGGAGGTGGAAAGGCAGACTCCTGTATTTGTGACAGAATGAAGGGATTACTTCAGCAAATAAACTGGGGGTACCAGTAACAAAACTAGGAATGTCAATGACTAGTATTTTGTGAGGAAAAGAGCTCAATCACAGAATGGAAACAGGGAAGCTGTTCCCCTCTCTAAGAGACAATGCTGAGTTATGGAAACACATTGGAGACATTTCAAAAATTTGCATGATGTAACCTCAATCAAGTAGACTAAAGCTGCAAATGCAGACCTGTCTCACTGAGGTTTTCTTGTGGCATCTAAAACTTGGCTTGAATGCTGGCAAGAAAGAGAAATTCAAAGAAGGGACAAATACGCGGGGATTTTTTTTCCAGCACAACTTCAGGAACTGCTTGTTGATGAATTTTCAGACCTGGGTTGGATGTTTCTAGGCTAGAGATGCCTGTAACCCTGTATCCAGCAACAGTCACTGACACTTAAGAGTAAATTTATGCCATGACTTCCAGCACATCCTGTAAGAATTAATTGCCTGGCCTTGTGTGAAAAGAATATTTTTCCTCTGCTTTCAAACTGCTGGTTGATAATTTCATTATCAGTCTACCTGCTGTTGTATTGTGAGAAACAGTGAATAAATCATTTCCTATTCATCATATCTACCTCAGCCATATTCCATCTTTGTCATCTATTATCTAGTCTATTATTATCTGTTATTTGTCATCTAGTCTATCCACCCTTGTAACAAAACAGTTCTGTAAGTTTGCTCTTCCCTTCCCTGTCTTAGTTCCAGCACATCCTTTTGAGATGGGGTGAAGTGAAGAAGTATGTAAGGTACAGTAATAATACACAGTGGCATAATGTTATTTGATTTTTTCTTCTCCTCTTCTTTCTTAATAATTGTTCATATCCTTTGTTTCTTAGACAGTTCCCGAGCAGTGAACTCATGTATTCAAAGCATTCAAAGACTCTTGAAGGATTCCAACTATTCTTCTTAAATTACATGAGGTAATTTACCATCTAACTGCCTATATTTAGTAGCCTGTACATACATGTATACATATACATACACCTGTATCTCTGCACTGCCTTGCTATATATAAGCAGAATGTTACCCTTCTGCATCACACTGCAGTTAATAACATGGAATTGAATACAAAAACTCATGATCTTTTCGCATACTTCATGGTCAACTTTAGTCTTTTCTGAATAATTTTGCATCAGCTAATGTTATCAGTACCCTTCTTATTTGCTTCCTGCAACATTTAAGAATATCTGGAGGAGCACTGGGCCCGACTCCAATCCGTTAGTAGCACCATGAGTGGCAGCATTATATTGTGGAGACTCGAATTCTCATCTTTTTTTAATTTCTTTTTTTTTTTTTTTAAGCAGCTACGAATTGATCTTTGCCATTTAAATTGTGAATACTTAGCTTTTGTAAGACCCTCTGATAGATGTTCTCATTGGCACTTTTTTTGGCAATTCAAGCAGACTGTAGCAGCAGAAATGTTTCTTGTTCCTTGCCTCGTCTGGGGACTGTGTCATATGTGAGGCATGACTGCCCTTTGCAAAAGCCGTGCTGGCTTTTCCCTGGTATTTCATACAAGTAATTTTTTTTTCATTATTATAGTTTCTTATAATGTTTATGGTCTAGAAACCAAGTTTATTGGTTGCTAGTACTCAAGATAACTCTTAAAGTCTGTAGTATAATCTTTACTGTCAGGGACCAAAATGAACTTAGACCTTAGTAGTTCAGTAATTTTACACAGAATTTATTTTAGGACTGTCTGATGCATAGAATTTGATCATCTTAGTCTTTTACATATATCCAGATTTATTTCACTTAATTTTAATAGCATAAAAAGCGTGTGTCTCATCTAGCACCATAGTCAAGACCAACTGATAGGCACTTCCAGTGCAATATTATCCTTACCTAGTTCATATATTGGTCTCTCCATATGGTCTTTCTCTCTCTTAGATGCTTAGATGACAAGTACAGTCTAGTCTCCTAACTTTTAGATGGCAACAGCCAAATGAAACCCATCCTAACTATTCAGTTCATGGGGTTGTTCTGAAACCTCACTTATGGACTCCTTAATTTGAAGAAGTGCCTCCTTTGTTCCTGCCATGCCTCTGTGCAGAAGGTAGTGAGTCACGCTGGTGATAAGCTTAGTGTACATAAAAGATCCTCCCTTTTCTGAGACGCTGCTTCTCAGCATACTTTTCTTCCTTTAAAGGTCTTATTCACCTTGTGATGCCGTTCTCTGGAAAAAGCACCTTTTCCAAAATGTTTATTTCTTACCTTCTCACTTGTCATTCCCTCTCTTGCTTTTTGTATAGGCGACTAATGTCCTTTGGTAATGATGACACTGCCATGCATTGCTGCAGTTAGCCTATATTGAAGTCACATTACTTTTCTACCTTGCCCTGACTGCAGCAGCACAGTTATCTTCAGACTTTTCTGTTGTGTTTCTTACTGCGAATGTTTGTCCATTAGTTCCAAATGATTTTCAATGTGAAAACAAATATTCCAGATTCTGCCTCATTTCCCCATCTCTCTCTCTCACACAGGCATGCACACAGCCATGGCTCCTTAATGGTGGATAAAATCACTGTTTTCCCTATGAGAGCAAAGAAACAGTGAGACATCTTGGGCGGGAGGAAATGGATTTCTTCAAGGACTGATATGGCAAGACATGTGGTCTATTTTACACAAAAAGTGGGAGTGTACTAATCTGATTTGCTGATGACACATCCTAGGTACAGACAGGGCATTCAGAATATTTCAAAGATAGAATTTGACAACAGAGGATTAGAAACTGGGCTAGTTTCACAGTATAAAGTGCAAAAACATATATGCATATAGGAGTTATAAAAACACCTGCTGTCATTAGATGCCTACTATTAAAGGCCTTTTTGCTGGGATGGCAGAGGAAGAGAAAAGACAAGATAAAGACACATAACATCATATCCAGGCTGTCAACATGACAGAAAAGGCAAAGACCCTTGAAGCCCAGGATGGATTAGATGAGTTATTTCCTGCAGAAAGAAGGGTGTACACATACACTGCTGGCAGGTGGAGTATAATTTGGTCACCCAGGATCAAAAATGATTGTTTTAAAGTAGAGTGCATGATTGACAAGGGCTATTAACATGGATAGGAAAATGGAGCACATAATACATGAAGTGATGCGAAAAGAGACTGGTTTGATTAATTTACCAGAATGGGGATGACATGAAGCATTGTTTCTGTTGATAGACACCTCAGTGGGGTGAATGCTAAACTGGGATAAAGCTATTGGGGCCAGGGGGTAATGCTGGCAGCAGAGTGAATGGGGCACCTGTTGTGGAAGAAAATGGAGCCTGAACCTCTGAAGGAAGTCCCCTAGCTGATGGGCAGGTGAGTTTTAGTGGGCTTCCACCTGGAGTACCCTGACAAAGAAATGAACCCTTTCTGAAAGGAGGCACGGTATCATCCATTACGTTGTGCTTGCTTTGACACTACCTGCAGGTAGAGACTTTGGGTTCCTCCTGCTTCTCTCACCTTCCCACCAGCTGTCCTTAGAAGCAGCTCGCTGTTTGCTGGGCTCTGGTCTCCACATTGGTAAAGTGGAAGTAATGCTGCCGATGGCTCCAGTAAAGCAGCTTGAATCCTGCCAGCAAACAGGGCTAAGTAGCAGCAAGGCATTGTTATTCTCATTTCCAGCTACTTCAAAGAAAAAGCAGAATCCGCACTTCCAGCCACCAGGTGAAATGAAGGTGTGTGAGTGGGTGAAAACAAGGGCTGAGAGAATAATGGCTGCACCACCTGCACAGCTGCAGGCAAAAACCCAAGTACTATTCAGGTTTTTTATAGACAGAATATAAGTTAAAGGGAATCTTTATTTACTTTTTAATAATTCACCTTTCCATGTACTACTGATGATGCTTTGAAATTAATAAATTTCCTGACAGCAGGGACTGTAACTCTCTGTATTTTTTGCTGACATTTTCATTTGATCATTGCCTTTTCTACAATAAACATCTGTCCTGAAAGTAGCTGCCTCTTGCTAGTAAATGAATAGCTCCCTTCATGGTCTGTGCCACATTAATTTTAACTTGGTCAGCTTGGCTGAAATTAGATGAGTATTACTGAAACCGAAAACACATTCGAAGGAGGCCAAAGTTAGTCAGATTAGGCTGTTGTCAGCTGCATTTTAGAATCTTAAAAGAGAAAAGGAAGTCCTAAAATATTGGTGTATTCCCCACCAGTTAGGGAACACTAATTATAAATAAGAGGGGAGACATGAAAGTGAAACCACATGTATGTCCAAAATGGAATTTATGGAACTGCTGGACACCCACAAATGCCTTCCTTCACCTGTGCTGTCAACAGTGCCTTTTGATAGGGATCCTTCGGGTAACTATCCTCTTTGGCCACACTTCCATCCCCTGCAGGCTTTCCAAAGCTGGGAAACACCAGCAGACTGTCACTGAAATCGTTAGCTGGGATTTCCCCTGGGGTACAAGGCTGTCAGGCTGGCGTGAGTGTGGTTTCTTCAAAGCATCTTCAACTCCAGTTTGACTGATGTGGGAATTTCTTGATTGTGTACTAGTACTTCTATAGCACTGGTAGTACTGGTAGATGTCTTCTTTTTTGGGTGAAAAATCATCCTCTCTGTCAGAGGAGGTTTAAATAAGCAAATAATACTGATGTAATTTTGTAGCAAAATTTCTTCTGCATAGGCTCACAGAAATTTACAGCAAGTGTAGTATTTAGTTAGTCTTTTCAATGCAAAGCTGGGTAGTGTCAGTTTTCTGGTAGAAAGATAGAAATTTTTGCATGTGGCAGACTAAACTCTACATTTAAGGGCAGATGCCTCCAGATGCAAAGGGACGTGATTCTCTGTTACTTGTGCCATTAAATTTCTCAGGTTATTCAGATGCACACTTGACTACACTGACAAAAGGAAAAAAGTAACACAAGATAAAAGGGCTATGAGCTCACAAGCTCATTGAGATAGTTACAGAGCGTGGTGAGGTTTACAGTTGAAAGTACTAAAAGGTTGGTGTTTGACAGTGCTAAGTGTGGTCTTCAGCTCTTTTTGCTAGAGGTAGCCCCTCTTAGTAAGTACAAGCATCTGTATCAGGAGGCTCACTGAACCAAAGCAACACAAAACTTCTGCCTTCAACGTGACTTTCACGATTTCCTTCTCAGTTTGCTTCATCCTGAGGTACTTTCTCCCTGGTGTCTTCAGACAAAGCAAATGTGAGTGGGTAGTGTCAGTGTAGAAGAGTGCCACTTAACAACATAAATCAATACATGACACAAGTAACACAGTAGTCTCAAAATATGCCAGTGGTGCTTCGCTACTGCTTGCTTTCTCAGAACAGCTATAAAAATAATAAAACACTAGTATTTTGAGCTTAAAATTGAAGGCAACACTGCATCCGTTGATGAGGCCAAGTCACTGATGTCCCCTCTGTAGCCAAAGACACTTCTATGGGACAAGTCCTTCCAGTTTACATTGTCTGTGTCCACAGTGAGCTGAGATAAAACACTTGTATTAGTGACTGAGCCTTTAGACAATCCCACTCTCACTGCCAGGTGTATTTTAATTGAGCAATAGGTGTCCCTGCTTTGTAAGCTTTCACCTTGAGGAACAGTGGAGTTTTTTATGGTTCCCCAAAAAAATGACTGTTTGAAATGAAACAAATTTTTGTTTGGCCAAGCCTTGTCACATTTCCCAATGTTTCTTTCCCAAACCACATACCATTGCCTACCAGTTACTCCTGGTTTCATGCAATAGGATAGAACTTTCTAAAACACTGAATAGCACAGCAAAGGAATAAGTTATCCATGGAGGCCAGTATTCCCATCACTGGAGGCTGTGAGACACAAGGTCGTCATTAAGGGCAGTTTCAGTGTAGCTGAACTTAAGAGTACTGACAATATGGATGGCTTACTGAGGTTCCTTCCAGACCGTTTTCCCATATTTCTGGAATCATTAAAACACCAGAAGTATAATTAATCCAAACTGACTGAGAGATGGGAAAAATTGTTACTGCATGTAAACAGTGAGTGTTTAGTGAAAAAAAAAAAAGAAAATGATACATTTTTTATGTCCTAACCATGTGGTGCTGATTCCCCAGTCCTTCTGACAAGCTTATTTCAAGATGTAAGTACTGTATTGTTTGACAGCCTGCTGCTTCCAAAACTCAGAATTCCTGGTGAGCTGCAGCCTGCAGTTAAGATGTGAGCACTTAGAAAGGACTGTAACTGAATTTAGATGCACGTAACTCTTAAATTACACAGTGCCGTCAAGTATTGATGTTTATACTTGATAGCTTTAATATTACTATTTATGTCTCAATAAATTATACTTGCAGAAGTAAAAATGGAAAAGCCAGACTGCATTAATACCTGTACTAAACATAAAACTCAAAACATAATTGATATGGATATTAGCAGTGTAATTTCAATATTAAACATGCCTATGGCTTGTGATAGGGTATTCTAAATGCATCATACATGTGATAAAGTGAATCAGGTAAGAAATACCTTTTGCTGAAGACCTGTTTTGAATGACTGATTCAAACCAAGGTACTGGATACCAGACTCTGATTTGAAGTGAGAAACTTAAGACCTTTGATAGACCACAGCAAGTTAAAACACATTGTCTTTACTATCACACTAAAATGTGCCTTGAATTTGAGGTTAGCAAATTGTTGTGGGTTTTGCAGTGGAGCAAACTTGTGTTATTTTCTCTGGAGAGAAGATAAGTTCTTACTCGCCAGTTATGTTCCACAACAATTGGAGATGGGAAAAATCTCCCCAGAGTAAAAGCGTATCTTTTAAATATTTAAAATTTATCACACTATAGCAGAAGATATCTGGCAAGTCAACTGCAAGCTTGCTGATGCCTCAGATTATATTTCTGAAATGGCAGGGCACCGCATATCACCCTGAAGAGGGCTGTGTTTTTACAACAATACATCTGTCTTCAGCTCCTCTTAATGATCTAACTTAGAAGACTGTTGCTCACATTATGTATTTGTGCTTAATATGGGCTAGAGGAAGCTGAGAAGCTCATAAAACGAGCTTATCTTTTGTGTTAGGGTGAGAAGTGCTTTAAATTGTTTCAACCATGAACTCCATAGATAGTGTAACTACCCATATGTGAAATTACATTCCATAAAATGGCAATTTCACTCAAATCCATTAATGAATTTTCTAGCCTCCACGGGTTCCAGCATGGTTTTAATTTGGTTAGAGCATCTGCAGAGGAGGGGATGATTGTTATTTGAAAAACATCAATGTATAGGGATGGACCATCCTGCTCTGTGGAGACGCCTGATGTAAAGCTCTGGAAAAGCTGGCAGGATTGACCCCTCTGACTCTTTGGTGAACTTTCACATATGAGGGAAAGGGGTGGTGGACGTGAGGGCCTGAGCAGCCGCAGTGCTTTTGCTTCACTGGGTGCAGGAAAAATAATTCCAGGGAGTGCATGTAAATTCATTTATTTTTGATATTCAGCCTACAGGTTCCTTAAAAAATTTCATTGCTTTACTCCAGTAATCTTTCAGCCTCAACACAATTAATTGTCCTTTCTCCAGGTTGTTTAAAGATGCTTCAAGGTTTGAATGGTCTTTGTGGCCTTCTGTGAATGTCATGCAGCAAAACTTTATGGCTTTGGGAAAAAAAAAATTAAAGCTCTGAAATAAATGATAGTAGAAATAAAGACAATAAAGCTCCTCTTTTGACTCTTTTTGCTCAGCACTTGACACGATTACAGGAGCTGGTACATGGAAGTCACCTCCAGTATCACAGCATCTTCAGCATGTAGAAAATATTCAAACAGCTTCTGAAATGAACAACATATCCTGCTGGCATAGCATCATGGTAAACTTTCACTAGTCAAGACAGGCTTTCATGTTACATGACGACTATGTGGCTTAAAAAAAAATTCTGTATACATCCATAAATCATACTGGGAGACTGAAGAAAGTGATATTGGTGGGGCTCCATGCTAGCTAGAGTCTAGACAAACTTTATAACTTGGTTCATGAAATAGAAGTCCTGGACCTGTCCATAAGTGGAAAACAATATTTTGGGCTTAGTAAGGTAAGTACACATTTTTGCTTTGATGGTATGCTTATCCATCACTAGTAGATAGACCACTCATATTTTCCATGTGTGTTTATATCCCAGGAAACTTGTTCAGGATGATTCAGCCCATTTACTAGTGGAGTTTTATGCTGGCATCACATAATACCAGAGTGCTACAGACTGCACAAGCTGGCAGCTGACTTCTGAGTGGAGTTTAATATTGATTTTGTGTGCATGGAGCAACTCTAGAGCCAGCCAAAATAAACAGAAAGCCACCCGTTGTCTCAGAATTAGATTTACATTCCTAACTGATTTGGGTCTACATTGCCTGAAGGCAGCTGATCTTCTCCTGTCAAATACTCACAACTGAGGTTATCAGCATGACAAAGCTTTTTTGATGTAAGAGGCAGAGAGATGCCAATCAGGGATTTTCTGAGGAATGTTTCTTATTCTGGACTGTTTTTCTTTCTGCCAAGAATTGCAGAGCTCAGTTTAGCTAACCTCTTTGTAAATGCTGCAAACACTTTTTTTCAGAGTTCAGACGTTTGAGGATAGTGTGGAGCAAGGTTGAGCTGCGTTGCTGTTTGCAAGCTATAATGAAGTCATGGGATCAGACCAAGTTCTGACTCTACAGGCTGGCAGTGACCTCATGAGAGATTCATTTCCCTTAACTGCAGATGTATTGAAGTATAACATTTCACCCAGACTGAGTGAATGTGTGTCTAAGGTAGTTGGGAAGAAATTCCTTGTGGAGCTGCCTCTTTTCAACTGAGTGCGAAGAATGAGAACACCTAGCCCACGCTTGACAACTAGCTCACACTTGACATCTTTGGTAAGTTTTGCCTATCTCTAAATTTATATATTATTGGGAATGTTCACCATCTAGTGAATTCCTGGTCTTCTATTTGATAACTGAAACAAAATGGTTAACAATCTACCAGGGGAAAAAGCAGAAGTCCCCCATAAAAATCCCATTTGGGGCTTTATCTCCAGCTCCCTTTTTCATATTGTTTTTGGGTTACAGTACGACATACAGAACTACTCCGGATCTCAAACCATCATCTGCATCCTCAGCTCACTGGTGGTTTTTTCCTTTTCCCCTTTCTCACCTTCTGTTACTGTTACTTGCCAGATCTGAGATCTTATTATCCCTTCCCTCTCCCAGTCAGACTTTGAGCAAGAACATAGTGCATGGATCAGTGTCTGAATATTTCCTTACTGATCTGTAAGCCTGGTTGGCTCCCATGGATGGAGAAGTTTGAATTTCCCAGTGGTTTAGTACTGTGATTTTTCACATTTGCCTTTCAGCCGGTTCTTCGTCTCAGGCCTAATGGGCCCAGTCAGGCTTGCAGCTAAGGACAAGCACACCAGGAGGTGAGCAGTAAGCCTGTTGCCTTTGAAAGAAATCTTCAAGGTTTTATTCTCCAGGGCTCTGGGTGTTGGTGAGATACTCTAAAAATCCACCGCAAACAAGTCTGAGGGTGCTGTCTTGTCCCTAAAACCAGCTCCTCAGAGCAGAAGCTGGAGAGCAGCAGTGTGACTTTTGAATACAGGGAAACAAAACAACACAGCAATTGCTTTACAACAAGCAGAAACTCACAGGCATTAACTGAGAAAAAAAAAGGCCAAGAGAACAGATTTTTGTCACTTGTGTCTAGCTGCTTCCTAATTCCTGTCAGACTCTTTTTTCTTCCACGAAGTTATAATTTCTGGCAGACTCCACAGTCTGATGGTGTTACAATGACTTTTTTTTAAGGACATCTCCCTTTGGAATGTTTTTGTGTGTGGTTTCTTTGTTTGGTGAGCACGATATGCCTGCCAGCGAGACAGAATCTCATTTAGTTACAAAATACACTGATTTTCTTAATGAAGTTGTGGATCTGTTCTGCAGAGGAAGCACAGATGAGGGTCTCCTCAGCTTCCCTCTGTAGGGTGATTATGGTTCGTTTTAAAAGTACAAAAAATCTCTGAGGCACCAACTCCTTTGGTTTTTTAGCAGGTTTTGTGGAATCATATGTAACAGAGGTTTCACAGATCAGCACTGTATTCTGTCCTGAGAGAAGGGATTTAGTTTTTTGAGGGTGTTTTTTAGTCTTCATTTATCACATTACTACTCTGCAGAGGTTTGCTTGAGCAACAAAAATTGAGTTCTGTCACCTGAACATGCGTTATAAATTAAGATGTGGTCACTCTCTTTCCTGTTTGATAATTATCAGTTGCTTGAAGCATACAAGAAGATGTTGTCAGACAGGTAGGCTTGAGCTTTCTGGCAATGGAAACCGGACAAATCTTAAAACTTGTTAGGTCACACAGTTAAACACTTGTTCTCTTTTAATTTTTTTTTTAAAATGCCCTGTAGGTGTATTCTTTATGCAGTATGGCTCTCCCTATGAAGACAAATCTGGCAGTCATCCACAGAGGCATTTATCCTTACTTTCTCATATTAATTCAGTTCCTGTCCCTGATAGTTTCAGCTTAAAAATTATTTAAACTACTTAACTGCTTCTGCTGCTCATTCTAGCTGTACTGGTGACTTCTTATCATTGTACTTGTACTCCATCAGGCATTGGTACAGCTAAAGGTGCTCTGGCATGGCAGAACTTCCCATCTTGTAACATACATGTTACATATTTATCCCATATGTTTGAAACCCTACCCCTTCTTGGCGCTTTCAATGTGTTCTCTTTCTTATTAGAAATACAGCTGCTGTTCATTTTATTTTGCTGCAGGACTCCCTACAGGACTCACGTGAGACCGGCAGAGTGCTGAGCTAAGCACAGAGTTTACATGATATGTCAATGTCTGCCCTCAAAAGCTTGTGAGCCAAACGAAAAGGACCAAGAGCAGGAAGAAAGAGGAGAGGTGAAGCAATGGGCCAAGGTCATGCATCAGACATTGGTGACAGCGGTGGGACCAGAATGGAGGCTTCCTGAGTCCCAGGATAGCACCCTGTTGCACCAGGCATGGGGCGTTTTGCAGAGAGGATCCCTAGGCTCTCAGGATTCAATTATTTTTTTGCTGCCTTGCCTCTGCTCCCCTTACATGTGGCTGGCAGCAGCTGTGGGGCTGACTATTGCCAAAGTAGTAAATACAGTCTTCTATCTCCACTGAAAGGAGAGTGAATGATGTAATTTGGCTCCTTTTCACTCCTGCTGGCTGCCAAGTCATTATTTCTGTATCAGTGCACATGGCCATTTGGCATCAAATGATGCCCGCTCTTTGTGTAAGCGGAGGCAGGATGTTAATTCTTTTTGATGTACCAGTAACATATCTGGAGCGGTGCAGCAGCATTTCTTTCAGGAGGCAACTGATTCTCAGTGTTCCCTAACAGAAAAGGAGTGTGAACTCCTTTCATTGCATGTGGAGCAGCTGAGGAGGTAACCACATACCTCCTTTGGTGCAGACCTGCTAACCACAAATGGATTTTGTTGTGTACTTCTAATTTCGATGGGATAGCAAGGCTGTTTGTTTTGCTTATTGTGGTAGTTCTGCTTCAGAGCACCTCTGCCATTGATACATTAAACTTCTTTGTTCTACAACCATAAATTTGAGCAGTATCCCTTTTAAAGTCTGGAAGAAGGATTCAGATTCTGTATAACATATAAAGTCATGTGGCACCCACAAGGCCATATTTCTGCCTACTCTGTCTCTGTCTTCTCACCATATGAAAATATTCTTACTCCAGTGGCTTTACATCAGATCGTTAACTTTGGTTTATTGCCTGCGGAGACAGTTCTATGAATTTTCCTTCCGGATTTTTGTGAACAGGAACAATTTGGAGGAAAGGGAGGGGAAGTAAAGCGATCACCATCTAAGGCCAGTCCAGATTTATGTGTTTGCCTGGCCTGTCTAAGACCAAGAATTAGTGTGTTTCTTCCTTCAGACCTCCTGTGCCTCACATTGAATGGGGTGACGGTATCAGAAAATATATTTTTTTCTTTCTTAGGAAATTAAATGAGTGCCCTGGACAAGCGACGGATGCCAGTGGAGGTGCTAGAACCAGCAGGCAGGTGATTGCAAGTGCCTTTTGCACCCTCTGTCTGCCTCTGTAAGGAAAGAAAGAGGCTGATTTCATTCAGGACAGACCTACCAAGGTAACTGGGTCTGTAGTCCCAGGTTAATAAAAAGATATATACTATTCCATCTCAGTTTGAACAGGCTAAGAGTGCTTGCATAGTGTCTACCACAACAGACATGGAAATTCAGAGAGTGAGAGTTCAGAGCCTCTCCTCAGGGCTATTCCTCTAGCCAGGACAGCATTAAAACAGACTCTATGGGGCATGACTGCCCTGTATCCCCATCCTGCCAGGGTATGGGGTTGCTCCTTGTCCCACTGCTCCGTCCCCACCACGCAAGTGCTGTGGGACTGATCTGCAGAGGTGCAGCTTAGCAGCACAGAGAGCAACACAACAGGGCCTCAACCTCTTCTTATGCTGCAGAAACAAACATATTCAGGCAGAAGGCTATATTTGTCCCTTTATGCACAGAGTGAAGCACAATTTCCTACTTGTCTCCCCAGTTAACACCCATCCCCCCCAACCACTTGGTTGCACCATCTACATCCCTTTCTCACACTAGCCTTTTATTCCCTGAGGGTCTTCTCTTGCCTTCTCCCCCTTCCGCTGGGAAAATTCTTCATTAAAGGTTTTTTTCCCAAGAGAAGAGGTGTGTGGCTAAGGGACAAGCATGTGTGTGTAGCTTTCCAGTAACAGGATCACTGCAGACAGTCATGGCCGATCTGATACAAAAGGGGTCAGACTCAGACCCCTGGATTTCACCTTGGAAAAAGCACTTGGCCCTGGGTGAATGCAGAGTTTTGCCACTTAGAGGTGAAGCTGCTCCCTCTGTGGAAAAGGAGCAGAGTTCAGGGGAGAGCCACAGAGGATCAGACTTTTGCTTCTGCTGTTGGTGTGGAAAGGAGAAAACCTGTTGCTGATGCGAGGGGTTGTCCCATCACGTTTTGCTGCCACCCTGGATATTAATGTCTTCTTTGGAAGCAGTCTGGCTATCGGTGGGGGTAATTGGTGGTGGAGCCACTGATGCCTTCAGCCACCGCCTACTTTGCAGGTATGGGCAAGCAAAACAGTTGCAGAAAGTGTGACCAGGGAGCTTGCTCGCTGATCCATCAGAAATGCTCTTGGCAAGTATGACACTCCCAGCTTTTCAAGTGCCCATCTCTGGCTGCATACGCACAGAGCCCAGCACTTCGGCTTGCCACTGGCCTCTCATTCCTGACTGTCTGCTGCTTCAGCTTTGTGTCTGTGACTGTACCCCTTTCTCAAAGGGTTGCCTGTGGTAGTCACTCAGGCGAGCTTCCTGCTGACTTGTCCAAATAAGTTTTCATTCTGTCAAAAATATATGGCTACTCTGTTCATTTAATAATTCTCTCAGGCAGAATATTATGCAATAACATTCATAAAAGCCATTTTCCTTAACCTCCTTTGCTGCATAGTGAGAAGTGGGAATGACAGCTGTGGATCTAAATGCTGTCTTCCCTAGAAATGAAGGTGAAACTCAGCCGACACTTGTGTTAGATTTAGCAATGACATTAATGGCAAGCGCCAGACTCTGTGGAAAAAGTTCTACAACCAACCCACATTTTCATTGAGGAGAAACTGGATTTTGGATTGGGAGCAAATGCAGGTTTGGAAGAGAAAGGATCGGCTGGTCTAAACATCACATTCACAGAACTGTTCTCAGCTTCTGAACTTCATTTGGCACCACTTAAAATGAAAGCTAAGCCAACGATGGGTCTGGAAGCTCCTGAGCTACGAACCTGAGGAGGGAGGTTCACATCTGCAATTCAGACCTGAAGGAAAACATAACTTGCAGAGCAGAGCCTTTTCCTTTACAGGAAGGTTTAGAAGTACTTCTCTCTGAGCTACCTCCGGTGCTGAGATAGTGAGTAATAGGTGACATTTCTTTTCAGGAGTTAGCTAGATCTCCGCCCTAATGCTCGTGTGGGAGAGACAGACAGGGACTTTTTCTCAGCCCTTCTATTTGTGCATTCAGGGCAGAACACAAGTTGCAGTGTCTGCTCTGTCCTCTGTGCCAAAGACATGATGTCCTCTGTCACCCAGTAATGGTGAAGTCTTTCCTCTCTGGTCTGTGCATGTGTGTGTGCATGTTTGCATGTATGTATGTGCATAGCTTAGCTCTAAAACTCTCCACAGTTTATAGGAAGGATTCAAAACCACTATCTTCAGGGCTGGCCACTTGGGTGTATCTTCACTAACAACCTATAAACAAAGTCCCACAGCCCCGCGGATGCTCTAGCTGGAGCTTTGCTTCCCATATCTCTGCTGTAGTCAGAGACGGTCCTAAGTACATCAGTATAGCACTGTAACAAATGATACAATTATTCTTGCATAAGGCACTGTTTCAAAGACACTTATTTCATCAGCCAGTGCATTTCAATGGGATTTATTTCCCCTCTCCTGCTATTCATTTACTTCTCTTCTTTTCATTGCAATAAAACTCTGAACAGAGGGGGAAAATCTGGATGTCTGTTCAAAATACTGAAGTAAATAATTCACAGTAATATAAGGAGAAATTGCTTTATGTTGACTGGAGCTCATGCAAAGCGTTTCATGCAGCTCAGCCCTGATAAACATGGTCAGCTCTGGATACACAAATTTAAATCTGCCTGTCTTCTTTTTTCATCCCTGGGCTGATGTTATATAGGCTCTATTAAGACTAGTGCCAGGTATCAACAAAGAGTGGGATAATGTATGGTACAGCTGGCACAGGACAGTTATTTCTTTCACCTCAGCCCTCCTCCTTCACTGCTTTTGAAACTTAGACAAAGAAAACAGAGAGGTGAAATGTGAAGCCTTCCAGTTGCCTACATCTGTTAACCAATTATTTTTTTTTTAAGGCAGAGGAAATGGGAGGGTAAAGAAGGTGAAGGTAGGAGTATGTCTTAATCTACAGAAGACCTAGGTCAGCAAATAAATGTAATCACTCTTAGAGTTAGTGCTATCTATGTCAGTCACATTAACCTGTTGAACCAATGACCCGTGGCTCCCACCTTGAGTGTGGCTGGAAATATTAGTTTTAACAACGCCCAGGACTGCAGATCAAGCAGAGCCTTCCTGGGGCTGCAAAGAGTGGTTGAAAACTATCTGGATTACGGAAACTAAAACCAATCAAACAAATGGAAAACAGCAATCCCCGTCTCTGCAGCTGGTTGACAGAACATTAATTCAGAAACCATCAAAACATTAATCTTTGCTTAGTTTCCAAATCTGAGCTGAAGCAAACAAACTAGAGTTACTGGACTTGGTATCATAACATGTGCTTTTTAAAGTTGATTTTAATCTTTTTGATCCATGACAGGGTAAAATATTGGAGTCTGACTGAGCTGGCAACTCTGCAATGCATAATCTGGTTTGCAAATGCATTGTCTTGGATTACCAAGTGGGTCAAGGAGAAAAAAGTATTGGTAAAGAGGTTCAGGCTATTAATTACATTTAATATAATGGTCTGCACTGTATAGTGGTGGCACAATAGTGAGAGGAGGAGGAGGAGTGGGGAGGAATCTTTCTGCTCCTATTACATACTTCTTAAATGGTAGGGTGCAAATTTTCATGCAGCACCACACAAGCTCTGTGTTTATTATTGTTTTGATAGCTAGCCTTGCAAAGTAGGGCTCATGAGTGTAGATGATTTGAAAATAATGACTCTGACATTATATGACCTTTAGGTACGTTGACAGCCACTCCAGACTACATGGTATTTTATGAATAAAACAATATTTTTTCGCTGGGGGAGCCTGTTGACAGAAGAGGCTTAAACGTAATAAAGCCAGAGTTATAGTCAAACAAAGTGACAGTCCTTGTTGTGGAACTCGCTGTAGGGGACATGAGATGATTTCTGTGCATGATAATGCATTTTCTTTTAAATGCCATCACTAGATTGATAATTATAGAATTCTTCATACTGTGCCTGGCAGGGAGTCAAGGCTGAATCTTACCAGTCTGTAAGAGTGGGAGATAGAAAAGTATGCTGTAAACCAGAAGAGTTTAGTCAGAGCTTGTGCACACAGCTGCTAAATGTATTTAAGATGTTACAGGAGAGAGAGTTTCATCTTTTCTCTTCAGAGTCAGCACAAAGCGTGATGATACTTTATTAGCACTCAGCATATTGGCAGGAAGGCTTTTAAGACCTCTTTGTTGCAAACCATCCATAAGCGACCACCACCCAAAGTCTGTCTTTTCCCAGTTTGGTTAGGTACGTGGTAATTGGTTTAATTCCTTGTATCCAGCTTTTACTGCTGCCAGTTTTAGATGCAGAGGAATATTTGAAAATCCTTTCATTTCTCTTTCAAAACATAGAGAAATACAGTGAGGAAGACAAAGTACTTGGAGCAGCATGAAGATACTCAGTATCTACAGCAGGCAGAGGACAGAAAACAGGAGGGACTCTGCTGGTTGTGTTCTACCACCAACTTCCTCAATAAACTTGTTCTGAATAAAATAATAGGTGGAAATTTTAAGAACACCATGACCTGTGGGGAAAAAAATGAAACGAAAAAAGGCATGTTTTATGTATTGTGTACACTGAGATCACGGTTGCAATTGCCGAGATACAATCAATGTCATCAGCACAGGTCCCTTCGCTGATTGCAAGTAGGGCGTTTGCTGCAGTGTGCCACACTCCCCGTGCAATGTGGTTGAAGTCTTCTCAATTCTGCTGGTGAAGAGTGGGATTTTTTAAGTGCCTTAGTCATTTATATATGCCAGTGTTGACTCATAGGATATCTGCTTTTAAGCAGGTAAAAAGTAAATTAATCAAAAATGAAAACACCTTTTGGGTGGACAAGCTGTCTGTGAACCCTTAGATAAATATGTTGAATTATTTCAGTAAGCAAAAAATCTCTTAAGGATATAAATACATTTTATCTGGCCATTTTAAACACAGTATTTTGATGTTCTTTCATTTCAAGATGGCAAATTTTTTGTTTAAAATTCGTCCTGATTATTTGAAGGGGCTCCAAACACTAATCACAACACATCATTTGCTTTTGCAATCAAACAAACCATTTCCACATTCATCCAAACTTTTCATTCTCATTCCCCACCCACAATGGCTCAGTTTATGAACTAAACCAAAAATGCATTGCTCATCTGTCCAGTCCTTTTCAAAATCCCGTCCATGATCATCCAAAGACCCTCATGCAGATTCTGTGACCGCTATGTTAATGGGCTGGTTGCTGATAAAGCAAATGTGCTTACTGTGCACTGCGTCCATTTCTAGTTGTAAGTTAAAAATTCTTCTCTTAGGAAGATCCCTCTGTGTTGCGCAGGTGTGTGTGGAATTCTCAGCATTTTAATGACTCTACATCTTCTTATTTTAGTTAGAGAGGTCTGAAGCAAAATTCCTAAATTCAAATGAAGAACTCCAAAAATGACATGATTTTCAAGAGCTCTGAATTCAAGAGGTATGCTAATAGCTTTTTTTCAATTCCTTGCCAAGTGAAAAACATACCATCTCAAGTCGATGATATATTTAGCAAATACTTTTTTTTTCTAGGCTGAAAATGAAACCAGCAATTTTGAAGTTAAAACCTGTAAAAAAGCTCCAATAAAATTGTGTTTTTTCTTTCCAAATGAGAAGCTATTTATAATATGAAAATTAAAATGTTTTGTTTCAAAATATTAAAATGGAATATTTGGACCTTGTTATGAAGTGAAGTATTTTATTGAAACTGAGGTGAATGAGTAAACATTTCAGTGTCACAGAGTCTGCATTTGTTAATGAAATAAAATTTCATTTCAAAGTATTAGCTTTGCCAAGCTCCTTTCAGCTTTCAGTGGACATGACTGATAAATGTTTATTAAAGCCAGCTAATTATTTGTATACATAAATCTGGAATTTGCAATATAACATCAAGTTATGGTGTGATGAAATGAAATTAAAATGAAAGACAAAAGGCCAATGGTGCACTTTCCTTTCTTATATAAGCAGCAAGCGTGAAGTCAGTAGGCACACCGGATAAAGGAATACAGCAGAGTGAAGACACTGTAAGGTTTCAGTTACTCTAAGTTTACTTACTCTCATCATCACAATTACATCAGTAACTTGAACTAGTTCAGCCCACACAGCTCAGCTTTCCTCAAATAGAACAGCTGTTGATCTGACTTGATTCTCTTGTTCTTATTATCCACATTCCTATAATACTTATTTGGCTTTGCAGGCAGTTTTATTTTCATACATCAGTTTCTTTCACAAAGCAAAATGTAAAAAAGCTCATACAGTTTCCCTGGCACTTCTCCCACTTTCACTTTTTTTTTTTTTAATTGATAGACGTCTTCTAAATTGCTAAATCAGGAGTACAGACTACCAGCTGTCTCTGCCAGTAGGATATGCGGAGCTGAGCTGTTTACACCAAGGACTTTGAACAATTATCACCATCAGACAAGATGGTCTGTGAATGACCAAAGCCTTGTTTCAAAGCCTTTTGTGACTCATGGTTGGATTCTCTGGTGTCTAATTTGTCATAAGATCTGACTGAAGATTTTCTCTACAGCTGAAGCTTTCATACCATCTGTTCCTTCTATCTTTCTTCCTCTGTTTCTGTCAATCTCTGATGTCTAACAAGGTGCTCTCACGCATGCTCATGTTAAACTTATACTTCCATGGCAGTACTATGAGATCTCAACCCTTCACTAGCCCTCCTTTCTTCCTAGTTCTGGAAGGACTGGGGTTTTTTTCCAAACCTTTATACCTCTGTCAAATTTGGTTGAAATCAGCCAAGATTTAAAAAAACTGTTTGGCATAGGAAATAATCTGAGTGCTAAACACACATTCCTATAGACACTCACACCAAACATATGCAGCATGAAACAAGGCTAACACATCTCAGAGGCATGACATTCCATATAAGTCAGCACTTCTGGAGCTATTGAACATCTGTGTGAACACTGAAAATTTTAGGTTTCTTGTGTCTTAGGAGTTTCCTTATTATAACCTCATTGTGATGCTGGCAAGCATTAAAATCAATGAAAGTCAATGACTCTGTGATGAACTCATTGATAAAGCACACTTGAAAGTTCCCTCCCCAAAAATACATGAAGAAATTAAGCAGCGATGTAGAAGGATCAAGTTCTTCTCATCGACTGATATGTGATTAAAAACCAAGAAATAAATCTGAGTATAAACACTCAGCTATCAGAGCACAGAAGTTGCTGCAAGGGGTTACCACTGAGGTCTATGCCGGAACTTGTGCTCTCCAGTGTATTAATGAATGAATGAACAAAGAGGAAAAGTGAAACCTTTGCTGAGGGGTAATAAAAACCAGAATTGACTGGGAAGACTTGCAGGAGGATGGCGTGATATTGGATGATGGGTAATAAAACAGCAGGTGAAATTATCTTTCCATCAGATGAAAGCTGGATGCACATGTAGAAAAATAATCCCACCTATACATAAAAAGTGACAAGTCCCATGTCAGATGCCACCATTCAAGGGATTAGATGTTCAGTTCAGTGTAGGTTGCTCTGTGAAAATAGCTCATTGTTCAGGGACAGTCATACAGAGTGCTAGAAGTTGTTAGCAAAGAAAGAGAAAAGAAGGGGAAAAAAAAAAAAAAAAAACAGAAAAAACATGAAAGGAAAGCAAAGCATGTCTTTAAGCCAGCAAATAAAGAGGTGGTGCACCTACATTTGACAGTTCTGGTCTTCTCTAGAACCAGAAAATAACCAACAAAATTACTAAGAAGGGCAGCAAAGATGATTGTTGTTATGAAATAGTTTCTGTACAATGAGAAACTAAAAAGAATGGTTGTCTTCCATGAAGAAAAAAGGATGAGATACAAGTGATTTCCGGCATCATAGGTGGTGCTGAAAAAAGAGAAACTATTTCTTATACCACAAAAGGAGTGGCTCTCAAATGAAACTGTCAAACTAAGGTTTTAAAAGAAACATCAGGCAGCATTTTCCACACTGTGCATAATTAAACAGCAGAGCTTATTGCCACAAGGTGTTGTGAAAGCCAAGAGTATAAATTAATTAACAAAGCAATTAGACAAATTCACAGCTGAAAACTCCATCCATGGTCACTAAACATCGAGATGTCCATCCACTTCAGGCCTAAAAAGTCCCTGTGTCACATTTCCCCTGTTCTGATATTTTATTCTCAAGCTGCTGTTACTGTTTGACACCAGTCATGGGATACAGGGATAGATGGACTTCTGGTTTGGCCTATTATAACCTTCCTTATGGTCTTAATTGTGATACAGAGAAACAGGAGGTGAGATGATGAAGGTTACTTATGGGATGGCCATCAGAAGTGGAATTAGAACCTTTTTCTTTTCTTGACCCACTGACAGGCCGCTCAGGAAAACATCTTCCTTGTCTCTGTATTTTACTATTCTGCAAAACCCACTGTCATTCTTTATAGATTGCAGATTGCAGTTAAGTATCTCCAGGAGAGTCTCAGAGTATTTGGAAGGGAGCCTGGCCTTTGGGAAATATATATGAATATAAACAGATCAAACAGAATTTACCACTACCTTGTGCATCACTTCTGAATTTTGGTTGAAATCTCAGGAGGCAATCATCTGGTGAAACAGGGAAGGAACTTCTAGCAGTGCTCCCAGGCCACTGGAAAATGTAAATTCCTCCTAATCCTCTAGTGCATTAATTGAAAAATATGCAGTTATGGAAATACTTTTGGAACTCTGGAAACAATTTTCTCTATACAAGCTTGCCTAAGAACTACAATGGAGTTGAATGTTGCAAGAGTTTCAAAGCAGAAATAACTGACATTTTTCCAGAAAATGATCATACCATTAGTGCTGCAGGGGGCTTCAAATGAGAAAGTATCCGCAAAAGCTGTAGCAAAGAAACTTACTGAAAGTAAGCTGCCTCCTAATAAAGAAAATAGGCACTGGAGGCTCAGACCAAAGCTGCAAATCAATGAATCTGTGATCCAAGTGCAGATTTTAGTCAATGCAAGTGGACCTATGTACATGAAGAGTGAATGTGGCCTCTGGAGTCCGCTGCAGGCACTTTTAAATTTAATTATAGCCTAAATACCTATTTTCATTGGGAAATAAAAAAGGTTTTTAGAATATCATGCCTCCTTCCTGGTGCTCTTATTAGTGCCAGGGGATATTGTGACAGAGAAGAGAGAATAGTTACTGTATGTTAATTATTTTATATTAAATTACAACCAAATTGGCGCATAGACTGTAAATCAGGAAAGGATTTTTAAGCAAAAAAAAATTATAGTCAAACAAAATATACGTGGAGTGGGGTTATTCCATTAAAGGGCCAAAGAACAGCTTAATGCAACACGCTACTGAGCTTCATCTGCTTTTCATTTTCTGGCGTGCTGTAATTGCCCTCCAGAAGGAGGAAAATCAGTCGGAGACAAAACAACCGTTTCAGCACAACGGAGGAGCTGAGAGGCAGAAGGGAAGGAAGTGGCAGGCAGGCTTTGTGGGAAAGACACCGGAGACTACATGGCCACAGATTTCCTCTGTGTCACTTAGGCATGATTGGGGATTGATTTTTCAATGCAATAGTAAGCAGCGTAAATGGGTACTGAGTAATTTGAGAAATCAGGCATTGGAAGTACCCTTGTGCCTTAACCCTTGCATAAAGTGCATCGGTTAGGCTTTTCACTGTCTGAAATGTTGGCTTTGATGTACCCAAGATACTCAGACAAAGGAGTCTAAGACAAAGCCACATACATGAGCAAAGGAGTCACAGGACAACCCTGGCTTTGTGGGACTGAATTAGACTATTCCCTATGGAGCAAATAACATGTGACCACATGAGTACAAACCATATTTTAAAACATCTATACATAGCAGTGGGAGGATGAATCTAAGCATTTCTTACCTTTACAGGGTGAATTTTGAGATGTTACCAGTGTTCTTTTTAAGGACATGTTTATGTGTAGGTTGGATATGCAGAGCAAGATCCAGACGGTTGCCTCTAAGTTATATAGAGATTGAATCGTGTGGAACGTTCAGGATGAATCCCACAAACATAGTTTTTTTAAGATCAGGCTGTCATCTTATATGTGTTTGCTTTGTATCACAATAAACATCAGGAAAAAAGATAGCAAAGACAGAAGAGCAGGAGTACCTCATGCATAGCTGGCAGGAATGCTCTGACATTGTATTCCACAAGGGTCCCGTCTATGCAAGACATAATCTCATCTCCATCTGCATTATTAAAAGACAGAGAGGCCTGCACCTTTAGCTATGTAACTCAAACATGGTGAGTGAGTGCAGCCAGCAAAGGTGACATATCCCAGGAGCTCAAAGCTGATTTGGCACTTTCTCCAACTCCTTTTTTTCCTGCTGACTACTTTTGTAGCACAACTCAATTGAGGGGTCATGGCTGGGGCATTCATGTCCTCTGGAGACCTCGCTCTCTGTCTGCAGCTGCCACAAGTCACTCTATCTTCTGCTATGAGACCAGACTAGTGCACAGAGAGCTGAGGTCAGGCCTTCGCCTTCTGGGGCTCAGTTCTGTGCTGCTGTTCAGCCACAGCTGGGAATCTAGGTCATGGTGTCTTGCTCAGGATGCAGGCCAGGACTGCTCTTACTGAAGAGACGTTAATCTCCGTGTATGATTGTGTCTGCAAATCATGTCAAAAGTTCACATCTAATAATAGCCTGGCTCCACCAGATGTTTCCAGAAATTAATCAGTCCCTAAAGTGTCTGTTTGTGACTTGATTTTGTTAAGTATAAATGAAATGACCACTGGTTTAGACCAGGAAGTGGGTAACCATGGAGCAATGGCCTGTATCTACACCATACAAATCAGACATGGAAAACCACCCATCAAATCATCTGTTCCCTTGTATCTGCCATTGAAATGTTGTCTGCTAAAAAACATTACCTAGAGTTTTGCTCAGTCTGTGTGTTAATTTGCATTTAATGTGAATTTTTTTTTGCCTACATTAATTCCAGTCACCCACCTTGACCACCAGTATCTTTGACAATGGTTTACAAGCATTGTTAATCCTAAAAAAAAAAAACCAAACCAGCCAATGAGATCATCTAAGAAAAAAAAAATTAATTTAGGTTTCTTACTGTCCTAAAAGTTGCCCCTCAGCAACATCTCCATTCTCCAAAACTTCCCAGCAGTAATTGATTTTGCAATACACCTCAGAGCACAGCAATTTTGTGCTATTTGTTGTAAATGCCAAAGTCAATACATTACCCACATAGGCAAACTCCCTCCTTTTAAACCAGCCTCAGGAGTTTCCACTGAACTCAGCTCTGGCAACACACACTTGAGGAGCTCTTCCCACTCCCTCTGGGGAAAACACAGAGTGATCCACTGGTCTGCAACTGCTTTGCCTTGAAAGACCTTGTTCAGATTCATGCTCCGCTGTTCAGCAGGGCAAACAGCACAGGCAGCCAGAGGCTCAGATAAGCTGAATGAACTTCATGGCAGCCCTGACTGCCCCATGCAGTCCCTCAGCGCTCCCCCCCCCCCGTCATTGCTCAGGACCCAATATCAGCCCCCCGGGGCCATGAGCCCCTGTCCCAGTGACACTGCAGCAGGGCTAGTGGGTTAGTCTCCAGCTCCCCACAGCCCTGCCCGGCCCAGCCATGGGGCCTCCTGAGCCATGTCCACCCGAGAGCTCATGTCCTGGCCTGGCCTCAGCATGTCCCAAACCCCGGGGGGGGTACCCAATTGCTGGTTCTGGGTCTGCTCCAGTGCCCCCTGTCTGGCCTGCTCCTGGCTAGGATAGACCAGGCATCAAGGAGCTGCCAGCCTGGCTGCACACTGATGATGATTGGAAATGGCAGAGATGTAAGGAAATGGCAGAGCCAAGAGGACCCCTCCGATGAATGCTAGTCTTGTGCTCTAGTAACTAGGCAGCCGTGCCAGCCCCTGCAATAAGAAGATTTAGACTTTGCCACATGCCAAGAACACCAGGAGAGGCATGTCAACCTCCAAATGCATCTGTAATGCCTTCCTGCCATCCTTATTTTCCTGTTAATCCTTGGCAGGTGATTGCAAACGTTCCCCAAGCCTCCTTCACACAGCGGGGCCCTGGCATGTCCCTTGGCTGGGCAGGGCTGCCCGTCCCAGTGCCCCCTCCCTGTGCCACAGCACCTCGCTGCTGAGCAGGGAAGGGACAGTGCTCAGGTGGGACCATGACACCGGAGAGATGCTGCACTCCGGCAGGATGGATGGCAGGTCTGCTCCCTCCAAGTCCAACCTCAAATAAATCCTCATTGGGGATGCACAGCCAGGCTCCTCCTTTGCTAGGGTATAATACATTACATTTCTTAACGGAGGAAAAAAAGTTAATTACTTTCCAGATGCATTAGGGGAATAGCAGTGAGTGCTTTCCTGTTCATCTTTTATTTATTGTATATTACCTAACTGTTTAAAAATTTATTGTTGTGATGCCTATAATTGTCTGGGTTACAACAGACCACGCTTACTGTATGTTTTATTTTCAGAGACTGTACCATATACCTTGCAAGACAGGAAACTGGGAGCCTGAATGTCATTTTGCGAGCAAGAAAAATGCTTCCCGCTGCCTAGCGAACATTTAGGGCCAGAATAATTCCTTGAGAACTTCATTTTTGTACCGCTGTGTTATGAATTTCTGGCCAGAGCACTTAAGGGCACTGATCTGCAAAGCCAGAGGAATCAACATTTTCCTGTTAACAGGCAAACTGTCACATAAACAAATCTACTAAATATCTGCATGTAGTGGTCCAGCCAGCTACTCACTCCACAAGCACACTGGCATTTTTCTCTACTGTTGATAAGAATGTACCTTCTGTCCAATTCTATTATTATAATTATTTCTTATAATTCACTTTAAATTATCTGGAGTCAGGTTGTCTTTTCCTTACACCCATCAGTACCCTCTATTCCGTAAGATAACATATGTCCCAGTGCAAAGAAGATCTTTACTGAGATTTTGAGTAATCTTTAAAAAACCCCAACCAAACCACAAACAAAAAAGTGACCCACTAACATAAATCTCCTTTGTACTTTTTATGAATTTTTTCAGATCTCATTTTAAGCCCATTTATAACACTGATATCCTTTTTTTACTTTATTAATTTCCCCACTTCTTCATTTTCATGCCTTTTACAAGCATAGTTTCTCCCTAAAGCCTCACAACATCCCCAAATAGAAAAAATGATTCCTTAAAATAAAATCTGCTTCATCACCATCTTGTCATCCAGCCTACGAGACAGTGTTTCCACTGACTTCTCTAAGCTGTGGATAAGGCACCATATGTCTTAATTACAGAGCTTAGCAAAAGCTCTTTGCGCAGCTTTGTCACTGCATTGTACTGTATTGTGCACCGTTATTTGTAGGAGGCTGGTGCCTGGAAAATAGTTTTGACAAGAGCATCACTGATCACGTAGCAACAGACAATCCTGGCCCAAAGAGCTTGGAAGCTACGCAGGGAAGGTGGACAAAATGTGGTGGTGGGAGGAGATCCCTGGAGAAGGAAAGGATCTTGCTCAGTGCTGCATCAGAGTTTTGAAATAGAGATACCATGCTCCATAAAACCAGCTCACAAGCTGATATTATGGGATCACTCCCTTTTGAAAGTAAGCTGAGTCTTTACTGAAATGCTGTGACCATGTAGACTCTTTTCCCAGTATCTCCTCTGAACACTCTCTTCCTGTAAACCATCTCCTGCCAAGTTTGACACAGGTTGCTCAATCTTGTCTTTAACTATATCTATTGGTGTTGCATCTTTTAGCAATCATTTTGTGGCTGACCAGGACCAAAGATTGCCATTGCATCATGTACATGGTCTCTCAGTGCTCATGTACATTGTCTGCTCATGTACATTGTCTACTCCGTGCTGACGACAGCCGAGAGACTTTTTGAACCTGGAGGTCCCAGCTGCTTCAGGTCAGCCTGCCAACATTCCCCAAATACCTTTGGTTATTTCAATGCCAGTATACACTTGCTGGGCATTAACAAGAATTTGAATTCTTTCTGCCACTCCAGATAAGGCTTTATTACCCTCTTGTGTTACAATGACTGAGGTGAAACCACGCTTTTTAAAAGCTACCATTTTATGAGTGCAGGTTGCTGGTTTGTCACTGAATTCACAGCCTCCTGAGCTATTTTCACTCTTATTTTTTGACCAGTGTTCATGACTCTGTTAGGATTTAACATTCTCAGAGTGACTAGACACATCTACTCCCCCACAGCTTCAAAAGGCAATAACTACAGCAGAGGAATCAACCACTGCTGATTTCTCTTGATCCTTTCCCCAGGAGTCCCTGGTATGCAGAAGCATTTCTCAGCACTAAGTCTCCTTTTCTCAGCAATCTATCCAGAAAGCCTGAACCAGATGTTTCACAATAATAATGTTGATGCTTTCAATAAGCAAGACTTTATTAGCTCATGTAACCTGAGGCTGCCTTAGGCATCACCTCATATTGTAATCCCTCATGGCCTACTGTCAGAGGGCAGTTACAAAATCTAAACAGCCTCTATTCGGTTTCAGTCTCTGTGTACAGACTGATGGAATCCCTTAGCCTGACTTTACTTCTAATACAAACAAAAGAGGCAGGGCTGCTCATCCATCCCTCTGCCCATTTCTTCCTTCCAGGCCACGCCTGGTCAGGACTCTATATGGGTCTTCCTAAATACCCTCCAAAGCATCCTACATCTAAGTGAGGTGGCAGCTTTTCTCCCCCTCCCTAACTCTTTTCCTGGAAACCATTTATGTCCTTCAGGCAGAATGCCTTTGTCTTAGGAGGGTTCATAGCATTCATGTGTAATTTCTTTCAAAGAGAGAAGCCAGATGCTCTGCCCAGGTCTTTAAAGGCATTCGTTATATAAGTGTGTCAGGCATCATCAAATACCTTTACTATGATATGATAGTCCAGTTATCCCTGACACCTATATTTCATTCATTTCCAGTTCCTCAACCCCTTGTGTCCACCCTCCATGATAGTAAGGACTCTCTGCCCTCAACCTAATGCCTCTAGTTTTCTTCTGCATGCAGATTCTCCTTTCTCATGCTTCTGGGTTTGTGGGAATATTTTTGTTTACCAGGAAATCCAGCATCTGTGGCAGTCCGAGACCAGCCATGTCACCTCTTCACTCTGTTGTTAGGTACTACTTTATTCTCCTATTACTCACCTGCTTTCCTGGCTGTGGATCTTAAGACAACACACAGCAAACACCACGTACCGGGTGACAGTTTGAAATCACTCTGGGTTTATAAAACTAAAATGGCTCTTTTGTAAGTAAGCTATTCCCAAAGACGCTGCAACTGCAGACTGCCCAGTGAAAGCCTCTTCCACACCCCTCCTGTCTTCCACCTTTCAGCTATGTGGCTTGCAAAGCTCTGAGACATTATGCTCTCCAGCAGATCTCAGCTCAAGAGCAAAGCTCATCAACTGAGACTCTTTCTTTACTTTTTATTACTCTTTTTCTTCTCCTAATTCTGAGATGACAGCTATTAAAAAAAATGTTTACAAGTGTTTATAGCTTGTGGTGTTTCTTTCCTGGAATGCAAATCAGTTAAAAAAAGTAGTTTAGGATGCCTTCTGGAAATATCATATATGTTTTCCAGGAAGTGTTACAGTAGCTTGTGGTGCCGTAGTGCTTGGTTTCCATTAACTAATACTAATGGCTTGATGTTGTGATAACTCATGCTAAGAGAAAATGCAGTATTTAACTAATGCTACAATAACATCTCACTGTAGCATTATAAAGAACTCCTTACTGAACGAGATGGCATCACAGTTAATGCAAATGTAGTCTGTACTGGATATGCGCACCCCAAGTCTCAGCTACCTCTTTGTCACAAACTCCGGTTCATCTCGCATGGGAACTGACCCTGGCACTATGACTTCTTGATCATGTAATTCTCCTGTTGCATTAAGGTCAGCAATCACAGCACCACATCATTCTCTAGCAAACTGGTGACTTTCGAAATCATGAGCTGATATATCTTCCTGGAACACTGGAGGATCTCTCAGACATATTTTATTAGCTTGAACAAATGTGATGAAGGTAGTATACAACTTTCCCTCTCACTTCCACAGATCCAGGGAAAATACATGGCATCCACACTAAAAGGGGCTTCCATAAACTCAGTCTACGTCACAGCATCGAAAACTGTGCTCAGCCATATTTTTACCAGAGAGGTTTGCTGGCTGTGCAACACCATCACTGTCGTTACATCAGTGCAAACACTTATAGTTCTGACGAGCTCACTTTTGCTGGAGGGAGATGTGGAAATCCTCTGCATCAGCTATTGCTTCTTTTCCCAAGTGTGGTAACACTGTCTGATTTTATGGATCATGATACTCATCTTTACAGTCCACGCTTTTCAAGAAGCTAACCAGTAATTATTGGGAGCCAACATATATTCTCCTTCCATTTAGAATAGAAAATAGCTGTGTCAACTATTGACCACTACAGTGTACATAATTCAGTTACCTGCTGATTTTGCATATGCAGAAAGATCAGGCTGGAAAAGTATGAGTGAGATTTTTTTGGAGTATAAGAATTATTTCAAAAGGAAGAGATTTTCTTTAATTACTCTTCATTGGATTTGGGTAAAAAAATTCTAAACAACTTCAGAACCATTACTCATAGAAACAATACTTAAAAATAAGCATGATATCTACCACTTGCCTCCTATAAGAGTACTCCTTCTTTCCTACACATACCCACACTTACACAAGTTTGTTTAGTAAACCTGTATCTCCACCACTGACTTAAAAAGTAAGGAGCTATGTGTAACCACCATTCCATTAAGTGAAGCCATAATTGATTACGTAGTGTTTGCTGGTATTTTAAGCTGCATCCCCCCACTTTAAGCAGCAGGCTTATAATGGAAGGTGGTGCATCCATTTGAAAAGATGGTGGTTGCAACAGGTTGTAATGGGTGTGTCGAGAACCTTTGGATTAGTTATCATCTATGGGGTTTTTCCCACCTTTTATACTATTAAAAACGTACCTTAAAAAGTGTAAGTATTAATACAGGAGCATCCGCCAGTTCCATATAAAGGGTACACCTCTGATGCTGAGGGAATGTTAGAAAAGCTCATGTCTTCCTGTACCAGCTAAGATTCCAGTCTGGAGGAGGAGGAAGTGGAGCCAGCTCTGTATATCACTCCACACTGAGGCACAGCAACACTGGCTGATAGATTTACTTTAGTATGAGGATACTTATTCCTGAGGGGGTTTTGGCTAAAAATGATGAAGAGGGAGACTGGGTAAGAATTTAATCGAACTTCCATGTCAGCTTGTGAATCAGGGAGGGCTTTCCAGATGGTGATGAAGTAAGGCAAGGAGCTGTTTTTCTAAGCAGTTCCTCTAGAGGCAAGAGCTGCAGACACCTGTTGCATTTAGAAAGCCTGAAGCAGTGGAAGGACAAGTCTGCAGTGTGCGGACAAGTCTGCAGTGTGCTGGCAGGCTTCTGCTGGGCTTTGGAGTGAATGTAATGGTCCTGCCTGGACCTGTGTGTCGGGGAGCAAGAGAAGGAATGATGCCAGGCTGAAAGGAGGAAATAAGGAGGTTAAACAAATAACTGTAATTCATGAATTAACAGTGTACTGTGTCTGCCTTGAGATCTGAATACAATGGCTTTCAGTTAAATACAGTTTTCTGCTGAGCTAGTTTTTGGGATAGCTCGTTGTAATGACTTCCTAAAACACTGAGCTTGAATAAATAGAAAGGCTCTCAGGGACTTGCTCCAACGGAGCTTTATTTCTTCCACTCTAACACACCATGTTCTTTCCCTCCAGTAATAATTGCTACGGGACGCAGTGGAGAACAACCCCTACTGTGTAACAACGTATAACATTTGCAACCCTAACCATTGTTATGTGGCTACAGCAGGAAATAAAGGCAAGCACCACAGTAGTCTCTAGTTATCTTACACCTTTCTTATGCCATGTCAGAACTGGACCAATCTTGGTTGAGAACAAGGAAATTGAGCTACCTGGATAACTCACTCTTGAAAGCTTTTGAGGCCTAGGTATTTGCAGGGCAGTACTGGCAAGCAGTGAAAGAACAGGATGTACATAATAAAAAATGAAATGCAATCAAGGAATATGGAAGTAAATAAATGCCCTGCTCAGCTCAAGTTGTTGTAATGCAAAGGTATTCAGACCAGATTTTGTGCAGCTTATAACATTTGTAGTAAAAGCACCCATTCTGTAAAACTGGATTTCTCCCAGGAAAATTTGCAAAAGAATATGAAAGCAAAATACATCTGCAAGCATAAAGGGCAGCACTCTGAGGTTAGTAAAGAAACAGCATTCTTTCTTGGATCCCCTAATACATTTTCAAGCCTAGGTATTACAGCTGACCAGCTAAGAACATGTAATCCACTTTAATTGAACATTTTACTGCATGTTTCCTGTAGCTATGGAACAGTAATGTCTTCACAGGAAAGATAATAGCTGTGTCTGTACTCTCAGGGGCAGCCCTCAGGCCAGCTCAACACCAGGCTTGTCTTCCTTGCATACTGGAAACCTATTATTCTCATTAGATATCAAAGGCAAAGCACGACACAATAGGTTTAAGCTGCTCCTGGAAAATGCAGGTTAAGTAACAATAAGAGAGCTGTAAAGGTAAGTAAATTCAGGCAGCTGAACACAGTACTGCTGGATGATTAAACAGGGTCTTCGTGGGAGATATTTAAAGTTTAATCCTACTAGTATAAGTAATTTTTAGCAAGCAGCATCTGTGAGGGGTGGGGGTGGTCAGTGTTTAATGCATTCTCTGCCACAGAATTAAAACTTGCTTGGTTTACCTAATCTGGTGGAGGGGTGGGGAAGCAGACGGTGTCCAATCTGCAAAATCAGCCCTGGATTCTGCAGGTCCAGGTCTTCCCAGCTTTCACTGGTAAAACAGAAAAGCTACCCAATGAAAACATTCAAAGAATCTTCCAGAAATATCTATCCTTTCTCCTTGGAAAGAGCACAGTAAGTCTGTTACCTGCATAAAATGTACCAGCTGTTTTTCTCCAGAAGAGCACTGCAGCCTGTGGAAATCTTACACTCTTCACCTCAGTGAATTTAACATGAAAATAATAATTAGGAAAAAAAAGTTTTTTGAATTGTTTGAATGGTTTGCATGCAGTATAATTTAGTGGTAGGAAAAAAAATGGGCCCAGCTCGATATTTATTTTGCCTTGAACCTGTTTCACTCACATTCTCTGCAAAGTTTTAAATAATTTTTTGTTGTTGTTTACTTAATGGAAAGAGGGGCAAGGAGATTGACAGCAGGAAGTAAGGGTACTAAAGAGAAGGATTGAAAATTACTGCAAATGTGAAGACTATTCTTTCTGTTTCCCTCTCCTTTACAGGAACTTTCTGCCATAACAGGAGCAATGCAGCTTCAGTGGTTTCAAGTTTGAAATCAACAGTATAAAAGCAATTAAAATACTCAGCCCACTGATAATACCTTTCACCAGGGGATCTCACAGCACTCTATCTTTATCCTGCCCTATTCCACAGTGTAGCTATTTGAGGAACTGAAATCATCGTTGCCTGCCTGGGCGTTTTAGCAATCACACAGCATCTTTTTTTTTTTTTTTCTCCTTAAACTCTGCCTTATGGCAATACTGAATGACTGAAGTTTCTGCCTCTCATCTTAACCAAAATGGAATTGTGGATCCATTTCAAAAAGTGTCAGCATGACTTCACATTTCTGCATGTATGATGTACTTTTATTATAGGTCTGTTTCCTATCCTTAGTAAGATCATACAGGGTAAGGTATATACTATCAAACCTGCAAGTTAATTTAGGAAGTTATTTGGACTGAGGTGGGGCAATTCAATAACTTCAGCTACAGGGCTTCTGATGCAAAACCGAAAATGATGCAGCCAAATAGTACAAAGCACTGGTCCAGATAAAAGTCTCTTTCCTGGTTCAGATTTTTATGGGTTAATATTGCTGTGGAAGTCTTTATAAGAAACCAGATGTCTTCTGTATTCTCACAACTAGCATAAAACAAGCATAAATACATCGGCTCTTTGCACTACAGTTAATGTGGCAAAGATTTAACTGCATACCCAATCCTGATCTGGATTCAATTTCTAGTCCAGGAAAATCCAGAAGTGCATAGATTCAGTATTAATGATAGTAGGACTATGCCACTGTATCTTCAGAAAATATATGAGCATTGCTTTATAATTAGTATAATATATCAGTGACAGGCTTTAATATCAATTACAGTATTCTGGAATACAGATGAGTCATAACTGTTTAGTCTCCCTTAAAGACAGACTCAGAAAAAGCAAAACTGAGTGGTTTAGGTTGGACAAATCATGAATTAGATTCCGTTGCTTGCAATACAGACAGACTTCACCACATTTCACCAAAAAACTCTGAAATTAAAATAATGGAATAATAAAATATGTGAAATAAGCACATTTCTCTCTCTAGTCTAGTAGTTAAGATGATCAGTCCATTCACTGAATTCTCCATCATAAGAGGTGAAAATTGTATTTAGATATATTGAATGTTTCAATATATTTCAGTGGTATATATTTCAAGACATTTGAGATTTATATAAAGTTGCTGGTGAGTAGGAATTTTTCTCCCTCACTCAAACAATCTGAGCATTTATTTCCAGATGCCTTAAACAAAAGGAGAGCTAATGTACAGTGGCATATTAATGCTTCCATTTTCTTTAAAGCAGTGTCTGACAGAAGAATAAATTACTTCCTTGGGTCTGAAAATGTGTACAGAAGTAATGACCTGGTGAACAAGAGAAAAGCAAAGTCACTTAAACAGAAAGGGAAGTTGCACATGTGGTGTACTAACAATCCTAGAGACAGAACCAGAGCTCATTTTGTCTCTGGCAGAAATTCTTCCCTTTATTCAGGTATCCAACGGGAAAAAAGCCTAAATCCCATGGAACTGGGAGATACTAGCTTCATGCAATTATTTATTACCAGTGTTATATCACTATCATATCCTGGTGATGCCTCAACTGAAAAATGGCTTGATTGTGGTAACGAGGTTCCTACATGACATTGCAGACAGCTCCTCCTGAAGGAGCTGACAAGCCCAGGACAGGAAACACACAGCAAAGGGGGAAAAGGAAATATTATCTCTATTTTCTGAACAGGCAAGGGTGATGCAGAGACAGGGTACCAGGGAATTTGTGTGCTTTGAGCCTGAAATGTCCTTGGGCAGCATGGCAGTGCCTTTTCTACAGAACCACCATTGTTCCTGGAGATGCTACTGGGTGCTCTGCAGGGTTTTGGTAGGAGGTAAGCATTCACAAGCAGATAGCCACATGTACCTTTTCCTTCAATGACATAGGGCAAAACAACACTAGACACCAATGACTGCTAGGAAATTCCCTCACAGTGGTGAATCTAAGGCTAAGCAGCAGGAAAAAAACCTAATTTTTGTCCTTCTGTGCTTTGTTCTTGTATCCTTTGCTTCCAAAGAGGCATTAAAAAGGATGGGCATGTCCCAGATTTGAAGTGAAAGGAACCAAGAGTCTGTCATGACATTTTTTTAGAAGAGATGATGCTTGAGTAATGAAAACAACATTTGCCCAGCTGAGGGACAGCAAAAGAACAGTATTTATCCTTGATTCCTAGCATGTGATCTTGAGTCCTCTGTGCCCAGCTTTCTGATATCTCTGTGCTTCTGTTTCCTAACATGCAAGTGCAGACTGCAGCAGCAGCAGTCTGCGCAGAACGCACAGGCAGCCTGCAAGCTTCAGGTAAGATTTTTGTCTGAAAGGGATTATGCATCTTCAAGCACTGAGTATCATTAAGATGTGGAAATACAGAGTATCGAAACAGACCTTGCTTGGATCTAGATCTTCTCTGATTAATTTCCAAGTGCTGAGACTGGGCCACTAGATGACCTCATCTATCGCTAATGCAGACTACTTTGTGGGACTTGTTAATAGGGTTGCATGCACATTATAACCTAGAAACTCTGGGTTATCACTGATGCTTGCAGCTGCCATGGCAACAGAGTTGGTAGGCTTTCAAAGAGCTTTTTTTTTTTAAGGCCTCCTTGAAAGCATGAGGTATTTATCATCCAGCATGCACAAGCAGGCTTAGCTATGAAAACAGTCTGCCTAGAAAATGACAGACACTGTCTCCCTTTAGTTTCACTGTAGCTCATATTTTTTAGTTCTGTGTTCATGCTACTGCATTTAACAAGGTTTTCATTAAAGCCTTTATTTTTGTGGCATATAACTAAGCAAGGTTTTCAGGACTTTCCAGTGTTCAGGTTTTAGCTTTGCAATTCTCCTTGATGTTACTGGGAGTTGCCCGGAGCAATTTTCCTTGAAGACTTTTCAAAATTCAAACCTCACTGTCTTTGTCTAGGAACAGTGGAAAAAAATACAAGCTAAATCAGTGGAAAAATAAAAATCTGCTATTTTCAAATGAGGATAGAACTACTGAGGATCTATCCACAGAAAGTAATTGTTTTGATTCTGTATAGCTCTAATATTTTACTTTGAGGAGCATTTGCTATGTGTTCCCTCCTAATGGCACCAGAATAACCACTGTTTTCTATATCTTTGATGGGTGGCACCTCTGTAGATGTGCTCACCGAAGAGACTCTTTAAACTTTAAGTAAACCACAATAAGGGCTGTACAGACTATGAAATATACAGTCTCCACCTAGCAGTCTCAAAGCCCTTCAAAAACATGAAAGCTTTAAGACAGACAGTACCAGAGTCGTGAATTCCTGTTTGCCCTTCATTGACAGAGAATGGAGGCACTGACAGGTTAAGCCTGTCAGTAACTGGCAGTTACTGAGTAAGCCAATCTCCCACTCTGCCACTGGCCTGAGATTCCCCTTGAACCCATTTCTTGGGATTAATCACTGGCTAATCTTTCTTTCCTTCTTAAATATGCATTTAAAGGACTGGATAGAGGCAGCGTGGAGTGTTCCAGCTGACAATCTGGTTCGAATTTTTAGAAGACTAGATTATATCTACATGCTTTAGGAAGAGTCAGGAAGCCTGCCATTTATCATCCTTCATTTGTGTTGTACTGCATTTTCAAGATTGGGGCTCCATTCTGCCAAGTGATCAGTTGCAAATCAATTGCAGACACCTTTGTGGGAAAAGATGACACACATTCTCTAGAAAGACATGATTCATGGCACAGCAGAGCTGGAAAGTCTTGCTTCCTGCACAGTTCTGAAACTTCCACCAGTACCTTACCACACTTCCTTAGTGGTAAGTCAACCCCAGGAAGCACGCTTTTTAAAACTGAGTCTAGGTATCTTCAGGGACTGAGGATTGTCCTTAAAGAAGTTTTATATTTTTCATGAAAATAGCCTTTCCTCAAGAACAGAGTTGGGTTACTGCGTTATAAAGTCCAAAGCAGTCAGAGCACACAGTAAACTGATTACACCTCTCTGGGCCTCTTCCTTCTCACCTGCATCCCTCTGCTCCCCTTGCACCTCACCTGCTTGACCTTTAAGTGCTGGTAGGATCACAGTCAAGCTGGTCTGGATATAGACCATCCTTTACAATTAATTCAAATTAGTGACAAATTAAGTTGTTTAAAGCCTTGTTTTTGTGTGAAACAATAAAATTGCGCTCTGGACTGCCTATACAGTATTATCAGGATAATAATCAGCTGCCTCTCTGACATGGGATTAGTGCCTAAGACACAGTGCTAAGGTAGGCCCTAACTTGTGACTGTAGTGATTTGCATTGAAATTTTGAGTCAGATTCTCCACAGGTCTGATTTGGTGTTGCCTCTTGAAGTCAATGGGGCACATACAGTCTGTAGCAGCTGAGGACCTGTCTGTTTATTTATAGGCTAGAGCTTTACCAATGCAACTTGGTTTTCTGAAATGTTAAAATACAAAACACCACATGAATTACATGGAGGAAGAGTTCCTAAATATTTTATTAATAGAGCAAAAGTACAAAAGCCCTTTTCAAGGGAGCAGAATGCGGTACTACCTTCCACAAAGCAATCTTCTTCTGCTTCTCAGAAAAGGAGGACAAAGGCAAAACAGAACCAAGAAAAGTGAATTCCTTCATTTGGACAAAATTAAAATTGACAAACACTGGGCAAAATGCACAATATTACTGTCATCCATCCTTAGCTTTGTCACACCTGGTTTTGGATCCAGGTCTGATTTCCTGTGAAAACAGTGCCTTGGAAAGAGACCAAGAAATTTCAGTGATTATCTGGCAGTGGGGTCTGCCCAAGAGTGAGAGTAGCCAGGCAGCATTTGCTGATGGATCCAGCACTATGACTGTGTGTGTCAAGGCTGGCTGCCTCTGGCCCTTGGCAAAACTATGTGAAAAATGTGGCATAGTCTGCTGTGAGGGTACTCTCAGCAGAACTAAGAATAAGTAATAAGAAAGAATATAAAAATTATGAGGGGAACTGGGGTCAATGCAATAGGATGATGTACCTGAAAGCAGGCTTAATTTTATTTGCTGCCTATGGAAAGGCTTTTTTTTACAAGGAGCAATTGCCGAGGATGTTGCCTTTGTCTTACATGTGGATGCCCTTGGTTATGTGTCCTCCCTTAAACTTTTTTTAACCTTCTTATTAATTATTTATACATCTGTAAGCTTGGGGATATGTAAAAGCACTCTACCTTCCACATTCAACCTCCGTATATATTGGGAAGGAGCAAAATACAGTCATGGAGGGTAGCTCAACATTTGGCTTCAATGAATTCCCAAAGATCCTTCTGTTGCCTGCTTCTCTTCCTCATGCCTTATAGATTGATAAGACATAGCCTAAGATGCCTGAAACTTAATAATATCTCAGTGATTTTCCTCCTAAAGGAGGCAAGTGATTTGGTGGAACTTTTTCTAGTGCTGCACAGCATCCAGAATAGGCTGGAAAGCAGTGAGAAAGAAGTAGAACTCGCCCATGAGTTTGGCTCCCTCTTCTGAAGCAGGGAACTCTCTGGCCTACAGGCAGTCAGTGCTGATTCACAGGAGCAACATTGTGAGCTACAGCATAGCAAAGATGGGTCTTTTCTCCGACCAGAAGACTTTATATACCATGCACCTTCCCAAAAGACCAATGCTACTTCCAGTATTAAAAGTCATATAAGACTTGGCTGGTGTTGGCGAAGATATCAGAAATCCCAGCAGAGTTATTTTAAAATTCGTTTAATGGAGTCACCAGATCAGTCCCATCCCACCCTTTACACCACATCATGTGATGTCACAGCTGTTGGCTTCTGCTAAAGCAGGGCAAGGACTGACTAAAACTGGCACTGCTTCTTACAAGAGAAAAGGAAATGTATTTAAATATTTTTGAGGAGAAGCTTGCCCCAGTGAGGCTCTAAACCACCGAAGTGGAAATTCATATTTGTGTTGACCTATTCTGAATTGAAGACCCATTCTGAAGATCTGATCTGATGAAGGATCTGATCACACAGGGCTCCTTTTGGACTAGAACCCAGAATCTGGATTTACCCCACTGAAGTTTAGGCACATAGATAAGCTTAAAATTCCTTTAAAACCAGTATGCCCAAAAGGTTATTCAGGTTATAGATGAAGTAAATTACTCCCCAGAAGAGTCACTATCTTCTGATTTATGAAGGATTTTACATGCTTGCAGCCCAAATACCACCCTACCCTTGCTTTCACTGGGAAGAAATTCACCTCCAAGATTCTACAGCAAAAACTCTTTCTCTCTTTCCTTTATATGTGAGATTGGGGTGCTCAGTGCTCCTTATTCCTCTACACATTATGACAACATTTACATAAGTAGCTAATTGTATTGGGTTGTTGTGGTTCAGTCCCGGTTGGCAACTAAACGCCACGCAGCCGCTCTCTCACTCCCCCTACCCCTCTGGGATGGGGGAGAGAATTGGAAGAGCAAAAAAAAAAAAACTTGTGGGTTGAAGTAAAAACAGTTTAATAATAATAATAATAAATAATGATAATAATGATTATGATAGTAATAACAATAATGATAATATAATAAAAAAGGAAAAGGGAAAAAAACCAAAACATGAATGATACAACTGCTCACCACCCGCCAACCGATGCTGCCCATCCCCGAGCTGTGATTGCTGCCTCCCTCTCCCATCCAGCTCCTCCCAGTTAATGTACTGGGCATGACGTTGCACGATATGGAATATCCCTTTGGCCAGTTTGAATCCACTCTCTTGGCTGTGCCCCCTCCCCTCCCGGCTTCTTGTGCACCCAGCAGAGCATGGGAAGCTAGAAATGTCCTTGACTAGTACAAGCACTACCCAGCAACAACCAAAACATCTGTGGGTTATCACCATTGTTTTCGTACTAAGTCCAAAGCACAGCACTATGCCAGCTACAGTGAAGAAAATTAACTCTATCCCAGATAAAACAGTGACATGGATTTACATGGAAAAGTTTTGGCAGCAGGGGGGCTACAGGGGTGGCTTCTGTGAGAAGCTACTAGAAGCTTTCCCCATGTCTGATAGAGACAATGCCAGCTGGGTCCAACATGGACTTGCCCCTGGCCAGGGCTGAGCCCATCAGTGTCAGTGGTAGCGCCTCTGGGGTAACATATTTAAGAGGGGAAAAAACTGGTGCACAACAGCAGCTACAGGAGAGAGAAGTGAGAATATGTGCGAGAAACAGCCCTGCAGACACCAAGGTCAGTGAATAAGTAGGGGGAAGAGGTGCTCCAGGTGCAGAGATTCCCCTGCAGTCCATGGAGGTTAATGGTAGAGCAGATATTCACCTGCAGGCCCTGGTGAAGACCATGGTGAAGCAGGTTAATGTGGAGGACCCCACACCAGAGGAGGTGGATGCACCTGAAGGAGGCTGTGACTCTGTCGAATGCCTGCACTGAAGCAGGCTCCTGGCAGGACCTGTGACCCTCTGGAGAGAGGAGCCCACGCTGGAGCAGCTCCTGAAGGGCTGCACCCCACAGAAAGAACCCACACCAGAGCAGTTTGTGAAGAACTGCAGCCTGTGGGAAGGACCCATGTTGGAGAAGTTTGTGGAGGATTGTCTCCTGTGGGAGGGACCCACACTGGAGCAGGTGAAGAGTGTGAGCAGGAAGGAGCAGCAGAGACAATATGTGATGAACTGACAGCTGCTATTCCCCATCCCCCTGTGCTGCTGGGTGGGGGGGAGGTAGAGAAAATTGGGAGTGAAGTTTTGCTCAGGAAGAAGGGAGAGGTGAAGGGAAGGTGTTTTAAGATTTGGATTTATTTCTCATTACCCTACTCTGATTTGATTGGCAACAAATTAAATTAATTTCCCCAAGTCAAGTCTGTTTTGCCCAAGACAGTAATTGGTGAGTGATCTCTCCCTGCTGTTATCTTGACCCATGAGCCTTTTGTTATATTTTCTCTCCCCTGTCCAGCTGAGGAGGGGAGTGATAGAGCAGCCTGGTGGCCACCTGGCATCCAGCCAGGGTCAACCCACCACACTAACGCAGGGACAGCACACAGTCTTGTGGAAGCATTATGCCAAAGCAAACATCAATATAGGGTAAATTACAGGGAGTGCTACTTGAGTACCATTTCTGCCTCTGAGATGGTCTTATGTTGTATTATTGTTTTTGCTGCTTCATACAGAGGTTTTCCATTGCATTATTAAGAGAATAGGTAATGTACTTGTAGCACAGATGGAGCAGCATGGAGAGGCTGGCTGCCTTGGCTACAGTTACGGGAGGCATCTGTCTTGGAGTAGGAAGCAGAGGTAAGATTCCCTAATCCTTGTCATTTGCTCATTCTGGCTGAGGAAAGCTGCTGGTTTATGTTTCCTCCTTGGGATCTCACTTATGTTAAAGAGTAGATTAATTATGCTGACATGTTAAAGTCCACAGAATTTTAGAGTACTTTGTATGAATGATGCAGCAAATGCAAATCTTGCAGTCTTGCAAATGATGCACACGTGTCTGTTCCCTTGTATGGGCTATAATCTTCACACATTAAAAAGCAAAGGATTGATGCAATGAAGTTGCTGTTTCCTTTCAGATTGGCACTACTGGTGATTAAAAGTAAATGTTTCTGCTTTATGCCCAACATATCAGAAGATCGCTGTATTTTTTGGTTTTCTCCCCTGCACTGAAACTCTCTTGTTATAATTTTTAAAAGTGATGTGTAGGTATTTTGATAATGGAACATTTTAAGTACTTTGAATGGCTGTCTGTAACCTGGAACATTTTTTTTAAAAGCTTAGAGCACTGACTGTAATGTATAACTGTTTTGTGTGGTTCCTTTTTCTGCTATATCCCATTACTCTTCTCTGAGGTGAGTAACACTGGTCCTGAATTGACTAGCAGTATGACAGAAATGAAGGAAACAAGATAGCTTCCCAGCTGTGGTTTCAGCACAGCGGTACTTGGCACAGAGCATGAAATGAGTAAGGGACGAGTATCCTGCCGGCTTTCCACTCTCCCTTGCCCAGTCCTAAGCCCAGAGCTGGTCTGGCTCAGTGCAGGGTTGGAGGCTGCTTTAATTTCTGGTGATTGACACTGGCCCTTGAGGCTGCCAAGCATGCAGGGGGCTGCAGGCGTACTCCATTCCCAAGCTTAATGTGCATATTTTGCTTAAAGCAATATGTTCTGGCAGAGGTATAAGGTTGCCATTTTATTGGTGCCGTGAAACCCATCGACTTCCCGGGAGAGCAGACCTCCTTGGCCCATGGGCAAGACATCTATGTAGTGGCTCCAGATAAAAGACTCACTGCTTTCCACTGTAAATTGATTTGCATCTGGCTTTTCTTACTTTTGTGAGTTTGAAAGCAACCCTGTGCTGCCAAGACAGAAATGGCCAACTCAGCATGATGGTGTTTGAAAAAAGAACAGTCAATGTGGCCCTGCCTCTCAAGCCCTTGAGATACATTAAAGTAAAAGACGCAATGTGTGGGCTATCAGCATCCTAACAAAGTGGCAGTCAGGTGAGGCTTGGAGGCAAGGGAGGCAGGAGGAAGGCCGTCACCAATTTCCCCACCTCTGATTTATGACACCTTTGATGGCTACATGGAAGGAGCATCACTTAGTGAATTATTCCAGATGGCCAGACTGGTGAAGGGAGTCTCTCTGCAGCAACAGGGCAGGATTTACAGCTCGTGCTGTTCAGTGCTAGGAGTTGCAGGTAAATCCAGGACTGGAGCCACGAGCCTCTCTGCTAAACAATCAGCTCCCCAGGCCCTGAATCAGCGTGTGCCACCCAGCCCCTGAAAGACCAAGCAACCCCTCAGGGAAAACCCATGTCCCAGCTCACACCCTTGCAGGTTTGCTCTGCTCTCTTACCCACTCCTGCAGCATAGCAGATTACAATGGATCGTTTCCCTCCATCTGTCTCAGGCACATGTGAATTGCAGAGCCAAATGCGCACTACTAGACAAGGGGAAAAGATATTAAATCATATCCTTCTTATAATATGTCATGGTTACATCTAGAATGATACGCCACAGAGCGCTTGAGCCCATGCTTCTCTCCTTTTTTTTAAAGTATGTTAAACTGCGCCACGTCATACAATTTATTGCACACTCAGCATGTCTACTCAGAAGTGATTTTCTAGTGTTGGCAACAATTTTTTACCTGCTCGTCAGCCATAGGGCTTTACTATGCCCAATGAATCAATGTTGTTCCCACTGAGCAGCAGGCAGGAATCCTCCACGGCTGTTGGAGCAATCCCAGCCAGCTCAAGCCATTAGCTGTAAAGACTTTCTGACTACATTTGCATAAAGTGATTTCTTCCCTCTTATTTCTCCTTGGGTTATTTTTCTATTTCATTCCTAGATATTAATGACATCCTATAAATAGCAGGGAGCATGCTTTCCATGCCCTGGGAGCAACACAGAAGCTTGAGGACAGCAAGCTTCCACTTTTCTGGTTGTCCTCAGTGGATTTACCTGGCCAATGTTATGAAGGTAAGTGAAGCTTTAGTGTAAATACAAGATTTACACAAGGATGCGCACACCCTTTGCATTCAGTGGGAAAAAACAGCTGTCAATACCTACAGAGCTGTGAAAAAGTACTAATCTTCAGAGCTCTCATAATCTCCAGAAGCAAAGCTGGAAGAGGGGCACGTGTCAGAATCAAGAGGAGATATATGGAAATGAGAAGGCAAATCTGAGGCAGAGAGGGCTGATGTTTGCTGCTTGTGGTTCCCACCGCGCATGCGAAAAGAATTATCATTTCTCCCCACATTTGTCCTACAGCAGTCTATGTCCTCAATTGTGGTGTCTGCCTGCTAGTGGAAAAAACAATAGAGCAGCAGTTTCATTGTAAAATGCATCAAGAGAAAAGATACAGCACAAAGTAACAAAGTTAAATGGCTGTCAAGTACGTGGTAAATCATGAAAAGATACCAGCCAACAGTTAGCTACATTTGGCCTAAAGGACCATAGCTGGGGTAGGGAAAGAACAAAGGTACTGATATGCTAAATTACCACCTCATCATCAGCATGATGCTGAAGCAGAGGGTTAAACTACTTTTTTAGGGGCTGCCTTGCCTGATGCATTCATGAGATGATATGATCTGACAAGTTAGTGAGAGCTTTACCCCTCCCCTACCAGTGGAGACTTTCTTCCTGCTTCTCAGCAGAGACAGCATTGATTTGCTGAGCTCAGAATAACCCTGTGGGTGAGAGCTGTTGTGCTTTCATACACAGCATCTGTCTGAGACGTGTCTGTCCCAGACATCATTTTGGGAAAGAAAACCCTTCTCACTTAGGCTGGAAGCCAGTATGGTCACAGACGTCCTGGGCTGCAAAAGGGAAAGAAGAGGGACAAAGCAGGTCATAATATGAAGATTCATAGAGCTAAACTGTCAGCATGCAAAAACTGTCATGGTATGTGAAGCTAATCCACAGTATTACAGGACACAGCATTTCCCCTTTCAGGACCAGCATCAGGCAGCCCTGACCAGTATGTATGTATCATGGACAGCTACCTAGGTCATAGCTAGCTAGAGGTGGTGAACTGGCACATTAAATGAATAATACACAATTCCCTCTGCACCCCAAAGTGCCCTTCGATAGCAGGAGGCTGGGTGGGGCACAATTAGAGGATACACCCTCTTCTCAGCTGCCCAGACACCTTGGATATGTGTGTCTCAAAAAATCAGCTGAGTTAGTTGGGTAACGCTTCTGCAGTTCAAGCTCCACCTGTTACCAAAAGTTTGATGATAATGGACAAAAACTGGGGCTGAACGAGAATAATTTGTGCAGCAGAGTACCACTTAATGGGTTTGTCTCAAGACACTGAGGTTTGCTCAGAAAGGAAAGTCTGAAATTTTTCCTCTTCCAGCACATCGCCCTACCAGCCCAGAGTCCTGCAGATTCATACCTCTTTTAATTTGCACTCATCTATGTCAAATCATGAGGAGCACATTACTAGAATATAATATGAACTGTTTGACTGAAAAAGTATGATCTCCAACTCTAATAGGCAATTCTAGCTAAGCATCAAGTATCATCTGGCAGACATGACATGTGAAACTACCATATGGTGAGGAGCCATCTAAATAAAGCACTATGCTCCAAGTTCTGCACTGGCCTGTGAAAAAACATCTTGCTGTCCTGAGGACAGGCAGCGCACCCCCATCTGAAAAGAAGCATGGATCACGTAGTTATTTCACAACTGTGAAATTGTGAACAACAAGTAAATAGCATTCTAGCCAATCCTTGTTTCATCTCTAAGGATTTCTTAAAATGTTTTTTTTTTTTTGTTCTGCAGAGAGTTATTACGTATCTTGTGTGGAAAGAAGCAGGTGGAGTATGTGTGTGTACTCAAGCATATGTGCATGGTGCTCATAGGTTGGGGGTTTGACAGCAATGGGGTCTGTTTATATGGGGACAAGGGAAATATGTTTTCTTTGCTCCCTTCAGGAGCAAATGAGCAGTGAGTGGGTGGGAGATGTAGGGAGCGCGTCTGTCTCTAATCATCTATGTTCTGGGTGGTTGAGAGAGTATGTTGAGAGGGGTGCTGCTGCTTTCACGGCTCAGCATACATGTGTTGTGCTGCACTTCTAAGGCAAAGTGCCCCTGGCACATCTCCTGCCATGGACTGTCCATTTTTCCTCGACTGGGGCTGGGCAAAGTGCATGGTCCAGGCACCTACATAATCACAAGGACTGCAATGACACAGATTCAGAAGCAGAAGTATGTAAGAAGCCAACAACCTGACATACTTTTTCTTGATCTGTTACTAAACTTGTCTTAATATTACATCCTAACAGACACTGCTGATCCCCTACCCTACACTCCCAAAGCCACATTAACAAATGAATTTTTATTTTTTTTTAAGAATATGGACTTCAGCTGCACTGATGGACTACTGATAACTGCCCCTGTGGGGAAACTGTCCTATATGGCTTTGTCATATAAGCAGATGGGGTGAGGAGTTGGGAAGTGCTTTGGAGATCCATTGCTTGCAGCAAATTAAATACTTGAGACAGCAAAAGATGACCTGGAAAGAAGAGTCTAGGCAAAGATAAAGAGCAATATACCAGAATAAGCAAAGATAGGTAGGCAAAAATGCAGCACAGGGAAACTCCTAAACGTCTGAATGTACAAGGAAAGGAAGATGAATTTTGCTTAGGCAAATACGAACTCTTCAGCCAGAGTAATTCACATTGAAGGAAAAAGATCAAAGAAAACCAGTGAAAATAGTAATCGGAATTTTAATATGCTACTCAGTAAAGACTAAGAAAACTCTTGCAGATGACAGTAGAAACACTTTCTAGAGATCAAAGTTTAGCTAGAGATAAAAGACAGAACAACAAACTAACGTTTTGTAATTTTCCCACCCCCTATAACATTCTCCATGCATTATTTATGAAGAGACCAGTAGGCTTTTTTGGGGGGGAGAAGATATTAGATGCATCTTTGATGGGGCTCCTTAAATTTCAGAAAGCATTCCAGTTGCAGTGGTCCCTGGCAAGTTTGCTATCAATTTCAATGGCATTGGAATTGGGTACATGGTAAATTTAACAATGAAAAACAAACCAGACACTTTTAGTTCCTTATGGTGTGTCCCAAATAGCTTATAAAACACAAATGCTTCCTCAGTCATTAGGGATGAACAGGTCCCCTGGCATCCTAAATAGAATGCAAAATGTGGATCAAAATGGGTAATAAATTGAATTAATGTGGCAAAGACATAGGCTGATGTCAAACTGATGTTAAGGGACTGACTTATATTGAACTTCTCCTAGGAGACAGCAACATAGAGAAATGGTTAGTCCTTCATTTCTAGCACAGCTACCAAGCAGTCTGTTGCCATGCTACTGTATCTAGGTGGCATCTAACTGGTGCATATAAGGAAAATCCTGGTTCTCTCAGGCTTTGTCCTTGGCTGGGATGCTAGCAGGAGGCTTGCATACATCAGCTGAACAAGCTGTCTTCCTCCAGCTGTGACCTGGACCGGAGGAAGGTGAGGACATGCCACACAGTGGTATCTCTCCCTCACCATGGCATACTGCTGTGATGACTACTTCTTTCTCTGCATTTGCACTGTGGGAGGGAGTGTGGAGGTGCGCCATGTGCTAGATGCCTTTCACATCCCTCTGTGCCTGAACACTCGTTTTCTGTAGAACTGAACCCATTTAACATATAAATGTGTCTCTGGGGAAACAAAATGGAGGGTGGGATTTGCCAGATGGAACTTCACAGCAGCAAATTTAAAGGATGCTGGGAAATCTTTTGAAAGGGAAGGTGGCAAACAGTTGAAAATGGAGAAAAACACATAATGGAAACAAACTGGAGAGGTAGAAAACAAAAATAACTAAGTGGTTGGATGAGTGAAGGTTAAGAAAATGTTCCCATTGAGTTAAATGACTGGAATGGAAGTGGTCAATAGACTCGCCTTCATCTAGAGCTCACCCTTTTTCTCTGTGTTTCCCTAAATCAGGCAAAACATTGTAGAAGTCCCAGTTATGGAGATATGCAAGGCCGGGGTCATATCTCCTTGCACAATGAGAACCAGACCCATGTCCGTAGGGAACTTTCAAAATTTCAAATAGAGGAAGTCTAAAACCTGAGCTATCCATTTTCCCCCAACCAAACATGCATTTTTATGGCTTTAGGAGTTACTCTTCACCCTGAAGCAATTATACAAAATGCTGCAGCTATTGAGCAGCTCACAGGTTATCCTGCACTTTCAGATGCCGACATACTTTCCAGCCCTCTGTGTTTTGGGGGTAGCATTGTAGCTGGATGCAATACTGCAATGCACTGCAAGGCATGCACTTGATCAAAAATGACAATGGTGCCTTCCTATGGGCTTTGTGAACAGTGATCGGAAACACCCTTTACCATCAGTCCCTCTCTGGTGTTTCATGGGTCATCTTGGGCTCAGCCTGAGCCATGTCAGTGCCAAACCTCCCCTGGTGTTACTCCAAAGACAACTATGTAGAGCGCATTACCCAACACGGAGAGAAGAAACACCACAGAAAGATAATCCGCAAAAGAAAAATTAAGCTTGTCTTGCCTCCTTAAGCCACAAAACACAGTTGTCCCCCTGCTATGGGCTGGTCAATACTTGCAGCTGGAGAGAGATGCGCTCTTCAGAAGGCATGAGAAGAGCAGTGAGCCCATCACGGCAAAAGCATTAACAGGGCTGCTGCCTTCACCCTCCCTGGGGAGAGCAAGCCAGAGGAGGAGCCTGAATTCAGTCATTCTACATTCTTTTGCAGGAGCTAGAAATTGCTGACCCCATAAAACACCATCAACTGCATGTGACAGCTGCTGCTGTCTCTTCTCACCTTCTCTGTAATGTAATGCCCCGGAGTGACAAGCTGACTAGACAAAAGATCCAGAAAGGAGCTCTTTCCAAGCATTCAGAAAAGTCTGACACCTCACCATTATCATCTCAATAAAATGTAGCGGAAAAAAGATCAAAAAAGCCCCCAGAGCCTCCATGGCAACTTTCTTAAGCAGCTGGGGAAGCTGCTGCCCTTGGACAGCATGTCCTCATGTCCCAGAGCATGCCAGGGCCGAGGACTGAGGGGTGGGTCTGCGGCTGCCATACAGCATGGCTACCCTCTGCAGCTGTGGGGAAATGTCAGTGGTTTTACAGGCCTGTTTTACACAATCTTCACAAAATCCAGTGAGAGAGGGGGTGTTGGGCCCAAAGCCAGCACAAGGGTCCCCCTGGCAGGAATAGGAATGGCCCCCAGGGTGAGGCTGATGAGGCCTCCTGAAGTTCTTACTCACTGCGCCACTCCTTTCCCACCACCAGGCCCTGGCCTGCCGTTCCGCCATCTCAGATCCAGCTCCAGCAGCGGAAGCTGCACCAATGTTTTCTGTTGTGCTCACAGGCATAGTCTCAGACAATAACCTTAGGTGTCGTCCTAGACAAAAGGCTTAAACTACTTTCAGCAATGTGTGCTGCTCAAAGAGCTTGGACAGGAGCAGTGCAGCCCATCTGGCTGGCCATGTGGAGGCAGACAAGCTGGAGGCTCTGACCTCTCCCCGCAGGCCTGGGGTGAGCAGAAGGGACGGCCCAGTGGAAGATTACTTACAAGCACACCACTTCTAATAAATACATTATCTAACATACAGGAAATATATTGCAGCTATGGCAGCACTAAGAATCCCTTTATATTTACCTGGCCACCTTTTAAAAAAGTGTTGAAAGTAATAAACACCAGTGAAGGTCACAGTATCGTTAAGAGGGGATGAGCCTACATTTCAATTCGGAAAGCAAGTGGGGAAGTCCTGGAGAAGCAAGCCATCCTGTTCTTGCCAACCTTCAGTAACCAAGTACAGTGCACATCCAGCCAGGAACACTGCAAAAAAGACCTTCACCCCACAGTGGGGTGAGGACAGCTGACACAGATTGATTTAAGTAGAATGCTATTAAAAAGCCCTCTGAATGACTGTAGGCTATTATGTGGCTTCAGACTTAAGCACTTTAAAAATGCATATTGTTTAATTGACATAGTATTACAGGTCCTTTATAGCCATTACTGTTGCTCATATTGTGACAATCTGAATACATAGTTGTCATTATGCTAGTACCTATACGGACACTCATACAAGAAAAGGAATGGAGAGGCTGCTGTTCATAGCATAGAAACGGCATCTTTAGCCTTAATGATACCAGTACAATTTGTGTTGCTGCTGCAATGCATGTCACCTTAATCCATAGCTGAGTGACTACAGCTATGCATATTCCTAGCGTGATGTTAATAACAATTCTTACCACTTCCAGAAATGCACTGGTCCTATACCACTGCATATATCAAGGCAATGGCTGCAGTCTGCTTCTATACTTCCCACGCATTTTCTCTTAATCTTTCTAGCTGGGTCCCTGTATCAACTGTGAAAGTAGAGGACATCAGAGGACATGCTACTACTACATTATGACCCACTGAAGAGAGGAAGGCACAGCTATATTTAAATCAATGTTCCATAGAGAGTGTTCTGCGTTGGCAAATAAGTCCTTATACATTTACCTGTCATAAGATTGCCATATATTAACGTAGTAATGGTGATACATTTCAGCAATTTTTTTCTTCCTTTGCTGATCACATATTCCTAATTCTTTTTTAGCTTGACTCTCCTTAGTGTGAAAATTCTAATTTGCAAGCTTAAAATACAAATTCTGTTTGTGAAGATAAGATTTTGTAAATATTATATCTCCTCTGGAAAAGAGGAAATTATTTTACGTTCTCTTAAACAAATTATTTAGATAATATCAAGTCTCCTCCAGGTTAAAATTTTTGAGATGTAAATACATTTTAATATGCCATCCTTATACCAAATATATTATAAATATTCATGCTATTTTAGGTATTTTAGAAGTTGGTATATTTCAACAATACTCACAGTAAAAGACATACTGCAGCTCCAAAAGCAATATTAGATCATAGAAAGTGAAAAGTTAAAATTAAACATTTCAAAAACAAATGTTCAGTCCTCATCTATCCTGAAGGGCACGTGCCCTGAGGGTGATCCATCCTGTCCCCAGGCTGCTTAACTCAGAGGACCAGCTGCAACACACCCTGCCCATTCAAAGGTTTTCCCTCCAGTGGAAACCAAACAGAAGGGCATAGCACTGAAAAAGGAATGGTGTCCACACCTCATACCCATGTCTCAGCCTGGCTTTCTGTGAGGATGTGGCAAAGACATGCACCCAAGCAGAGCAGACTGAATGATGGGAAGGGGTCTCAGGTTGAACTGTTCTGAATGTTAAAGTTGCACCTTCCATGCTAGGCACCTTGATGGTGTGCACTGAGAATACCAAGCACGGAAATACTGAGTGTGTTTCAGCTGTCTGTTGGCAAATAGGATGAGGAACAGAATGAGGGAATGCCCCTGAAGGAGACGAAAATTGGTGGAAGTATTGCTCTAGTATAGTAATGGCAAAGGGGGATCAGCTGTGGAGGATTTAAAGCTAGAGGATAAAAAAACTCCAGCTAAGAGGACTGGGCAATTTCTAGACAATGGTAGGAACTCCTTATTTTCAAACATTGAATCATTAAGCCCAAAAAAAGAAGGAAAAGACTGAGGTTATAGTTTCAGACTCACCAGGCTGCCCCTGAGCTCCAAAGGAGCTGGGAGCCAAGAGCGGCTGCTTCTCATGTGGGCAAGAGTCCATGACAGCAAGACATTGGGGATCCTGGCTGCTCTGACCTGGGACCACAGCAGCAAGGGGAAGCTAGCAGCATCTCCTACAACAGCATTACCCTGCCACAATATGAAGCAGCAGTTCTGCTGAGTTCCCAGCTGAGCTGGAGCAAGAAAGCCAGGACTGTCTGGCTCTCACAGTGCTGAGATATCGCAAGTGAGCTGGTTGGAAGTGTCTTGCTTCGCTGGGAGCCAGAGGTTTTTGGATCACAGCCCCCACTGAGTTGCAAGCAAGATACTGTCCCCCTGAGCACCAGCATCTCACAGTTACTGCTGAGCCCTAATTCAGGAGGAACTTCCATCTAGAAAGTCCTAGCTTTTCCAGGAAAGATACCTCTGGGATTCAAGCTGCCTTGCAAATGTGAGAGTATGCTGAGTGAGCTGGCTTTTTTGGACTGTGTCTATTGTTGCCATGGATAAGACCACTGCATTAGCCAGTGCAGTTCTCAGTAGCCACGGGCCTGACCCTTCTTCAGACCTGGCTGCGTAGTGACACTGGAGCAGGTGCAAAGGGGGCAGAAATACACACTGGGGGGGGGGGGGGGGGGGGGGGCAGGCGGCAGGGGCACCATAGAGCCAGCAGTGAGATCAGCGTAGGCTGCAGTACAGTCACAGCCTGAAGGTGTGTGGATGAGGGTCCTTTCCTTAGATGGGGAGATGTCCCCATTTTTAAAGCTAAGGTAAGGATGTTGATAAGGACGGCCTAAAGATTTTGTTAGAGCACTAGTTCCCACCTGCTGTTGGAGAATGAAGAGAAAACCTGGAAAAGTGAATATTCCTGGAGAAAAGTCACAGTAGTAAATAGCTTGATCAAAAACATTGGGATAGGTTATGACCTACATTAAAGATGCATTGATTTCAGGGGCTCTTTGTTTCCATTCTGTGCAAAAGGGAAGTTTTTGCTCTGCAGTGGCACTCCACAGTGCCTGCAGAAGTCTCTGTGAGCAATTTCTCAACAAATCAGAAAAATTATTTCTTCTAAATATGGCTGCCTAACATTGCCTTGAGTGGAAGTGCCTGTCTTTAAGAAACTTTTGTGGGAAACTCAATATATGTTCACAGTAAGCGGTGGTTCTAAAATAATAAAAGTAATTAGTGCATGTTATGAACTAATCATCTGTAAAAGGACCTTGAATGCCAACTTTAATGCAGACCGAATTTTTATGGTTATGTTATATAAACCTTGAAAACAGAAGTTTATACACTGGAAATGCTGACAAGCCTTGAACTACAGTTCTATGACCAGCTAATTGAATCCATATTCCCCTGCATTCAGGGAATCAATAACTATCAGAGGCAAAGGGCACAGCCTTAAAAGCCCAATGAGTGCTTCATGCAAGGGGGGGGGTTCTTGTGGTGAAAACGTGGCTGTGAAACACGTGCCAGGCATCTGCAAGAGAATCATGTCCAAAACATTTAGTACACTAAGGACATACACAGCCAAGCCTTAAGCAAACACCATAATTTATAATTTTTTCCTGATTTCGAATGATAAACAGTCTGATGTGCTAGCCTCAAAAATTGCTGGGTCCAGAGATCTTAAGCTGAGCCAAGCAAATGCAGTTGGACAGCAGTATCTTAATCGGGGTGTGAACATACCAGGGAGCAACTGGGAGAGGGGAACCTATTTATAGCAGCAGAAGGCTGTTATTCATGGGTGTAACAAGACTGACTAGTGACTTGTTACTTACTCATGCATGAAAATGACACCTTATGGTACACAGGCTGCTGCTCAGTAATAACCCCAGGGGCAACCAGCCAGTGGAGAAAGAACCCAGGCGCCTTCTCATGGGAGCAATATCCACCACGACATGGTAGCTGTTCCCACCCCTGAACTGGGATCCCGGTGCCCTGCAGCTAGGCTGCCTGCAGGGACATGGGCTGAGGTGTGCTGCCAGAGAAGGTGGTGCTAGGCCAGTGTTAAACACAGTTACTTGCTTTTCTGAGAGGAAGCTATGTTAATTCTTAACAAAAAGCCCACTGAGGTTGTTTTCACATCGCTTTGTGGCTTCTTTCATAGCTAAATGCTATGCCATATTGCTTGTAGTGGTGGGGTCAGATCAGGACATGGAGATTCGGGGTGGGGTGTGTGTGTGAATTTTTCATGCTGGCAGATGAAGAGGGAGGGAGAGAAGGAGAAGTAGGAATAAGAAACTATAACTGCTGGTTAAATACCATGCGTGCTCCAGGAATCCCAGGGAAAAGGATTTGTGCCTCCTGCTCATTTTACTGTTTGTGGCTACCTTCTGTCAAACACTAAATCTTGCTCACGTTTACATAGTGGATCCAGTAAAGTACTTGAGCACATGCCTAACTGCAAGCATATGAAGGTTTCCATTACAGTTACTCACATTCACATATAAGGACATTCTCAAAAGATTTATTGGATGGCAGTCTAGGAGAGGAAGGAGCTTTAAAAGCTCTTACAGGTCAGACACCCTTCAGGATTACTTGGTGTGTGCCGCTGGGCCATTTTTGAGGGTTTAGTGCTTTGTCTGTGACTGCTCTCCTTGCTTGTGAGAGTTCATCTTAGCCACCCTACTGAATTGTTTTCTGCCTCTGGCTTGCTTGTAATTGCTTTGCTTTGATTGTTCATTATTTGTTTGATGTCTGTGGCAAGCAAAGTCACTTTTTTTTTTTTTTTTGGTAATGCTCTCTGCCAGGTGGCTGAATTTTGTAAAAAAAGAAAAATACAAACCCAGCATGTTTCTGCTATTTTTAAAAAACATTCACAGATTTTTAGAATACTCAGTCTTATCCCCTCCTCCACCCTGTCAGGCCAAAATAATCCAGACAAACCAACTCTATTGTTATAAAATAAGTGGTAACTTTAGGATTAGCAGACATATCTACTAGCCTGCAGTAGTCAGAAGACTGTATGAGGATAAAACTCAAAGGGAATCCTTAAGTATTCAGACCAGGGGAATTCATTTGGACAGCTAGCCACATGGACAAAGTAAGCAGCTGCCTCCAGCAGCAGACTTTGAGACCATCAAACAGGCTGTGGTTTTTCTCTGCGTGTGGCACAGCCATGCAAATTCAGACTGCTGCTGTTGTTGAGAGAGCACGAGGGGCCGGGATGCCTGAGGAGACCAGCAGTACTGGGGGAGGCAAAGGGCAGCAGTGTTGACCCCATCTCTCCCCTGGCAGTGGGAGACTGGCCCTTCAGGGTTTCCTCTTGCTTCCTGGGCTCAGCTCCATCCGATCTCCTCTCCATCTGGCCTCGTGCCCTGCATTTCCTCCTACAGTAACTTTGGCTTTCTTCCCCAGGAATCCCTGCAGCTAAAAGGCAACATAATCTTTCTCTTTGGGAGTCATTCTGCCTCCGTCACAGGTTTTACCCAGAGCCAGACCTTCTGAATTTTGTAACCCATGCAGTCCTTGCATGGCAGAGTGGGAAGATGACAATGTTTATCCTCTCTCTATGGAGTAATCAGAAGTAAAACAAGAGGCAGAAGCAGCAACCCTGCATTGACTGTTGTTTTCTCCTCAGTGTTTCTGAAGAAAGAGGAGAGCTACAGGGGGAAGATGGATAAGGGCCTAGGAGGGAGGAGGGAGATAGAGGAAAGGGCAAGTTTTGGCATGTTGTCTTGCCAAAACGTGCGGTACAGATGGGACAACACAGATGGAGCATTTCTACCGGTAGTTCAAGAAAGCAAACATGCAGGGAGTTGCAGCAATTTCCTTGTATCACTGTATTGTAACGTTCCATAGCAGCAGTTCTTAAAGAAGCAGGCTGTCACTTCAGCAATGCTTTGGGAGCCTGCACATGAATACAAACAGTCATGCTAAAAATCTGCTGCAGCTATTCTTGCCTGGCACAATGAGTTGACATATTTTGTTTCCGCTCACATTATATTTGCTGGCCCATCTGCAAGCACATAGGAACTAAACTATGCTCCTTAACTTAGCAAGCTAAACTTGTCCATGGCACAGTTGCAAAACAGCAGATGTATGGAAGTGGATCTGTCTTCCTTCATGCTCAGGTGCAGCACAAGTCTGAAATAGAGAATAATTGTTGCATGCAATAGCGACCTTGGCATGCAAGCAGGGAGGAAAGAAAGTGAACCAGAGAAATACTATAAAGAATTCTACAGGTACTATATGTCAAGTCCCCTTATTAGAAGCACTGAAATGACTGAGCAGTCACTGCAGCACAATTCCTGTAAAGACCTGCCAAGAGTTTCCAGTCTAATTAGTCTTTAAGAGAGTCAGCAGGAGGCCTTGATATAGTCTCTGTTGTGAAGAGATCTGTGACTGGGTACTCCTTTGTCTTTATGGGAAAATAGATGCTTCCTCCTGGCTTTCGTGGGGTCACAGCCCTGTATGACTTCTGCAGCTGATGGCAGGGCAAGGAAGGCTGGAACAGTGTTCTGGCTCTGGCCCACGGCATCGTTTCTCCATGTCCTGAAGGATACTCAAATGGATGCTTTAGAGGAGGTTAATGTGGTTAGGAGCCACCTCTAAGAGCAACTAAGCAGAGGGATGTAGAAAACCCTTCAGTGTTTCCCTTCCCGTCCCTCAAGAAGAAGATCTTGGGGAAGTTTATTTCATTACCTTGCCCTGTTCCGTTTCTCTTCTTTTACTATGGGAGACCTGGCTAAAGACTATTGAGATATATGTGGGGTTCAGCTCATAACAAAAGTATTCCCAATCCATCTGTCTATCTGTGTTTTTCTGAGGGCATCTGTCACCATCACATCTAAGAAGAAAAACAGCTTTTGAAAATAACTTATTTTCTCAGATTTTGTGAGTCCAAGCACAGGCATTTTCTTGCCTCTCACATTCGCATTTTTATCCTGCTGCAGTAAGCAAATGGGAGTTGGAGAAGTCATTAATGGCTAATTTAGACTGGCAATTAGGCAAAATCTAATGGTCTGCTCTCAGGTTTAGAAGCTAGTACTGCTAGTTGTAGGCTCTAATTCTGACAGTTTTTTCTATGGCCAGGATGAATTCCCTTCCCTTCTGTGAAATGAAGAATTTTTATTCTTAATGAAACTACATGCTGTTGGGGTTCATCACTTAGGATTCATGAAATACTTTGGAAAGGAAAGGTAGGAAACATTATTTTGACATTTTAGTATGTGTCTGAATGCCCTTCAATCCCCTGCTTTTGTCACTTCACAATCTATCTTGGGTGAGAGAATTCCTGATCTTAGCAGTCTCACACTATAAATTCAGTAATAGCATTGGTCCAAAGGACACCTTGCTCAACAGAGCTGATTAACGTGCCAGCATTATGCAGTTAGTTTTGACCAGCCAGAGAGACTGCTGAGGTAGAAAAGGTGGCAGTGGTCACCATCTCTGTCAAACATAATTTCGCATTGATTTTGTGAGTATTTCGAATCTAACACCATCATAAGATATGGTATATTTTGATATGCAATATCAGTAGACATTCTTTTCCTTGCATCAACATCAGCTGCAAGAATGAGGTTAAACCAGCACTATCCTCCATTAAAAAAGACCCTTGAAATATATGCTTCTTAAGAGTTTGCAAGCACAAAACAAACCTGCCTCAAATAAATGATACGCTCATAACATAAATTTTCACTTACAAGCTGCAGCTGAAGCTCCAGCCCCTTGATTGGATCGCTCTCCTTGAGAAATTAATCTTTAAGGAAATAAAATAAGAGGAGTGATCCTTGCTTTCCTCTCCCTCCGGGCTGAGCAGGGCTCTACTCTCTACTTTGAGACAGAGAGAAGATAAAACCTTCAAAGTTACTATCACATTTAATACCCATGACACCAGCCCCAGGCAGACTGCTCTCCCTGGGCTCAACCTCAGAAATCTGTTCTGGGGAGGGCTAAATGTTGGTGATGCCAGTACAGGGGCTGTATGCCACTCTACAGTGCCAGTTTTGCCATCCTTTTTTGGTCACTGAGTCACCCCTATGCCTTAGCTGGCTTTGGGACTCAGTGGTTTTGTTGTCAGGAAGAGATAGCCTGAGTTGAAAAAGGGACTAGGCTGAGGACTAGAGCGAAACACCAGACATCAGGCAGGAAGATAAATGTTCACTTGTCCTGTTCGGTGATCCAGGGGGAAAATGAAGATGCTGTGTCACATACAAAGATGGCAGATGACAAATCCTGTGGCTTTGCTAAAGTCCATTCTTACAGAGGCAGATATGAGTGTCCAAGACTGCCTGGCAAGGACTGGTAAACATCTGACTTAAGCCTAACGTGTCCTTTCAGAAAACTGAAGAGAAATCATAAATTTTGAAATGAATGTCCCTTTTCCAAATTATAGTCTGCTGCCTGGGTCACTAATGCTTACTGTCTGCAGAGACCCCAAGAGCTGGGCCATACAGCCTTGTTCTCTGCAGTATGGACAGAGGGAAACAGGGCCAGTGCAGAAGTTCAGAGGTTTTAATGCCACAGGAGTCACTAAGGACAGTGGCCAATGACTGGTGCAACACCAACCAGCAGCTCTACCAAGAGATTCCTGCATTAAGCTGTGAGCTAGCCCTGTTTATCTAGAATTTAATGAGAAGTGAAAATAATGACAAGTAATTTATGTGAGTGTGGCACTGGTAAAAGACACTGCCTAGGATAATATGAGTTTCCATTTCACATCTCACACCAAAGCTGTGGTGGTATAAGTGACCTTTCTGGCAAGATTCCTTTCCTGATGCCTTTTCTGAACAGAGGGCACAGAGAAATGAAAACTGACAGAATATGAGGATATTTGGGCCTTGTTTTTGTTTGCTGGTATTCTAATTTCTTTTTTAACACAGTTCAGGAGTTATATGTAATGCCATAGAAAAGAATGACTTGTTTTGGTTAATTACATAGTCCTGTGATCACTGGCCTGTTCAACATTTTAAATTCTCTGTTTCAAAGTCTTCCTTCTTCAGTAGCTTAATGCAGCTAAGCAGATGTGTGACAGATATTTATAAGAAGCATGAAAGTGAATAAAATAGGAGAAGCCAGATAAATTAGGAGTCTGGGGATGTTTGCATTGGCTCTCCAAGAGGGTTTTGCTATGTGAGGAGTTTACTGCCTGGCAGTTTATTTCCAGTTTGTTTCCCTCCCACTATTCACTATTAACTGTGATTAGCCTTTATTGTGGCTAGGTTTACAAGCATGCTAGGTGAAGATTTACTTCAGAGAGCACATCTTTCACATGTATTGAATATATCACTCTGATATTGTTGGTAAGAGAAGGCATTTTAGACAACACATGAATATTCAAGCCCTCTTTAAAATGGAAATCCGTTGTATAAAAGCATGGTATTTCCACTTTTTCAAGGACAGGACTACAAATTCAAAAACACTTGTATCACTGTCATTCTAAAACAATCGGATGTGTAGATCAGTGGTTTCAGAAATAGGCTATTAATTTTATTGCTTTAGGCTCTTCTAGGAGACAAGGATGGTGAGATAAGAACCTAAATGTAAGAGAATCTGGTTTCCAGGACAGATTTAAATCCAATTTATAAGTTGTTAAACATATGAAGGGAAAGCTGGAAAAATTCTCAGGAAAATTCAGTAGCCTAGCCCCTAAAGCTATTGGCTTTTGTTCTTTGTTGGAGCTTTGAAGGGAAGGTATCTTCATGGTTGATACTCATAGATTGTTGTTTACAGTCCAGCAAAGCACATACAGCATTATGATGGAGATATACACATCTTACAGATTTCACGAACATTACAGATGTCGCTTTTGCTCCTAGGAATCACACCCTATGAACCATCATGGGACAAAATGCTCTGGCAGTTGATGTTATCTGGCCCTTGGTTTCTAATAGAATAGTCACAGCTATTTATAAAGAACAACAGAATTTTGCCCTACATCCTTGATATAAATGTCAAGTGCCCTGCAGTATTGTGTACTGTTCCTAGAGAACTGATCCATTAAAACCATCCATATGAGACAGCAAGTATTCACAGCACTCCAGAAAGAAATCATATTCTCACAGAATAATAGAGGAAATTGGCTGGCTTGCATAGACTGTATTGACATGCAGCAAAGCTAGCCTTTTCATTAACTTCCTCCCTGTGCTATAACGAAGGACATCCTGTGTACAAGGGGGCAGATAGGTTTCATTTAGGTTTCTGTTTTAGACCCTTCGTTACAACTAAGCAAGGCTGTGCAGCTGGACAAAATGAAAGTGTGTAGAGTGCATCAATGATAAGGAATTGAGCCCAATAGAGAGGTGCAAGAAGTAAAAAAAAAAAAATGGTTAGCAGATGCCAATTCTGTAGCTTATCCTCAGGTTGCATGAAGGCAAGGAGGAGAAGCCCTATTCCATTCCTTGAGATACACTGAACAAATATCATAGTGCATGTGGGGAAATGGGGGCCTTTTGCAATCAGGTTTATATTGTGAAAGTGCCAAATGCCTAACAGTCATGGCCAGACATTTCAGCTTTAGGGATTCTGGGGCAGTCACAGAAAAAGTCTGTCTTGGTCTTTTGCCATCCTTACAGAAAGTGTATGTTCAATATTCCCCAAAGTCCTCTCCTTAGGGGAGCTAGGCCTCCTTCTTCTAAAGATGGTTCTTCTTCCAGGGCAGGGGAAGCAGAGGACCTCAACAGAGCTCTCCTTTTTTCTGCCTTCTCCATCTCTCTGTGCCAGCCTTTCTTTGGACTGCTGCCTATGCTACAGCGGCTTGCCAGGTGCACAACCTTGGGGCTAGAAGTGTGGTTTTTTAACCTTTTCTTTTCCAGATGTGGCAATTTGTGCTACCCCATAGAACTGCAATCAAAATGTCTCATTCCTGTGGAACAAATGTCCTCTGGCATTTCTCATTTTTGAGTATTTGAAAGTGTATTTTTCCTTCAATATCCACATGAATTTGCTGTGGTCTGCACAAACATGATCACTTAAAGCTGTTATCTTACTGACCTGTATCTCCCACTGACATCCCATTCCATCTTAATCCTGTTCATCTACTTCCATTATTCCTGTCTTATATTTCCTGGTCACCAAACGGTTATCTTTTTGTCTCAGCTTTAAAGTGCTTTTTTTTTTCTGGGGCATGGACTATGTTTTCGGTCTCTGTCCAGCACTTAGCACACTGAAGTCCTAGTTTTAGGTGGCTTTCTAAGTGCTGAAGCAATACCAAGAAGAATACTCACTAGTGTAATAAACTGTGATTTATTTACCCCTATAGCACACCATGATGTCTAGTTATAATAAAATTAATTCATCCAAAACCCATTCAGTACCCACTATCCCTCCCTTTCATCCAGCAAAGAAACCAACTCAACCCAAAACACTTTGCAACTATACTATTGTTTATTGCACTAGAGAGACTGTATGAATACCCAAATAGACTAAAAACATGTCTAAAATTCAGATCCTTTTCATAATGTTACACTGTAGATTTATAATCTTCCCTAAGGAAACTAAATTAATTTTCAGGGATAATTTTTTTTTTTAACCAAGTGAGACAGGGATAATAAATAATCCTTTCTTGTACCTCTGGAGATAATTGTCTGGAAAACTATAGGATGATAATTGTTAACCAACTTGAGGTCACTCAGCTGAATGTTAGCACCACTGAGGCATGCTTCTGAGTAACAAGAACATGCCCTTCAGAAAGATTAATTCAATGCAAAAGTTGAAAAAGAAAAAACTGCATGCACAACACAGTGCACCTTTTAGAGGATTAGAAGTGCCAGTTTTTTAATGGTAGAGACGAGTTTCCAACTTATCATAGTCTGTGTTCCATCGCTTGCATGCATACCTGATAACGAAAGGATTTGTTTGACAGGAGAAGTTTTAAGGAAAGGAAGGGTATTTAAGTTGTTCATCTTAAAAGAAAATATGGAAATAGTTGGTTTCTTATAATGAAGATATCTCACCAACCTGCACTTTCAGTTCTACCAGGCTGCAGTTCCAGCTGGGGAAGACTCCCTCTTCCTCCTTAGCCTGGCCTGGAGGGTGCTAGCAACCACTGCTGCAGCTCCTGCAGAATTCAACAGAAGTTTTGCCACTGGCTGTAATGAGAATTTGATTGTTTTTTCTGTCAGTGTGGTCCTAAAAGGGAGATAATTACTGCATTATGAAGGGCCTGCCAAACAATATATGGTAGTTTCTTATAGTGGGCTTAAAGGCAGTTGCAAGACACACCCAGTGGCTGCTTCTTCTTACACATCCTGCTGGCTGAGGTCATGCAGAGACACTTTCAGCTGCTTTGTATGCTCTGTGCAAAGGGATTATGCTCAAAGGAAACCACCAGTGATTCTTGCCTCAGGAACAATGGAAATAGTATCTTCTTTTAAGTCCACCCTGTACTCAACAATTTGAAAACACAGCACTCTCACTCATCCTGGGAGGACATTATTTCTGAAGCTCTTTTCCCTGTTGTTTTCTGACTTTAAAAGGATTCTAGCTCACAGCCCTCAGCCACAGTAATGAAAATAACTGATCTGGTTAGAAATGGTGCCAAGCAAGTTTCTACATTTAAGAATATTTGCTTTATAAATCTTTGCAATAATGAGGGATTAGCCTGGCCCCAGATTCAAAGACGAGGACTCTCTTGTCCACCTGCAGATAACCTTCAGTTGCTCACACTGACCTTCCTCCATTTTCCTGCCCTGGTGCCCTCTGTAGACTCAGTTGTGGTCCTCTCTTTGCATTATTTTCCATTAAAGTAGGGTGCACACCAGGTTTGTTCAGGCTCCTACTTTGTGCTCAGACTTTTAGTGAAGCTAAAAGGGCCTAAGACCACCTATAGGCTTTAAGGCAGATGTGCTTTGTGACAGTCCCCACAGTCTTGGTCCCTCAATTATCCAGATTTGGAATTTGCTCAAAGTACATATCAGCTCTCTTTTGGCTTGTATAATTCCTATTTCCTTATGAGTACAGGGGCTTGGGAGAGGAATGAGGGCTGGTTCACCCTACTGAGTCAGGAAGCAGTCAGAAATCCCCACATAGCATCTGCAGAAGTCCCCTTGGGTCCCACTGCACAAGCATAGTTTGTCCATCTGGATGATAGGGCAGGGTCTTGTTCCTCTTTGAAGGAGACAAAATCATGCCTTTCTTCCTTAGGTGCCTAAGTTTCAGGTGTCTGTAGTGAGCAGCCTGTACGCAGTGCCTACTTCTGGTTACTCTAAAGGCCAACACAATGTGGGACTGAAGGCAAAGAGAAATTAATTACAGCCTTTGCTCTCTCTATTGGGAGAGACCCTCTTTGACTGAGAGGTCTCCCCAAGCCCTGCCCATGCCAAAGGAATTGGTCATGAGCAGGGACAGAAAACAGTATCTCCCAAGCTTCATGAACAGAGATATGCTGGCTGTAAAGCCCTTCTCCATAGGGTATAGGAGTGAAATGTATAGCCCTATTATCCTGGGCATGCTGTTTAAAACAGACATTCTCAAAGTAGGCAATCCAGGGGCCAGATGCATGTAGAAGTCACATCTCCTTGACATAATGATCTGTCAGAAGTTGCCCTCAGATGTTTTTCCTCTGCAAGTAAATGTGACATAGGTCTCAGCTTCAAATCCTCCATATGTGTTCATGAGGGTATTAGAAGACCAAAGGGCAGTGTCTAAGATCCATCCCACCATCTAAAATACCCAGGCTTCCTCATCTCTGCACTTCAGAGAAAGATACAGATTCTTTTTATTTTTTGAACTTACAACCACTTTTTGTCTTGCATTAAAGCCTCTTTTATTTTCAGAAACTTTCCACTTGAATTATGAAGCAGATCACAGGCCAGCAAAAAACCATTCCCAAAAGAAAAAGGCAACATAATGGAACACAAATCAAAATACACATTTAAGTACAAAGCACCGGGAATGGTCTGGACCACAGCATGCACATCACTTTTAAAAATATCAAGTAAACGAGTGAGTCCTAACACCCACCCACTCTTTAAAAATTGCAGTGCATCCTAATATCTTCCAGATGTGGATCTGATTAGGGCTAAAGTTAGATGGATTACAACCTGCACTTAAAAAGCTTTTCTTTCCCACAGACTGAAGAGAGTAAAGATTTGCTGAAGCAGAGGGAAAGAAAGGAGCTGAACCTTCCCCTGCCAAACACTCCACTAATGAATATGTGTATATTAATGGCAATCAAGAAAAGAAAGGAGTGGTTCTCAATGTGGCTGGTTTCTTTATTTCTCACTGAGTTTGGTAGAACTTCTCACAGGAAGGATGTAGCACAGAAGGTGGCTGATTACAGTCTCCTATTTCTACATGGAGCCAACTGCTTTTTACAAGCAAGTGCATCCTGGAGGTACTGAGGCATAAATACCTACCTAACAGCCTATAATCAGCTAAATAAATGGCAGGTTTTCATTGAGCTTTGGCTTGTGTCTGTCTAGCAGATGACCCCTAATAAAACCCTGAAATTTTCCATCAGGGCTACATAACCTGAATTTGTGTAGCTTCCTTGTGTGAAAATCTGTATGTCACCTGGGGCAGGAACAGGCAGAGGTGTCATACAGCACTCTAACAGCTTTCTTGAAACCTGCATTTGTTCTGGAGCCACAAAAGTAGCTCTTGCCTTTCCACGCAAGGATTCGCAGGAGATGGAGCTGCCCTTCCACTGGAAAGCCACTAAGCTCCCTGCCAAGATGAACCATTCTGGAGGCAGTGGAGGGTGCTTCCCTGCAAGACTATTGAGGGTCTCACTATGTGGGCAGGTGATTGTGACTCATGTAATCTGAACACTCTCAGAAGTTAAAACATTATTTCTCATGCAGTTCTGTAATCAGTATGGATCATGTGTGAATGCTGCCTGACTTCCCATGCTGCTCAAGCTCCCAAAGACTTGCTCCAGCTTGTGCTGGGCTCATTGTAAAACCAGAGTTCACTTCTTTGAGAGCAGAGTCTTACCTGGTCACTCCAGAGGCTGGGCTAGGTATCAAGATGGGACATCCTCAGGTCTCTTCATAGATGCAGGGAGAGTTTCTCCTGCTGTCTGTCAAGGAAGAAGGTCTAAGGACCTTTTCTTTCCTTAGGGTAGAGGGTGAGAGGAATCAGACACCACACTTTCTCTGTGCTGAGCACGTGGCATTTTTTAATGGTAAATTAGAATATAAGTGGGTCAGAAGTCATTAGAGATGAACATAGAAAAGAAACCTCACATGTTTCCACCAAAGCCTCAGTCGTCAACAGCAGCACTGAAATTGGTATGGTAGAACAACCTTTCTGAATAATTATTGGCAGCTTTAGGAAAGTAGCCTGTGTTCAGCACGCTCAGTATAGCACACCAAAAATGTCCCTGAGTAGCAAAATAGCTGCATTACTATTAAAGCCGACCGTATTCTGAATGAAATACTTACCTCCTTAGTAAAGATTAAAATGCCAACATTTTAAAGGTAGCACAGCACCCTCCTGAAACAGGAGGTGCCTTTAATATAGATGTATTTTATGAGATATATTTGTCACCATGAAAGAGCCGATGACATCGCAAGCAAGTAGACAGTAAGAGGCATCTGGCTTTCTTCTCCATGCATTACCAAAGGATCAGCAGGCACCTCTCAAATAAACTTCAGAATTTTTCAGTAATCTTCAAGCACCAGAAGGAATTTTGGACTCTTGTATGTGGTGGGTGGATTATTGACCACTTTAAGCAGGTATATCAGCTTAAGAACTGCATCCATTTACATCAGCTGAGAACGGCTGTGAGCAAACAAAATGCTGCTAGGCCTTGTGTCTTAGTTAAGAATTTAAGAATAAGTGACTAAACAAGCTGGCATCAGTTGTAGAACATCTGGCAGAGGGGATTGGTCAAAGGCTAGTGAAAGAAAAATGCTATACCTTGACTCTTTGGGCACCTTTTGGGATTTTAATTCTTTGGATAATAATTCTTGGGATAATTTGAACTAACATGAGCCAGCTGCTTCTGGCATTGCAGAGTGAAAAATTAAAATGCAGAAAGACTCAATGACTTGGAGTCAGAAAAGCAAATTTGCAGTGAGGTACCTTCTCTGCTCCTGTCTAGAGCTGATGAGCCCTTGGCGGCCACTTAAATCCCAGTGTCTCTTGTAAGACTGGTGGCATAAAGCAGAACAGCAATGAAAAGACAGAAAGGTCTGCAAACTGTGGAAGAAGGAAAGACAAGAGGGACAGCTATTCTGTAGATTGACACATTTAACTCACATGATTTAAGTTTACTTGGAAAAGCAGTGGACAGGCAGAGAAACTGATTTCCTGGGTGACAAAAGTCTTAATCATAGAATCACAGAATCACAGAATCCCAGGTTGGAAGGGACCTCAGGGATCATCTAGTCCAACCTTTCTGGGAAGAGCAGAGTCTAAACAAGATGGCCCAGCACCATGTCCAGATGACTCTTAAAGGTGTCCAACGTGGCTGAGTCAACCACTTCCCTGGGGAGATTATGCCAATGGGTGACTGTCCTCGCTGTGAAAAATTTCCCTCTCGTGTCCAATCGGAATCTCATCAAGAGCAACTTGTGTCCATTCCCCCTTGTCCTCTCCATGTGACTCCTTGTAAAAAGGGAGTCTCCATCTTCCTTGTAGCTACCCCTTAAGTACTGGTATACAGTGATGAGATCCCCTCTGAGCCTCCTTTTCTCAAGGCTGAACAAACCCGGTTCTCCCAGCCTATCCTCATATGGCAGCTTTTCAGTCCTCTGATCATCTTGGTGGCCCTTCTCTGGACCCCTTCCAGCCTGTCCACATCCTTTTTGTATAGCGGGGACCAGAACTGGACACAGTACTCCAGGTGTGGCCTGACAAGCGCTGAGTAGAGTGGGATGATGACTTCTTTATCTCTGATGGTGATGCCCTTTTTGATGCAACCCAGCATCCTGTTGGCCTTCTTGGCCACAGCAGCACACTGTTCACTCATGTTGAGCTTTCTGTCCACCAGGACCCCCAGGTCCCTTTCCACAGAGATGCTCTCCAGCCAGGTGGATCCCAGTCTGTGCTGCACTCCTGGATTATGTTTTCCCAGGTGCATGATCTTACACTTCTCCTTGTTGAACTTCATAAGGTTCTTGCTGGCCCACTTCTCCAGCCTATCCAGATCTCCCTGCAAAGCAGCTCTCCCTTCTGGAGTGTCTGCTTCCCCACTCAACTTGGTGTCATCAGCAAACTTCATCAGGCTATACTTGATGCTGTTATCCAGATCACTTATAAAATATTGAATAACATTGGGCCCAAAATCAATCCCTGGGGGGCTCCACTAGTGACAGGTTGCCAGTTTGAGAAAGAGCTATTTACCACCACCCGTTGGGTGCGGCCTGTCAGCCAGTTCCCCACCCACTGCACAGACCACTTGTCTAGGCCATAACGCATCAATTTCTCCAGGAGGAGACTGTGGGGGACAATATCAAAGGCCTTGGAAAAGTCCAGGTAGACAATGTCCACTGCCTGTCCCATGTCAACCAGGCAAGTCATTTTGTCATAGAAAGCCACCAGGTTTGTCAAGCACGATCTGCCTTTAGTGAAGCCATGTTGGCTTTTCCCAATCACGTGCTTCATTTGACTTGTGATGGACCCCAGGAGGATTCGTTCCATAACTTGCTCACGGATTGAAGTAAGGCTGATGGGTCTATAGTTACCCGGATCCTCCCTTGAGCCCTTCTTGTAGATAGGGGTAACATTTCCCTTCTTCCAGTCCTCTGGGACATCCCCCATTCTCCATGACTTCTCGAAGATTATGGAGAGTGTCCTTGCAATGATGTCAGCCAGCTCTCTCAACACCCTTAGGTGGATAGCATCAGGGCCCATCGATTTGTGGGGGTCAAGCTCCTGTAGTAATTCATATACTAACTCTTCCTTCACTGATGGTGGGTTGGTGTTTGGTTCAATCAGTAATTTTGTTCCCAAAGCCTGGGACCCTACAGTGCTGATAAAGACAGAGGTGAAGAAGGTGTTGAGGACCTCTGCCTTTTCAGCATCATTGGTGATGGATTTTCCTTTTCTGTTTAACAGTTGGCCTATGTTTTCCTTCTTTTTCTCCTTATGGTTGACGTGTCTGAAGAACCCTTTCTTGTTTCTTTTTATGTCTACAGCCAGTTTCAATTCAATCTTGTAACCCTTTTGACAACTACTCATATCATTGCATATCTATTGTCATAACTACATGTCCTTGCAAGAAAAATCTGTTCATGATGAAATGGGGTATGAATAACTTAGAAAGAACCAACAAACTTTTAAAAGGCAAAGATGGCTGGGAGCAGCAGAGGGGAGGATAAAGCAAAGTGATCTGCAGAATGTAATGAGGAACGGAGGGGAGCAAAGATATCTTCTGAATTTCCCCTGGCAAAATACAGAGATCAACAAGGAAATAATTGAAAATCACCAGCCTGGAGAAAGACGTAGATAAGAGTAAGTTCAAGGAGAAGTATACACCAATATGCAACAGTCCCAGCAGGAATGTCTGTGCAAAACTGCATGGCAGCAGAATGACTCCATTACAGTTTAATTTATTGGCTGCTGACAGTGTCTTCTGTTCGGAACAAATATACGGCAGTCTCTGTCCCCACAAGTATTCAGTTTAGCTAGAAAAAAGATTAATTAAGATCTTTCAGAGTGCCTTCAGTGTGTTTTAAGGCAGAGGTGTTGCAGTGTCTCACTCTTACATTCACTGTTTTTTATTGGCTATTGTACACAAGGAGGAAGTTGTTTATTAACAAAATTGACCTCCTGGTTTGCCCATTTTTCTTGCAATTCCTTTCTCCTCTTCCTTCCCAGATGGAAGTCCTTAAGCACAGACCAGAGGTTGGGATGGACCTGCTCCATCCATGTCCTACACTAAGCCCTTTCTTTTTCACAAAGGTAGGCCACTGTTGGGACATGGTGTGGAGAAGAGAGCAATCAGTGGAAGCCATGACCCAACTGTAAGTATATTCTTCCTGCTCCACTCATTGTAATGCAATGCTGTAGCCAAAAAGTTCATGGCTATGGTTTTTTAATTGAATGTGTGCCTCTCTGTGCTTACATAATGTCACAAAACATTCTATGTTGCCCAACTACAGCAACACAGCATGGAGAGGAAGAGTAATTGCCCTTCAAAAACCATGTGTATCCATAAATTATAACGGCGAGGGGAGGGACTGTTTCAGACCTTTAGCACCTGGAGTTGAAGGATGACCCATAAAATACTTTATGTTCATTTAAAGGAGGAAAAAAATAAATAGTACCCATCACAGTTTATCTTGCTGCCCATTGCTAAAGCTCCTCTTCACAGAAACTGGTTTCATGTGATGTGGGACACCTACTGCAATCACTGCAGTTGAGAATGGAGCACATTAAATGCACTTATTGCTCTGAAGTCTGTATGATGGGGTCCCATGGCAGGAAGACAAGTATGTCTAGGGGTGGAACCCTTTTCTACTCATTACCGAGTGGCTGAATTTCTGATGAAGAACACTACATAGTTATTCAAATGGCAGTAGCTCAGGTTGTAATGAAGAACCTGAGACATACTAATAAAAGCCCCATTTCTATTTTATAAGTCACATAATGGATGTCACATTCAGTTCTTCTTATGGTGAACAGGCTACTTATTAAGCATAGTCTATGACTTTATTTAATTTTAAAATTGTCATCTTTTCCAATTATTCTAACTTTTTAGAATTTTCTCCCTTCTAAACCAGAGTATTTTTAGCATGGGCTACAAGTTACAAACAACAGAAGTTGCTATAGAAACAGAAAAGGCACTTTGTAGAATGAAAATGCAGGAAGAAATATTGTTCGCTGTTTATCTACTGCAGACAGTAAGATAGAATCAATACATATAGATGTGTGTATGTGTACCCACACATATGTATGGATATATATGCCTTCCCTTACTGTATCTGTGTACTCTTCAGTGCTCATCTTTGTATCCTAACGTTAGCTGATTTTTGGCACTTCTGCACTAGCAGGCTATTATCCCCAGCTACATATAACTACCCTGTAGCTAGGTGCCCTGCAAGCATCTCTGTATTCAGCCAGCCAAACCACTGCAAGAAAAACTGATAAAATATTGCAGCACAGCTAGAGGCAGGTGTCTTGTATGGGGAGGTGGGGGAAAAAGCTGTTCAGTAATCTGACTAATCTCCCATCATTTGACCCTCAACACACCCCACATTGGATATTGCTAATAGAAGGGACTTATCCAGCTTTTTTCCTCTCAACCTGAGTCAGCCCCTACCCTACAGCCATTCTGATTTTTCAGAAGGCTTTTAAAGCCCTTTGCTTGCTGTCTCGGCTGTAAAAATAAACTTCATGCTCTAGCAACCTTAAACTAAACAAAGGTAATTTCCAGTCACAAGATTTGTGTTATTTCTGAAGTCTGTATCTTAAATGTTGTGCAGTCTCTAAGACTTATCTATAGAGGGGTTAATATGGATGAGGGTGTTATATAATTTTAAGCCACTGGGAAGCAGACTTAAAACCTAGTGTAACAGCATGGGTTACTGAATCAGGTTCATAGGAAAAAATACTATCTAGATTACACTTCATGCACTCATTAAATTGTAACAAAAAAACATTAGATATTTCTTAGTCGAGGTCTCTGCAAGATTGGTCCTGAAACATACTTCTTGCTTCTGCTCTTAAACCTTTTATTTAACTTCATTGTTCTTTGTAATGATTGTGTAGTTCAGCTTTACAATCATTCTGTGTTAAGAACAGGTCAGAAAAGTATCTACCAGAGGTAATTTAGAAATACTTGATCCTGCCCTGAGGGAGGAGAGGCTGGAGGGAAGGGAATGGACTGGGTAAGAATGAAGGACCCTTCCAGAGCTATTTTTTATGTATTCTGTTATTGTTAAAGTAGTTCAACACTGTCTTAAAGAACAATATTTTTCTTCTGCTTTAGTATTCATATATAATGCTGGCATACCACTTAGGACCAGATTTCTGAGTACTTAGGTGCCCCAAACAGGAGATGGTTGCTTACAGTGATTGCCAAGAGGATCTTGGAAATCATGCTAGGTGTTTTGCTGCATGTTAGTTGCCCAAATACCTTTGTGAAGCTGGTTTTTTTTCACAGATTGTCATCAACTATGAGCTCCTGGTTTCCCAGCTGTCTGCCTGGCTGGGTCCTTGGTGTCTGTTTTGCAGGAGAGCTGGGGACTCACTGCTCCAACACAAGATTGTTGGAGCCAAGCGGAGCCATCCTGGGATATCTGGAGCTGTTTCCAATCACTCAGAAAACACCCATCTGTCCTAATGATTAACACAATACTCCAGGTGCACCCCAGCCACGGCCTGGCTCTCTGTCAGGGCAAGACTCAGAGGTATCTCCTTAGGCAAGAAGTCTCCTCTGGAAAGCAATCTGGAAGGATCATCTGTGATCTCCAGAAGGCTGCCTAATCTGGATGAAACCCTCTGGCAAGCTTCACTGTGTAACATATCCACCCCACCATTTAAACATAAGCAACTGAGCTCCCAAAGACAGGGTTTTTACTTTCAACCTTTTGCCTCAGTTTGTGGTTTATTAAAAGAGGATATTGTGAGGAAGTTTTTTGAGCACTATGATTTAATGAGGAGTACAACAGAAATCCTCATGAGAAAATTAAGGCTCTTATCTTCCAGGCAGGACTGGAAAAGTGTTCATGTTATACAGCCTAGGAGTATGCAAAGAATGGTAAAGGAAGAGTAAAATATTGAAGAGCTGCTTGTTAATTAAGTAGCAGCTATCCTAGATACTGAATAAGGCAGGGGTCCTAGAGAAAAATTTGTAAATTACCCTGCAATTAGAGCCCGTATCCTAATGCACGCTGTCCTAGAGATAGATGAAGCACTAACAGGCAACTTGAGGTCTGACATTTCCAACTTTTAGAACTTTACTTTGCACTGCTGGCCAGAGTACAGGCCACGTTAGTCTACATCTGCCTATTTATACGTACTCTTAGGCTTCCAAGTGGTTCAACCTTAATTACTGCTTATAGAAGAAAGTAATTTGATTTCAGAATTTGGTTTAGTATCAGTACCTTTACACTACCTACCAGTAGACATGATTTACATGTGCTTTGTTTGGTACATATTCTTGAGTAAGGTTATTTTCAATTCTGGTAATATACAAGCAGTACATTGCTTTTTAATATGCATGACACTCTCTCTGACTCAAGCTCCTCAGTTCTTGAATACATCCTTGTTAAAGAGAACAGAAGGTTTCAGTTTCACTAGATGAACTCTCAAGGGTAACTTCAACACTGGGAGATACCACTGTCTATTTGGTTGAATTGTAACAGGCCTCAGTGTCTTTGCAATGTTGTTCCAGCCCTGCCTGGTTCTCTTACCCCTGTCTTTCTTTAATGCTGGGCTGCCTTTGCAACAAGAATAAAAGATCAGCAACCTTCTTCAGACCAGTCTTTTGTCTCTAATTAATGCCCAATTACAATAGGTAGCCAGTTAATTCCAATTCAGTATTAAAAGTCAGGGCATGAGATGAAATAGTCAGGAAATTAAAGCCAAATGTGGTGAGCTCAGAATTTCTCAACAACATCCAGTATTTGGAGATGCCTGTTCTATTTACAGCCTGCCCATGTGGTGCTCCCTCCTCTGTTGAATTACACCTTTCAATCAGAAGCAGCACCAAGGGAAACTCAAGAGGGGTCCTACCTTTGGAGGCCACGTTGGTAATTAAAATGGGGATATTTTGAGGAAAAATGCCCAGGAAAAAGAAAATGACACAGAAGATTAAATGTCGTTTTGATTTTCCAAATAAATACCTTTTCAAACCCTCTGTAATATGTAAGAGTAAGGTCAAAACCAAGTGGACTTTTAGGACTACATAGCTATCTAGTGATAATCTTACAGAACCCCTGCTCTGTGGGACCTTCTGTGCTGGGACCTTTCCTCTTGCCTCCCCACTAGGACAGTGACAATGGAGTCATCAACATTATCATCCTATTCTGCCTGAAAATGCCTCTGACTTTTTCTCTAATAATAGCCCAGCTGGATTGTCATTTCCTATCAAAACTTTATTGACTCACAGCAGGCCATTTCCAAATGATAGATTAACTCTAACCTCATTAATATACAAAGTATTGTTAATAGGGAGATCTTGAAGGAATTACAATGCACTAGATCTATTTCCCAAACAGAAATACACACAGTGGGTGAAATCAATGATCAGTGTGCAGCCCAGCAGCCTGGATAGGTGCATCTGTGTCTTTGGTATGACGTGAGTGAAATCCTGATTGCTATATCTGTTTTCTGAATAAATTTTCCCTAGAAATTACTTAGGTAGGAAGAGGTGGAGAAAGCTTCTCAGAGATCAAGGAAAGTGCTTAATATGAACAACTGGTTCAAAGAATTTTGGCTATTATGCTTTGGTTGAGATGGATGAAAGAGCTCCTTGCGGCAGGAGAGAGATTGCTGGCTGTTTTGAGTATGTAACCCTATCTACATCAAACGTTACATCTGGGTGTCCATGTTTCATTGACCTGTACATTAGATTACGTTTCAGTACATTTTTAGAAGGGTGTCAGCTCTTCATGGCACTATGTTGTCCAAAAAGTGGATTTGTCGCCTGGTGTGCAATGAGTTAATAATCACACACACAGGAGAGATATTGCTGATTTATTTCAGGGTTCACAAGCCTGAGTGTGGTTTTCCACAGATCAAGCACACCAAACCTGGCTCCTTCATTATATTTATACCATAAGTTCATACAGATTCTGCCTATCTATTACGTATCCATTCTAATCTACATAGGTTGCATAATGGCATTAAGTCACTCCTCTTGGTTCTACTTCAGATCCTTCTGCACATGTTTTCCTCTCTTCTGGGACCCCTGGTGTTCTCTGGTGGTCTTCACGGATGAAGAACCCTAACCCTTTTTATCCATATTTTGTCACATGTCACCTACGGACAACTCAAGACTATTTTCTCTTGCCAACTCTCCTTTATTTTCTTCCAAAAAGAGCACTTGTCCTTTATTAAACAGATAATGCTGATGGCCAAGATATCCTGTCTTTAAGCTTAGGTTAAATATTAAAATATCAAACGCTACATAAGCAACGCTTGATCAAAAAGGAATTTAGATTCATGTTAATTAAACATAGACAATAGCTCTTCTTTCCAAGGGGGGTTGTTCCCTTACAACTATGCCAGCTTTCACTTTCCTGTGCAGTTTGGGGAGGAGAGCAGCCGCTGACCAAGAATAGGTCTAGGAAGTATGAGAGGAGAAGAGAGACCGTAGCAGGCTCTAATGGTGGACCATGCGATGGGCTATATGCTCTCAAGGGCAACCTGGAAAGCTGTAGCCTGCAACAAGGCCTTGCGAGTGCAGCCTGGGGTGATAGGAGGAAATGGAACAGTGGTTTAGGGTTTCTGCTGGAGGATCCTGCCTTAACCTGTGTCCTGGTGAAGGGCTTAGCTGTCTTTTTGACCCCAATGAGGTCTTTATGAATTCTTCATGACAGGAACCAGATTCTACATAAATCACTCCCTCTGTAGAGACAGTTGCCATTTTCCCAGTCTTTCACTGGGGCTTGCTGTAAAGCAGTTAGCCTACCAGCTGGGATTGCCACTTGCAAATCATCCTTCGAAGAGAGGTAACTGGGATCCAGAATAGTAATCAGGTGTCTGCTGATTTAACAATAGAAACCACAAAGAATATGAGAAAGCAGAGTTTTAATTCAGAATTGTTACTCTAAAATGTGGTAGTAAGTATGATCCTGAGTACAATAGCAAAATGCACTAGCCAGACCCTTTGCAGTATTTTCTGTACTACTCCATAGTATCAGCCATCCCTTGCAGGAATTCATTTAGTTCTGTCAAACAAGAGTACCTCCCTCCTCCTGCTCCTTCTGCTGCCCTCTAAACCCCTTTATGAAACCAGCTATGAGTCAGCTCTTTCAACAGACTACTGATAATGTTCTCTAAATTTGGACCTAGGTTTCTTTTCCAGGACAGTCTCCTCTCTAAAGGTGTAACTTCAGTTCAGGTTCCCAGCTGTTGCACCTTGCCTCTGACCACATTACCATTAAATATTCTTGGTGGTTCCTGGTTATTAAACCAAATAAATTGGACTAGACTCTGCCAATGATCTCCATTCATTATTAAATGATACACCAATTCTGGTGTTGTTCACAAAAGTTACAAGGAAAGATTTATTGTTGTCCCAGTCAGAGGTCTTAAACCTGTGGGTCTGTGTACTCCTTCCCAGAGGCCAAAAAAGGTAAGTGAGAAAAGCAGCTCTGCTGCCAGTCAGCTTTAGATAACTATATGGGGGGATTCCATGGTTTGAAAAAATCTAAAAAAAGTTTGAGCTAAGTCATTGATGACAATATTAAGCAGTGTTAGACCAAAAATTGATTTCCTGGGACACTGCAGAAAACAGTCATACTTGCTGTGTTCTCTGCCTTAGCAACCACCTTCTGAGATGTGTCACAAACTAATTCTTAAACCATCTAATATATGCTCTGTTAATTCCATATAATGCAAGCTTTTTAACCAAAATGCCACGTGGTGCGAAGTCAAATGCCTTGGAGAAATCTAAATTTATTATATCAACACAATCATTTCTATCAACCAAACCTATAATCCCTTTTTCAAGAAGAGATGGTGGCTTTATTTGACAAAAACCTACCTCATATGTTGCCTGGCATTAAGTATATTTTTAACTTCTAATTCATTGTGAATAGATTCCCACATTAACTGTTCCAGTATTTTAGCTGGGATCAGTGTCAAAATAATTGTCCCTGGTTCCCTGAGCCATCCCTTTTGCCCTTTCCAAATATTGGGGGTGTTTGTAGTTCTCCACTCCTTTGGAATGTCTTTATTTTCACAAGATTTAGTAAATATTGATAGGTCATCCAGCTCCCTTAATAAGAGATCCTTTAAATCAAATTGAAAATAAGCTATCCGGTGCAGGTTGCTTTAAAATGTTACACCTAGGTGTGAGTACGCTGTCCCTTCCTTTCTTGCAGATGCCAGCCCTTTGTTCTGGGGACAATGTCAGCTATGATATGATTATGCCACATGCAAGGTTTAGAAAACCAGGAAGTGATAATTGATGGTTTTCTGTATTGCAGAATTCTATATTCTGTAGACTGCACAAAGTTATTGTCTAATCTAAACCTGTTTTTTAACCCAACCTACTTTTTTCTTGTTTCTTATTTTTGGAGCTTTTATTATATAGAGTTCCATTAATTATTAAATAATAATACTTAATTGATTCTTTCATCTTCCCTTATCATTCTACACTGTTAAACTTGTGAAGTGTATCAACAACCATTCGCTTCTATTTTCCCTCCTATTTCTTACTTACTAACAGATGTCTTATTGCTGTTTTCTTATCGTCTTGGAGCTGGGCTGAGTTCTAGGTCAGACCAGTCCTTTTTTGTGTCTATACTATGACAGCTTCTTCACAGGATATTGACTTAGCTCTTCACAAAAGATTCTTAGTATTCATTAATATTTTATGTTTAATGCACATTCTTAGCTGACTGGGTAGCAAGGTGTTTAAGCTTGGGAAAATGGTCTTTTTCAAGTATCAGACAGACAAAGTGAAAGTCACATTCAATTTCATGAGGGAAACACAAGTCCTGCTGGCTGGTGCATCATAACAGCCACTTTTTAGATTTACAATTAACTGCTGTTTGTGCATCCTCATTCAATTAATTTCATAGACTCAGCCTGTGATGTTCAGGCCCTCAGGTGTTGAGATGATGCCTGTTAGAGGGAACTCTCCAGGAGTTTTGATACTGGCCATTTGAGTTGACTAGCAAGCATCATCTAGTTATTTTAGTCACAGGTTGGTATTTTTGTCGCTATTTTCCAAATATTCAATTAAGTGGGATATGTCTAAATAAGCATTTCTGGTTACCTGGCCTCATTCAATATTCATAAATTCATACAGAATAATTCCAGTCTTCAGAAAGTGTGAGTTTTATTGTTCTTTGTTGTTCATCGAGGGGAGAGGAGGTGCAGAGACCTTCTCTACTAAGGGAATGAGGACATCCAGAATGACTGGGTATTTTGGACGCAGATTAAAGACTACGTCACTGCAAGAGCCAGACAGAGCTGGGAGAAAGTGAACAACTTTAGCTGAGGGTACCTCAGGCAAACAGACAAGCCTTATTCTTTGTATGTCATGGCATAGTTTGTAACGTATTTGTATACATAATACATCTGGGATTTTTACGTTAAGGTGATGAGGGAAGATGTATTAATCTGACAGCTGAAAAAATAACTGATGTGCTGCAGCTATGCTATTCCTAGGAACTCAGCTATCTTGGAGACAGAAAAATAATAAACTAAATGATTTTGAGAAAAACAGATAATAAATAAATTAAGCTCATAGGCTTACCTACTATATGACCTGAGGAAAATGCCTGAGCCAAGTAGGCAGGAACTGCAGGTTTCTGTAGAAGATCTACAAAGCCTTCAGAGTCAGTGTGTAACAAAACAAAATAATTTCTATGAAAACTATTTTTAAAATATTAGTATAACTGGAATGGCAATGTTATATCCGTGATTTATTTTGGATTTTGTGGAAATAACAATATATTTGTCTCACCACTCATAGTGGGAGGTCCATAAAGAAGACCCAAATTCTGTGATGCAAAACCAAAACTCCACAAAAATTAGTAGGATGTAGTTCTCTAGCCGAACATGGAAGCTGGATAATTCTCATCAGCTTTGGTATAATCCCTAGTGTAGTCGTTACCTCTCTCAAAGACAAAGACAGATTTTTTTGCATCATCAATAGTAGGAAGTAGATCCTAAGAGCTTTCAAAAATCACTGAATTGTGTTGTGTAAATGTTTTCCCTCTGTTCCATGGCTTACCTCTTCCTTCCTCCCTTCCCTCAGCTAACTTCATCCTGGACGCAAAGAATTTCTTGCTGACACTGAAATATTCTTCAAAAGTCTAGCTTTCTTCTATTTGTATATGAAAATCTGTATTTTTCTTTATTTATTTTGTTTGTAAGATAGATTTATCTGTTAGAAAACTAATTATCATCTCTTGCCAAAAAAAAAAAAAAGAGAGAAAGAAAGAAAAGATTTAAGACTTTCCAGTCAATGGGAAACTGAATTAGAAAATGTGTCTTGGGAATTCATTTGGTCAGTAAAACCTTAACGGATAATAAGAGGGAGAAAGCACATACTGTTTCCTATAGAGGGTGAAGAGGGTGATACAACACACACTACTTCCTACCCTACACAGGATTTGTATGGAAGTTAAGCTGGAGAGATTCAGCACAGTGGTAGTTTGCTGATGCTCTTATTTAGTGGAAATGCAGACACACATTGCAGGAAGGTCTGACTGTACAAAAGAAATCTATTACAGATGCTGTTGGTAACACTGAATATAGATGTTATGATTCCAAAATACCCAGTACTGAAACAAGGAAAACCATACTCACATTTAGCACACAATATCAGTAACTGAAGTAGGTTCTTGGGAAAGAATAATAATGACAACAATAATAACCATCATCATAGATATTACAAAACAAAATAATAGCTTGACGGTGTAAATATGGTGATTTTCCTCATTATTATCAATACCATCAGGTACCTTTCCTTATCTGATTGTGTTTAGCTTTGGTGTTATTTTTTTCCCTTTCCTTTCTTCTCCTTTGTCTTTGTATTGCTTTAAGGAGAAGACACATGAATTTCTCATCATTCAGACACTAGGCAGTCAATTAAAAGCCAAGCAGACATCCTTTGCTGGTTTTGTAAGAGTGGTTGCTTTCTGGGTCCCGTGCTCTTAACTTGTCACCCTGTACAAAGTCTAAGTAGTGTCTGAGATAGATAGGGGCACAGAATTTGTTCACCAGCCTCTGTGCCGGGTGCTGGGGAGGAATATAACTGCTAAACCATCCACAGCCTCCTTCATCCCTGTGTGCTGGCCAGGCAATTGCAGAGTCAGTGTTGCATTTTCAAGAGCATAAATGACTTGTGAACTTAATTCCTTCTCCAGTGACAGCTGACAAAGATCTGGCACCTCAGACACTTGAGAACTTCTGAAAAACTTACCCCAGCAACAGCCCTACTCAGTGTACATCTGCTCTGCAAAGGTGAGTGCAGAGCTTGCTCTGCTGCCTTTGGAGGGTGAGGCATCTGTGGTGGGACCTTCTGTCCTGGGAGACCCACAGGGCTGTCCCACAGCCTGTGTACTTCTCTTTTGAGGATAGCGGGTGTCATTTCACACTAAAACTGGATAAAGCCAGTGCCATTGTGTAGAGACATAGGGTGTGGCTGGCAGAAACTAAAAGCTACCTGTACCCTTTGAAAGCCCTATTTAAACACAATGCTTTTGGTAAATACAAGGACTTGGTGCCTCAATGGGAGGAACAACATACACATGCTCCTGGCTTCCTCCATTCTGTTACATCAAGCTGACAGTTTCCTCCTCACTTTGACAGCCTTTGTGGTGAACCATCCTCCATAAAAACATCATGTTGTCAGGGCCCTGAGGGCACTAACCACCAGCCCTGACTGGTCTCTGCCCAGCCCCCTGGGGCTCCCCCCACATGCCTACAGCCCAGGACCCTATGTCAGTTCCTGGGGCCATCAGCGCCTGCAGCAGGGCCTGTCTCCATCTCCCCACATCCCTGCCCTGCCTGGCCACGGGGCCCATATCCTGGCCCAGTCTCTGCCCATCCCCAGCCCCAGGGAGGTGCCCAATGCCCAGCACTGGGGCTGCCCTGGCTGCTCTGGGCTGGGGGGTGGGATGAACCTGGGATGCCAGGCCCTGCCATGCTGCCCCCACCATGGAGAGTCCCCATGGTCCTGGCCCATAGGTAGCCACTGGCCCCCATGGTGCCCCAACAGAGCTGTCTGTTGAGATAGAGGGGTCAGCTACCATCTCCAGTGGGTCATGATCTCTGCCTCCACTCCCCTACACATCAGATTCTCCAGCAAGTGCAGTCACTCCTCCTCCCATGTCCCTGCAGCACGAGGGTGGGTCTCTCTGCACCCCCTCAGAGGCACCTGCTGGCTTGCCTCAGTTGCACAGTTATACAAATAAAATATAAAGATATAGTGTATGCAAAAGAGAAAGAGAAGAGTTAACATACAAAACTTAATGCCATGAATGCCTGCAAATTTTACCCCAGTGATTCTGTGTGTTGTAGTAAGAAGACACAGCAACAGCCCCAGCTCTGCTCCCTGCAGAAGCGGGAATTGCCTCCCCCCACGTGTTGACCTGCTGCATGTATGAAGCAGGAAAAGGAGTGGTATAAAGTGGCTGGCTGCCAAGCTTACTGTGCTTTGGCACTCTATAGCAGACTGCAGCAAGATGAGATCTCCTAGACAAGCAAGCAAGAAATGTTCGTTGAATAATTCTGAAATTATTGTAAAGTATGCTTAGTAAGCATTTCCCACATCAATACTTGGCAGTTTACAAACATCATTAACATTATTTCCCCCTAAAATCGAATGAGCTGTCGGGTTTTTAATGGATATATTGTCTGTCTAAAGTACAAAAAGGGTTTGATTTGCAATCATATGTTTCAGATCTTGGGTAGTCTGATACACAGTTTGATATTCTTCCAGTGATTGAATTGCTTGTCTGGATATGTTACAGATAAATTCAAAATTATGCAGAATCCAGAAATAACTGCTTTTAACCAGATTGGTTTTGGACAAACCCACACGTACCCAGGGAACTCCAGAAATGATAATTCTCTCTTGAAACACAGACTGAAAGCAATATACATCTGGACTTGCTGAGTTCATGACAATAGATTTTAGGCATGGATGAATTAACTGCACACATACCAGAGTTCTTTCCCATGCTTCCCCAGTTGAATATTGCCCCTTTTTTAGTACTTTCTTGACAAACAATAACCTATATTGTTCTTGTCTGGTACAAAACTCTTCTCTTAAACTTTCATTACTTTGTACACACACGCGCGCACACAAAAACACATAGACATGCCTATTGCAAAACTGTCTTTTCAGGTGCTCCTCTACTAAAAATTTTAAAATCTGCTGATGCTCAGGACATGTGAAATTTTAAGCACAGGTAAGTCCAAGACTCTAGTCTTTCAGGGAGTTAGAAAAAAAAAATTATATTAACTGGGATGAGCTTTCTCATCTTTGCACAAAGCATACTTTAATATCAGACATGAAAGCCTCATTTTGAAGGATAATGATTTAAAACCCAAGTATAGTATGAGAATAGGTCAAGATAGATCATAATGTATCTCAGTTTATGTGGAGCTTACCAATAAAAGTGCTTTCAGGCCACATTAAAAAATAAGAGACAGTGAAGACAGGTAAAACCTTTGGCTTTTAATGAACTAGTTGCAGATGCTCAAATTAATCTCATCAGCATGCAGCCAAGCAGAGTTGAAGATTTCAATTACCTAATAGGTTACTGGAACTATCTGAACCAGTTGCTGTGTCTCTATTTCCTCAGAAATGAAATCTTGGCTGACGTTGCTTTGCCTTTAATAGCATGCCTGAACTTCAGACACATTGCATCTGACAACAGATGTGAATTTATTAGCCCCTCTGAGCTAAGCTATACTTGTAGAGGATTTAAGATTGTAAACAGATCATTTCACAGAGTTAGGAAATGGTAGAGCAAGAAAATCCAGCCCTACAAAACCTGCTAATGTCTGAAATGAGGCGAAAATGCAGAGCCCTGGTATGAAGACCTGAAGTTCTGCCAGTTTGGTAAAAGTGACGTTCCTCAATAGCATTCAACAGACATTTTCTGAAGCAACTTCACTTGAAGTTCCCATGTTATTGTATATACAAACACACTTCCATGTCCTATAGTTGCTATGTTAATTTTGAAGATAACTAATAAGACTTCAATCTATCAGGGTAATCCAAATAATAAGCCTAATAATCATCAAGAAGCAGCTGGTTCTACTATGGCAAAGCCTTGACCATAAGATTGGAAACTTGAATGCCCTAGAAATCACTGCTGACTTTGTGTGGTGGAGAACTATAGTGTGTAGGCGTTTGTTGAATGAACTGGAACTATTTGCTTGGCAGGTTGGGGAATCCTTGTCTGGCAGAGATGAAAGAACTTCATCTTATGTGCGAAAATAAAGATCACACTGGTCTATCTGAACAAGTCAAAATAATGAACTTTGTGAGCTTTTCTTCTAAGAGTTGTTAGGACCCTGGCATGAAATACAATATGTATAGTTCTCAGGAGCGAAGAGGTAAAAAATGTGTTTGATCTGATTATGGTGACAAGAGAAGACTCTTTCTACAAAATTGGGACACAGTATGGTGTACCTCTGACTTTTTTTGCAATGAACTGATTTACACAATGAAAATTATCTTTTCCTCCCTTCCTACAAAGACAAAGCTATGTGAAAATAGCATAAAATAGCCACAGACAGGTGATCAAGGCTTTATCATTTTCTGAAAACTAAATTTTCAGGAATCAACAAGTCGACATAAATAACAGCAATTGTATTTAACAGATTTTGCTTCTGAGTTTCAAATTTTCAAAGGTTACTGACACTTTTTCATTTTCAATGTATGATCTTAAGCAAATGAAATAGATGTGATTTCAAACACAACAGAAGACAGACATTTTATTAATTAGAGGTGATGGTCCTCCTATTCACATTTTACTGTTTTCATTTATGTTACTGAAAATGAAGAAATGATATCAGATCGTTCAAGCACATTTTTTGTGTGCACGTATTGTAGAATATGTTTGGCAATGAAAAAGCTATTGATATTAAAAAAAAATCCCAGGTGTAACTGGGTAATTCTAGATATACTTTCCAAGCAAAATCTTGATAAGATTTTACCTTTGATTAACTTCTTGATTCTCCCCAACATAATTTAATTTAATTATCTATAAAGATTTTTAAAAATGCAATGCAGAGGAAATTCCAAGCTTCCCAGGATGCACTTATAAAATATATGTGCAATTGAAAGTGTGAAGTTGTAGACATAATTGGTCAAACTTAGTAATCAAATGCAGTGGTAACCTTGATTTGACAGTCACTTTCATATGAATCTTTGCCTGGACATGTCAAGATCTGACCTTTATGTGTATAATTTATTCATCTATCTATTATAAATATTATAGTTTGTTTATATCTTATATTCCCTATTACCATTCCCTTTTACTGCCTGGTATCACGCAATTTTTAATTATGTAAACTTCTTTAAGGAAAAACTATGAGATACTTTTGGGAACAAAAGTGGTGAGTCCCCATTTACCCTTTTTTTCTGTTTATTACATGAAACAAAATCTTTGTAATCCATATAAATTTTTTTCCAGTCATTTAGCATTCCTCACACTCCTTACTTTTTTCCCCCTCTTTTTCTCTGTCTCTCTCTGACCTGTCCCACACTCATTATATAGATGGCTAAATGAAAGCAAAAAGCTTTAGAAGCAACTATATCACCATGGTTACAAAACCGCAAAGTCTCATTTGTGCTCCAGGATTCCCAGGTAAATGTTTTCAATTCTTCTGCTGGTGTGGATTTTAGTCGGGGGTGTGTGGGGGTGTGTGTGTGTATTTTCCTAACCTAACTCTGACTTTCTTAATGTCATAATACTAAATACTGTATTTTCGAACTATATTACACACAAACATGTAATATTTGTAAAGAAGATCTCAAGGAAGTTCCAGTTTTCCCAAACCTCTTAAAGGAAAAATGTCTTCAGCTGTTTTGTAGACTGAAAGCACAGAAGATTGAAATGTTTCATTTCCGCAGAAGAAGACCTGAGGTAGCAGGATACACAATTTCTCCCCAGCATTTGTCCCATAAGACAGTCTGACCTGGAAGGAAAAAGTAGAAAGAGGAAAGAGTTTCACTTCCTCTACCTGTTTTCTGGCTTCTTTGTCAGCTCTGTGAACAAGGTACCCAGATGCTTTAATGTGACACGTTCCTGTTTCTTTTTCCTTGCTTTTTGTAAACGAGAATCTGTCCATAAGGAAACAGACGGCAGATCCAAAACAGAGAGCAAATAGCACAATATGAAGGCAGGGCAGGTGGGTACACACAGACTCTTCAGGCTGGCAACAGAAAATTAATTTTAAATTTTGAATTTTAAAATGCAAAAACCTTTTGGTGGAATCTGGGAGCAGAAAATAACTAAAAGTTACTCCTAGTCTAACTGTTTTTGCTCTCATATATTTCCCTATACTTTCTAGTCAAAATATAGTACTAAACATCACATCTACATCAGGAAAGACAGAGATTAAGAGGGCAGAATGTAACTGTGTAAAACACATGGCAGAGGTGGCCAGTCCACCTTAGTCCAGAGAATCCCAGCTGATCTGCCATCGATGAATTGATTATGACATATTATGAAAGACCTGAGACCCAAAACTGTGCTTGTGGTTAACACACTAAATAAGCTTGTCCTTTCTTGAGGCAACCTGATTGCTAAAACCCTCATCTGTTATGCAGCCTACAGGTAAGGAATCCTGTCACACAGTTCTTCATCATGGACTGTCACTTCACTCAATTCACATTTGCATCTCAAACCTGACTTGATGTTTTAAAGTTTTCAGGAAGCATGGGCAGAGGTCAAAGAGATATACTATTCAGATTTTTGCAAGGTTATCACTTGATCAGGTGAAAGGGCTTTCAGTATCCTGACGATTTTTTTAGCTGACCTTTGAAGAAAGTTTTGCAAACTAGGAGTAAAAGCTAAAAAGGAGTAAACGCTAAAAAGGAGTAAAAGTTAAAGCTTGTGGTCCAAATAAGCTGGAGGTGAATTTATATGTATATGAACGTATCTGTATATGTAACTTGTTGTCTGTGTCTAACAAATCTTGAAGGACTAACTTTCTATGTGATATGAACATCATTGCTAGATTTAGAATATTTTAAAAAGAATATATTCAGGTTTAGGAACACTTTAAAATTCCCACACTAAAGCTTTAGATGTTTAACAGTAATTCATATGTCTCTATGCTGCTTTGTTTTATGTGATTGTCAGGATTTAATTTTCATTTTAGCCAAGTGAAAGACCAGTCAATTTTCTGTAATAAGAATTTGAATGAATAGGTGAAGTTCAAGGGAACGAGCGGGTGAGTGCACATATACACAACATACCAGAATAAAGGCAGAAATATAATACAGGGCAAAGGCTCCTGAATTGTGCAGCTGAAGGCTTGAGCACCCAAATGCCTCCTCCTAGACACAAACATATGTGGGACCTGCCAGTGCAGGCTTTGATAGTGATACATAGTCACAGGAAGGTTGGAGCTCCTGGTGTAGAGGACCACTTTCTGTAGTTATGGAAGTGAAACCTCAGTAAGCAATATATAGGATAGATTTAAATCAACAGAAAGTTCATTCCAAGAACAGAAATACCAAGTTGCACAGCATAGGCTTTTTCGGTTATGTGGCCAAAGTCATGTATCAGTAGTCAATTCAACCAACCACAGAGAGGACTTGCATTAGGTAAATTGGCATTGTCTGAATCACGTATGCCACATATGCTGATGGCACTGCAAGTGTGAATTCAGGTAGAACTTGTAGGGCCAAGCAAATACCTGGGATCCGTAAAGGGGTTTTTAATTGATTAAAGAGGAATAGTAACTTCATTTAGCTGATTGCAAGTGTGCAAATACTGCTCTATATCACAAAATAGCCCACTTGCATCCTAAAAATAATGGGCAATTTTTCCACGGGGTCTACCACATGCAGACTGGTCCTCAAGATCTGTTCATTTCAAAGGCAGGATATGGTCTGTCTGGTAAGTGTAGAGGGACAGCACTTACTGTTTTCTACCAGTTCTTTAGTTAATGAAGGAGGTGTGCCAAGAGTAGATAAACTACTTAGACATACCCTCCAAACTCAGAAAGTCTTTCAAGTGATGTTCAGTATTGTTAGCAATGGTTGTTTGAAAAGTTAGTTCAGTGCCACATGCTAAGAGGTCATGTGTTTATCTTGTATATCTGTTAAAAGGTCTTGACTGTTCCATCAGCCCACCTTCCATACCAGTACGCACGGCTGCACAGGTGCAGAGCAGAGGCAATAGATCCATCATCTTTCTGTCCCCACTCTTTCTCTAGGCAACGCTATCTCTCTAGCTCCACCTACGTGTAGCCTGGAAAAATTTTTGACAGTTGAAACTGAGAAAGCTCACAGGTTCTCAGGAGAGAAGACCTGTTAAGGTGTGTGCTGGCTGTCAATGCCAAGCCAGTTCAGTAGGTAAACCTGTTTCCTAGAACGGCCTGTATCTAACCATAACAGAAGTTCTGCTCTGTGATAGAAAGTCAGCTAAGACAGACATGAAAAAGGAGATGTGTGTAGAAAGGCAGTCTTCCCCATGTCCAAGATCTGTGATTATCAAAGAAGCATTTATATGCTAACAGTCTACTTAGATATTCCTGGGCCTTCTGACACCTATCATTGCACACAGGGCAACTGTACAACCACACATAGCATGCCAGAGCATCCCCTGACTGGCTCCCATAGTTATCACAGTCAATGGGGGCATCGCAGCCTTATATTCCAGGCTTGAATTTGTTGGGTGAACAGGAGCAGACAAGAGGAGCAGAGCTGGATGCTGATCCTAAATTGCAGGTCATTCTCATGCCTAACTGATCTCTTCTGAATATGCATTACATTTATCTCACCTACAAATCATTCTTGCATTCATACCACCAGAAAACCCCAGTACAGCTCACTAATGAGAATGACAGCCACCTTAATGCCAACAGTCAGAATGTACCAAACTCAAAGCCAGCTTGAAAAACCCAGGGAGGAATAAGTGTGTTACTTAACTAGAACCATTCAATACACCCTTCATAGTTCAAGGATATCCTAAAGTCAGATTATGTCATGTCCTTTGAAGGAGGTACTAGAAAAATAAGAGCCAAATCTACTTGTGACTTTAGGGGAAGTCATCTTTCTGAGTAGACCTCCTGTGCTGAGTAGGTGGTGCTGAGCAGGGAGCACTCAATGTCCATCTGATGGCAGAAGCACAGCTGAGAGAACAGTGTCTGGAAGACACAGAAGTGCTGGGGTTTGGCTCTTCTGAGTCACCTTGTGAGTGAGCTTGGATGATGGCAGACTGCTTGGTCTCTGCCTTGACCTACAATCTTCTTGTCCATCCCTCTCCTCCTACCGGACAGCTGCTGGCCAGCTTCCCTTTCTGACACCTATGCTTTCTTTTCTGTCTTCCCTAACTTTGTTAAATGGGTAGGTTGCTTTTCCTTTTTATGGGCTTTGTCAAACTGGCAGAGAAATGAGTTTTCTAGCACTTCAACAATATCCTGGTTACAGCCCCCAAATGGTATAATCTGTGGTTTGAGAGCAGATGCTGGAGCATTCAGTTGTTGACCTGAGCAGAGGGAATGGAGATGGGTGCTAGTCATTGCCTGCAGGGTGAGGTTTCTCTAACAATGCACCATTTTTGTGTATGCCTTGACAGGAATCTGGAAATTTCACATGCACAATCCAATGCACCTTCCTTGAAAGCTTATTTCATATTCTTTTGTTTAAAACAAAGCATACAGACAAAGAGATCAAATTTTGTGGTGCTGTCAATCACAAAGCTAAACCTGGAAAGTTTATCCATCCTCTGCCCCAGGACATCAAGTTTATACTGACATAGTACCACTGATTTCCATGTACTCGTTAATGATTTACAATGAAGTTACAGAAAAATCAGATACGTCTACCATGTCACATCAAAGCTCCTTGATTAAAACTGTTATGAGTGTCTTGATTATAGTTGTTAGTGTTAATCTCACCCTAAATATGTGTTTTCACCGTCTTCTAGAGCTGTCTCCTGCTAAGTAAGCATTCTGTTTTGCTGAGTAGAGGCTATTAGGTATTATAGAAAGTTATGGCATTTATAGTTTCACTCTCATTACAAAACACTGTTTACTTCCAAATTTCCCTTCTTCCTTCCCTCCCCTCTCCAGAATATACATAGCAATGAGCTGAATGGTCTCTGTTTTCCTTGCATGTATGGCATCAATCAGCACTTGCGAAGGATAGTGTATCCTTGGCTCTACTTGATTGAGATCTGCAGTTTCGCATTTACATAATTAATATACACATCCATATTTAATCTGTGCAGATGAAGACAAAGTCATGACTGCTTAAATACCACAGAGCTTGGCAAGCTTCCAATGTTGGCAAAAAGTTGTACTCTCATGCTTTCCTCTGGGTGGAAGTGCAACTATTTAGCCAGTGCTGTGACATATGTACCAAGCCTCTCTACTTTTTAGATGGCAGAGGGGGAGACAGAGTAGTAAAGCTACCCTCAGATGCTCTTTTACACTCTCCCGTCATAGTGTCTTAGTTACTCTAATAAGCATTTGTTTCACTTTTTTCCTCCTCTCGTCACCACTTCCACTCAAACAGAAACAGAGACTGTTGGTTTTGGTCGTGCCAGTTGGAGCTGGTATTATAAAGGCCTTTTTAGGAGCCTGTTTATCTTCCATAGTAGAAGTGGCACAGGTAAAGTGGAGGCAACATATTCATCACTGTAGTATTTCTGTGCTACTGCAACTGGGACTGGAAGAAGCTGGGTCCTGGCTAGGCAGCAACTTGCATTACGCAGTGGTATGTTCTCGGCAGCTCCAAATACAGGAGCTTGGATTCTCCTTCTCCTTCTTAACTTTATGCATTTGACAAAGGTGACTGCCTTCAGCTCGGCGTCTCCAGATCCCATGTATGAGCCAGCAGATTCAGAGAAATGTCTTAAAGTGAAATGAGGTGAATTCAGGCCTAAGACAGGAACAGGGCCCATCAGAAAAGAATAATTCTTTTTTTGTGTGTGTGAAATAAAAGGAAGCTTTCTGTTTCTGTCTGAAAAAAGAATAATATCTGACATTTTAAAATTAGAACTGGACAACTGGCTGCCAATGTCAGGATCACAGAATCACAGGATTATCACAGAATCACAGAATGGTAGGGGTTGGATGGGACCTCTGGAGATCATCTTGTCCAACCCCCCTGCTTCAGCAGGCACACCCAGAGCAGGGGGCACAGGACAATGTCCAGGTGGGTTTGAATGTCTCCAGGGAAGGAGACTCCACAGCCTCCCTGGGCAGCCTGTGCCACTGCTCTGTCACCCTCACAGTGAAGTTTTTTCTCATATTGAGGTGGAACTTCCTGTGTTCCAGCTTGTGCCCATCACCCCTTGTCCTGTTATTGGGCACTATTGAAAAGAGTCCAGTCCCATCATCCTGACACCCACCCTTTAGATATTTATAGGTATTGATGAAATCCCCCCTCAGACTTCTCTTGCCCAGGCTGAACAAACAGAAGTCCCTCAGCCTTTCCTCATAAGAGAGATGCTCTAGTCCCCTCATCATCTTGGTAGCTCACCGATGGACTTGCTCAAGCAGTTCCATGTCCTTCTTAAACTGGGGGGCCCAAAACTGGACACAGGGTGGTCCAGTGTGACTGGGGAACACATGCAAGCAACAGGAGACCTTGGTCTCCTGCCTTCTCCCATATCCCAGTGGGGATCTGCATCACCAGAAGCAGCTCTAAGTAATCACTTTGTTAATTTTGTGCCTTATGTGGTCCCCAGAGAAACCCTGTGCTTGCCAGCAGCCAGGAACTCAATAGAAAGTAAGTATAATCTATATACAATATATAATATTGTGCAATGTTTAATAAGGAACACTTTTGAATGGGCTAGGGGCAAGGTTAATAGGTTGAGTAAGAACGAATAGTGTCTATTTTTAAAAATATCCTAGGTCTGGGTACCAGAAAAAACTCACTATTATGTAGAAGAGCATTTACATAGTTCATATTCCCCTTGGCTGTTTAAGGAGAAATAACTGCTTTGTGTCATAACAGCTGGAAAAGAGCCATACAAATGCATCCTAAGAAACCTAAGGGAAAAGGGAGAGAGTATTTCTGCAAAACTTCAGCCATCCTTGATCCCTGAAATCCAAAGACAAGATTCATTAGGAAGAGACGCTAACCAGCAAAAAGATAATTTCCAGTTTTTAGCTACAGAGTGATCACATTTCTTGTCCGTTTCATCTGTGATTTTACTTGCTTTTCCCAATCTTATCTTTAAAAGCTTAGTACTGTCTTAAGTTTTTCTTTATCATCAAGCTTTTCTACTGTTTTGTTCCCTGGAAAGCAATAACTTTATGACACACTACAATCACAAGTTAGAATATATCCAGGAAATAGTGTTTGACAGCAGTCCAAAGGACCTGTCCTTCAGGATGTTTTGGGAAAACTAGGAATTCAGAAATTTCCACTAAACTATCAAGGACTAGTGAGGAAATTGTTATTGCTCAGTATCTAGTCTTATGAAGAAGTTCCATTCAACAGATAAAACTCAACAGTAGAAGACTGATGAGCTGTAGTCAATGACTCCAGGTAAACAAGAAACCATCAAACCGAGATTTTGGCTCTTCCAGGATGCAGAGTGCTCTCCAAACAGAATTCCATTATAAGCATATTTGAAATGGGAAGAAAACACCTTCTCATAAATTATTCATGAGTTCCAGTGAGGAATACTTCAGGGAGAGCAGATAACTGAAAAAGGACAATGTGGCCTTTGAAAATTGTTCCATGGGAGCTGCTGCACCACACATCTATTCTGTGGGGATGATAGGGAGTGGCTTGGGAGACAGGGAGATGTAAGATTGGTTGAGGCATTTTTCTGTGATTTTCATGCCACGGTCACCACATGTGGGACTGGATACTGTATCTTCACAAATGCCATGCCAAGTAATGGAGATAATGATAGCTAACTCTCCACTTCAGAAAAGGGATTGTCTCTTTCCCTCTCCTTTCTAGAGACAGTCCAAAGTCCTTTCTGTTTTCCGAATGGAAGGGGAAAAACATGCAAGGAAAATAAAACCCTGAAGAACATCTGAAGAACTCATTTTTTTCTGCAGAATTAATAAGCCAATCATGATGAGGAAGTCACATTAAATAATCAATTGTTTTAGGATTTAGACTTATCATTGCTAAGCCTTGGGGCTGCAAGTCTTCTCCCAGAAGTTGTTCACCATACATATGCATTTCTGTCAATTCAAATCAAGAAGTTTAATTCAAAGAGGTAGAGTTTCCCCACCAGAAAATACATTCATAGAAAATACATGTCCAAACCGGAGCAACAGCTTTTATTTATTGTTACATTAATTGCATTGTGACCATCCCACAATGAATGGAGTGGTCTAATATTCTTCCTTTAAGGTAGGATATTTATCAAACATATATAAATTTATACATATTATATTTCTGAGTTAAGTATAGGTGGCCCATCCACCTTGGTATAGACTGGTGATAATTGTCTTTTGGCAGGAATGGTGACATATCATGATACCAAACCCCAGTTTGTCCCTACATACTATTGCCCTCCTTATCTAAGGTTTTTTCACCCTTGACTTTTCCAGGGGGGTCGAGGTTCCACCTTAGATAGATAGAAAAGAAAGGTCAATTTATTTGCAAATTGTCAAATAACATATTTACTATACCTCAACCTTGAAGATCTTACAATGGTTCTTTGAGTGACCACTTCATCATGCCAATCCATCAGACAAGTTTGTGTGGCCACTGATGCAAATGTCACCTGTACGGGCTGGTTTATTTTGCCAATATAAAGCGAGGGTCAGTGAAAGTCAGACAGCACCACCCTCCAGGGCTGTTGGACGGGGCCCAACTAAAACCCGTGGGCACAGACTCTGGGCAATGATACAGTCTCAGTGCCAGAAATTTGTTTCACCTTTGTGAATACTATTGAATGATCGGTGAAGCCAATCAATGTGGAGGAAAGAACTGTAACTCCCGGAACACTGGGGCAGTGGTCAACTCAGCTACCCTGAAGGGTATCTAGTGGGACCACGAGGCGGTGTGACCTCTGCAGCTCTGCCCAGTTAGTAACTATGATCCTGTCTTAAGAGAGTCACAGTTACTCCTGCCAATGTGTGACATTTTCATTTCAACTCTAATTTTTTCCTTCTTTAAAAGATATAATTGTATTTTTTAATGGATGCAAACAGGAACACAATTAGTAGCTCCAGCAATCTGGAATCATTCAGAAACAGCATTATTTTCTCCCCTAAAGGCAATATCTGAGCTGGTACCAAAATTGACTTTTTGACCCCAGAGGAAGAGACTCTCTGGAGGGGTTTGGTGTTCTCTGTAGGGGATATGACACCAGGCTGTAGGACAGGATCTCTGTCCTGCTGCTCAGAACAGATGAACCATGTTTGGCTCCCCTGGATGGTAAGACAGAAGAGCCAGGAAGAAGCTGTTCCCTGTTTTCTGGCATTCTTAAAACCACAAACATCTTTCCTTGGTTACAGCACCCATGTTTACATGTATTTCCCAATACTTGTATTTCATTGACAATAACAAGAAAACTGTACTTGAATGTCTGACAGTAAGTATGTTTCTGAATTCAGCAGGACATATTGGAATTATTTCAGTATATATATGATATAAAACTCAAAGGCAAATGATAGTTTCCTAATATTCTCTCAAATCAAATGCGTCGAAATCTCCAGCATTCTACAATCCATCTCCTTCTGTTCAACCTTTTCTAATGGTGATACTGAATGACACATAGGAAAGTAAAATGGCTACATGCTCAATAATACAGCACATTCTCCTCAAAATCACCCAGAATTAAAACAGTTCTAACTGAGGGACCAGGGCAATTAGATCAATTCACCCTCCCTGACAACTGGCAACATGGATTAAAATTTTATTTCCACTTGGCTGAGAGCATGGACCATGATCTGACAAGCTCAATAGGGCTGTACCTAGTTGGCAGTTAGGTAAAAAAGACTGAAGAGGAACACTGAGGAGCACTGAAGAAGTATAGGAAATGGTATTAAAACTTACTGTCTACAATTATTTAACTCAGCCCTAAATATTCAGTCCATGAGATTAGGTGATACAACCCTATTATTAAAGTAGCTGAGGGTCTGCCATGAAATGGGAGATATTCAATAGATTAAGTGTCAGTTGTAATTTTACTTCACTATTCAGATTCTAAGGTCTTTGGGGCAGAGAATATGTCCATCTGTATTCTCTAAAACAATTTATATATTTATGGTGCTATCTAAATGTCTCAATGTAATGATAATGTCAAGTTGTATTTCTGTTGAGCTTGTAGCTTGGCTGAGGATTAGGTCACCTGAGTACACAAGGTCCCAAAACACAGCTCTACCATGACCTCTCCAGGCTGAAGGATGCAGTCCCTTTCATCTATACCTTCTCACCAAGACACCATTTAAGATTAAATGGCATTGACAAGTGACTTTGCTCTGAAAAAAGAAGTGGCTCCTTGGGGTTTGGTGTTAATTCTATCTCAGTGACTTCCCCTTCAGCTTGCTCAGTGCATAACTGAGAAAAAGTAGTTATAACTGTGTGACTTTCCTGCTAACTTACCTGAGATACTGAGGACCAATTTTGTCATCTTCCGCTGTAGATATATGGCACCATCACCCACTGAAATCAACGGAAAGACATGGGAAAAATAAGGCTAGCGCAGAAGCAGACCTGACCTTAAGTAGAAGGTTTGCCTGACAAGCAATGGAAATGGACAAGGTATTCACACAGGTGAACATTAGGAATCTAATTTGAATGTCTAAGAAGTTAAGGGCCTTTAAAGGTAGGTCTCCAGCTATTTCACCCAAGGTAGGAACCCAACTCTTTCCATGGCCAAGCAATCTGCTTAAGCAGCAGGCCCATTGAGTAAAAGGGTCAATTTTATCATTATTAGTGTCGCACAATATGCAACGATTGCACTTTGAATGCTTAGGACACCAGCCACAAGCTGGTTGAGACAGTTCAGAGGGTATGTGCTCAGGTAAAGGAGGCCACAGTCTGGTCTTAGGCCATACATACTTTTTACTAATGTCCTGCTCATGACTATTGCATGGACAGAGGGCAAATTTCCCTATTTTGGACATCAAGGAGCAGGGGATGAACTTTTACTTCACAACTTCACCTTACAATCACTTACAATCATTTAAGCACTGCCCCATCAAGGACACCAGATTAAGAAATCGGTAGAGCTGAGTGATTTTAAGTGCATGATCCATAGAAACTCCAAACATACAGAGACTACTCTGAGGTTCACAGAACATAAGTAAGAACCAGGACATTGTCAATGGATTTATGATCACTATGGAAGAGCTTTGACACATCTGGGGAATGTTTAGAGTTCAGTAAAAAATTTTTTAGAAATTGGAAACCACTGTCCTAGCAAAGTGGATACAAATAAACTGGACAAGGACAGTTCTGTCAATGCCTTCCACTCCAACTGAAGTTTAGTAAGACTTTCAAGAATATGACCAGCTGGATGATTCAGGAGAGATTATTTCAAAACAGGGGAAGGGGGGAATGCATCAAGTGCTGAAGAGCAGAAAGAAACATGCACTGCCAGGACTTGGTGACAAATATTTCTTGGCTGACATCTCTTGTTTGAGGAGTTAATCTGGAGACGGGAAAAACAATACCTTTGTAGGCTAACTGGGGTGTGATATAGCAATGGGCTGGTTTTAGTGCCCTAGTTTCTCTTCTGCAGTGTCAGCCTCTAAAGTAAAGATGTGTGGTTTTTCACATCCTGATGCTAATAACCCAGATAATTTCCTCTTAGCTGGCTCCATAGTCTGTTTTATGGGCACAGTAAGTTCTTTGCTCCTCATCTTCCTGGAGCGATAAGATGCCACCTGTGCTCCACAGTGAATTCTGGTGGAAGATATTCTGTGCCTGTAAAAAAATAAGTGCATTTCCTGCAGGAAAATTGATATTTATCTTTAAGGACTGTATTTTGAAAAATAGAATTTATGATTCAACTGCATAGGTTTCTTGTTGTTTCTTGCAAGACTTAATTATTCCTATATGAAACAATGGCTCCACAAAAATTAATGACCATTTCTACTTCTGTACAGTAACAATTCATTTTCAGAGTTTCTTCTTGTATCTCCCACAGATGAAGCTTCCTTTGCTTCATACAATGATGAGTCTGGATTCTTGTGAGAACTTCCATCACAGCAAAATAAAAAATGGCAAGTGTATCCAAACTTGCAGATAGATGCAATATTTCCCCTGGCCCCTTGGATCTATCAGAATAGGCAGAAAACAGAAAATAATCTCTTACACTGGTAACTGTTATATCTTTCTCCATGCTCTCTGTGAAGTCCCTCCAGCAACCTCCAGTCAGTCCAGAATGGTGTCATCAGAGTTGGCTCTGTGGCATGATGCAAAAGCATATTGTCCCCTCTCATCCTCTGCTGCATCACGAAGCCAGCTTTAACTGCCTGTCCTCACATTTCAAGCTCTGCTCCAGGCTGCTAAAGCATCTTTCTCATGAGGGCACCCCTTAACAGGATTAAGCAACTATATTAAATCCAAATTGAATTGTGGACTCATTGTACTCGCATTTGATTGTATTACAGATCGTATTTGTTTCATTTCATTATTTACTGCCAGAAAATGAACAACCCCCCTTTAGCAGCAGGCATCAGACTTATGGAGCTGATGCACAACCAGCCCAAAAAGAGTTAGCCAAACTCCAGACTCTAGAGACAATAACATGACTATAAACAACCACTTATATAAGAAACCAATAGATCATTTTAATATACTTGTGTTTGAAGTACAGGTCAGGGGATGAAATTGATGATAGTTATAAAGCCAGTGCACTCTAAAAAAACTTACAGATAAATTCATATCGCCAAAGATTTGGATTATATTTTAATTTGGTAAAATCAATATCTACTTCATATTTCTGGAAGGAGAAGGCAAAGACTAATGAAACTGACACAATACATTTTCTGTAATGTTATTGAGGTGTGAATTAGAAAGAAGAATGTTGGAAGTGTCTATAACTCATACATAGCATAAATGAATTCCTTCATTTGCTTTTACTGTCTCATTTATTGCAGAAATCAATACAATGAACAAACAAATATTTTCAGTATCCTTCCGACTGTTCCTACCAATGTCTAAAAGTAGTGTGTATCAAAAACTCCAAAATGTTGTAATGTTGCAAAAAGCAATATATAGTTAACCTAGGAACAACATACCAGGTGATTTTAAATATGCAATATTTACTATAAAGTGAACACTAAGAACAATGGTAACTTGTCCCAACATCAACTGAAGTCTAAAACCAATCTTTCTTGGTTTTACAAGAAGGCTTGGTCAAGTTCTAGCTTCAAATGAATTATTTTACCTAAAAAGTTTTACATGCAGCTGCTGACAAGAAACTGATGCATCTCAACAAACCAACCCACAGCATAAGCCAGGAGTCTGCTGGTTGGTAATATCTGATGCTTAGAAAGAAAAAGATAGGACCAAATAACTAGCTTGGTTTTTTGCTTCACTGATAATTTTGGAATGGCAACTTCTTGTCTCTAGGACAGTGAAAATTCCCTGAAATCACAAGAGAGAGGAAATTGTTTGAAAATCACAAATAACAAGGAAAAGTGTTTGGTACTCAGTTCTGCCATCACTCCAAGTTTGGTCTGGAGGTCTCAAAGACTACACTGGCTCAGGCAGGCTGCTATAGGCCATTTGTTGTCTGTTGTGAAGAAAATTTTGTCCAATCTGCATTAAGAAAATGGATGCTAAACCTCCATTTTGGTTTCTATTTTACCTCTGAGAAATTAACACCTTTCTTTTTATCACTAGTCAGTTCCTGTCATCCTCCTGATCTGCCAGTCTGCGTATCTGGAACGCGCCTTCAAATGCAGAAGCTGTCTTCCCACAAGTTTGACTTCTCTTTACAGCCTGGAGTTTGGGGTGCAGTAAGAGTATTCATGTCCTTATAGCTGCACGTGGATCCAGTTTCATGCTGTGTGCTGTTAAGGGAATCAAAGCAGGGGCCCTTCCTTTGACTGGTTTCTTGCTGTAGTAGACCCTGCCTCATTCCTTTGGAACCCTCTACCATGGACGACAGTCTCCTGCCCCCCTTAGCACTGCACCACAGAAATGGGGGCTCTAGCACCTGCAGAACAAGTTGTGATGAAACCAGTGTGAGGTTTTGATTGCAAAAGGGTATGCAGATTGAGTTTCCTAGGCATTAATAAGCCATATTGTTGTAGGGTTCAGATTTGCTGATCTCCTGTCTCCATGTCAAATGCCTTCCATTACACCACTGGTATACTACATTTTTTTCCTGAAGAAAATGAATTTGATACCAAGGATGAAGGGACATAGCGTGTATAAGCTATTTCCCTTGTGTCAGATGGTCCTTGGTATTCTAATATGCTGCAGCAAGATTCAAGAAATCAGCCAGCAGTCAAAAGGCAGAAGGCACTGAAGTGAATAACCAAAGGGTTTGCTCACTCCAGTAAAGAGCATCCTCATGGCTGGTGGAGCAATGGGTGAAATTAGCAATTCATCTGTCACAAGGCTAAGAGTAAGGATAACTATGCTTGGCAGCATGTATTAATGCCAAAGGAAGGGCCTTATACCATAAATACATGTTTACCTATGCCAGAAAGTCACATAAAAACTATTTGAAGGACTCACTTTATGAGGGCTGAGAAGTGTGGGACAATAAAAGCAAAGATTATCTCATACTCCAGCCTTTGTCCCACCCAAGAAATGTGGCAGAGTCTCATCGCATGAGCAGGGTTGAGATAACTCTGCCTCACAACCTCAGGAGAGGTGGCATCCAGAGCCTGGCATCCAGAGCCCAGCATCTGCCAGGGGGAACAGCCGCAGAGCCTGTGAGCCAGCTGAGCCTCACAGGTAGCGACAGACCTGCTCCATACCAATAAGCCATCTCACGTTCATAAAAAAGGGTGGCTCCTTGCAAATTGCCTGCTGGGGGGCAGCTCTTGACCTATGTGACATCCCAAAACTTGCTGGGAGAACCTTTAGGAGTGTGCTGGCTGGCATAGGCCAAAAGTGCTCCAGGGTCTGTCCAGGAAGATTAGTTTGACAAGATGTTGTTTCAATGACCAGAAGGTTTTCTGAGATTAAGGGAGCCAGAGGCTCCCAAATCCTTCGCTGGAGACAGCAGAGATGCCTCGCCTGCAGGACATAAATGCCTGTGGTTCCCCGTTTCCACAAAGTGCTAGCAGTGACAGTCCCACAGCTGTGAGCAACTCAGAATCACTGGTATGGCTGTAGTCTTGCTCTCTCCCTCAACAGCATCATAGGCACCAGGAGCTGGACAATACAACGAGGGGCTGAAGTATCTGGGGAGCACAGACTGCATCGGACAGGGGCAGAGTTTTAGGGGAGTGAGCAGTGTGGGGCTGAGTGGGGCTGAGGCTGCCGCACTCTGTGTCTAGGGCAGGACTAACATTGCCACCCCTCCTTTTAGGACTGCTTCTCTCTCTCACTAGTAAGGGTCACAGAGCTATATCCCAGCCCTAAAGAGACCAGAGGGCTCAAAGGCTTCATCACTTTGTTTGCTGCAAGACAAGTCATGTACCTTCTTCATGGGAAAGGTTCTCAGAAAAATACAAAACTTCATGACCCTTTCCCTGCTGAGTTTGGTAAGTAAGTAGGTTGACCAGCCCAATGCCTTGCTGCCATGAGGAAATGCTCATAAGGAACTAAGAATGAGAAAAAGACCTGATGGAAAGCCCCCTACCCCCAGCCCAACACAAACACCCCTTTTTGGGTATGCTGGAGATAAAATATTTAATGTTTCTGTGGAAGTCCTTGCAGTATTTTAAATGGATGTGGGCAATTTTATAGTCCATCTTGATTTACGAAAGCTGTCTTAACAGATAATAATGATCTAAACTATAGTGCTCCTTATGGCTGTCTTTTATGGATGCAAGGTATTAGCAAACATTGATAAGGGAGCTGGGAACAGGAAAACTGCAAAGTTGACCCCATTTAGATTTCATGCTGCTGTTATCCTGAGGAACAATAACTATTCTCCACATATTTACATGGAAAGAACAAAAACCCTTAGGCTGCTGGTCCCCCAGACCTCTCTCCTTCCACTTGGGGCCTGTGCTGTGACCGTCAGCTTGAGGGCTGTCTGCCAGTACTACTGCCCTATGTACTCAGTCCCAGTTGCAAAGTCCCAACCCTGGGTTACACAGTTGGGATCCTTTCCATCCAGTTCTGTTCCTAGATAACTAATTTCTTTGTCTGAAGGAGGAATTTATGAGCTTGGATAGGATACTGAAAAGCTTATGCAGTTGTCATCTTAGGATATAAAATATCCATGGAGTGGATGGGGAGAAAAATGTGTAAACCATTAGCATCCCCACAACTACCTCTGTGCAAAGTATCCTCTATTTGTTCATGCAAAATACACGATTGACTGAAAACCTGGTGAAAATCCATCTACACACATTTACGTGAATCAACACTATGGGTTAGAGTCAATGCCCTTTTTATTCTCTTTTCAAATTTCACCTAAGTGAATTGCTTGAAAAACATTAGGAACAATGTCAAGAATCTTTACATTTCTGCACTACATGTCTTTCTAGAAGGATTCAGCTTTAAAACTCACAGTAGATTTGGGAATAATCCCATCAGGAATAGAAATAAGAGACTGACCTGTGTATTTCTCCCACAGTAAAGTGCAGCATTTACAACTTAAACCACTGTCTCTGATAACCATCTATGAGTAAGTCAACAACCGAGTCCTTTGTGGAAACAAGTCGTTGCATAATGGTGTCTGCATATTTTTACTACTGATAAGGCAATGCACCTATGAAATGCATATGCATGAACCATGTTTCAAGTAATTTCAAACAATAAGCACATGAATAAAAATCAAACTCTTCTCCTAGACAGTTCACAAAGAGTGAAATTCATCCCTGGGCAGGGGGGCTGTCACAGAGACATTTCGCTTCCCTAAGCTTTCAGAAACCTTCAAAACATAGCTTTAAAGGCAATTCAGCATTGCACAGACTTTGGGTTGGCCTTCTGCTCAGCAGTGAATTTCATCCATTGTGAATTATATGTGAGAGGACTTTGATTTTTCACCTAAGAAAAGGACTAAACGAGTAGGATGCATGATTCATTTCAACTAGATATCCTACTTGCAATCAGCACTTATTGTCTCTGAGATGCTTGTAAAGGACAAAGCAGGGTTGTCTTGGTATCCTGGAAGGAGCTATAGACATTTGTATATAAAAAGTGAAAAACAGGAGGAAGAAGAGCTTGGGGGAAGGAGTGTTCAGTGAGCTAGTTTTTTCCCAATGCCATAACAAGAAGAAGGTCTATTACTGAAACAGGAGGTAGCAAAATGGTACCTGTGTATGCTTTGGCAGGAGTTACAGAGGTGCAGCTATGAAGGAAACACCCCAAACTTCCATGTGAATGGCATTATACCCATAAATAAGTAAAGGTTATTTTGCTGTACTGAAACTTGAGAAATATTAATATTATATACTCTTCTGGGCACTGGTAAAATTGCTTAGAGGTTTGAAATTGAAAAGGTGTTATGAAGGAAAATCTTAAATACTCTAGAGGTTTGGATTTTGAGTTATGAGGAGGGATTAGCCTCTGCTGGCCTCTGCAGCTTGAGGAAGAAATAAGGTAAAATTGGAGATTGTCAGAGAGGTAAACGAAATCCTGAGATGAACAGATTGAAGGCAGTAAGCTCTTTAATATAGCAACTAATTTGAAAACAAGATGCCATGGACTAAAACTGGGTTGGGATGGGATTGGTGGGTGCACAAGCAATTCAGACAAAATTACTTCACAGTAATGGATGGGAAAAGTCAGCTACTAAAGTGTGTGTGTTGGGGAGGGGGTAGAATGCAAACCCACTGTGAAAAGGAACAAGATGTATTTTTGGACAAGGATAAAATTCAAGGTTGCAGCCCTAATTGGATTTTTGAGGATATGCTGATATTAGCTACTTGTAGATTGGTTGGTATTTTCTGGATTTGTGAGGACAGGCTTTAACAGACTGATGTTTTCTCCTAGCAGTTAATGTGCAGTCCTTAAGTCATTTGCAGCGTCAGCCAGAGCTCATGAAGGTTGGTGGGACTCCTTCCTCAGCTACAACAGGCTTTGGATCAGGCCTCTCTGGTAGAAACTGGTAGAGCTTTATGATTTCCTCAGCCCTGTGGATAGTCTTGCTTTTTGATTACCAATAAGCCTTTTAAGTGAATTACAGCTGTGGGAGAATACTGCTTCTTTAAGCCTTTTCTCCTCTGAGTGCTGAGTGCCCTTGGAGCCTCCCTTCCCTGCTGATTTGCTCAGGAGTCTTAACTCATTCTGCTCACGCTTGTGCTACTGCTATCAAGATTTCTAGGCATTGGCATAAAGTTTAACCTTCAGATCTTAAGGAGTCATAGACTAGATTTCTATGACATCTGAAATCAATATAAGTAACAGTGATATTTACTTCAAAGCACTGCCAGTGCTAATGATCAGTGCTCTGATATTGCGTGTACACTTGCTCTAGTTATCAAATAGCCACATACAGCCTCTAAGGCAGAAAAGCAAAGTCCCCAGAACTCTTACTTGTACTTCATAAGCTAATGAAACAATTTAATTAAATTACCTACCACAGGGAATGATGGTATACATGAGCAAGTCTAATACATTACACACAGAAAAGTGCTGCAGTGAACATATACCTAAGCCAGCATGTCACAAGGCGATACCTTGATTTTGTCTTCCAGCTTACAAATACAGTGGGAAATAATGCTGTGACTGCAGTCTTCAAAGGCAACAGGTGAATGTAATGTGAGCAGTGTCCACTCAGTCCTTCTTCTGTGAAGACATCTAGGAGTAGAAACATTGGTGTGCTTTAATTGTTATGTCCTCTGATGAAACAAAGGAGCTATAATCTCAGATAAATCAGCTAGTTAGGCTAGATTTATAGTGAGTTCTGGTTAAATCTTTTCCTTAAGGAACAAATAGAAAAAAGCATGAGGTACTATCACAATATGCTCAAGACCTGCATGACTTTATAGTTTACCTTTTCCTATATGCCCATTAATATAGGCCAGAGAAGGGATGAAGCTGCTAGAATGCAAATTCTGGGAATTTCTATCCCTTGAATGCAATAGCTTTTTTAAGTAATCTTGATTCTACATTGATGTATTTGTCTTTGAAAGTCAGAATATCCTCCAAACTTAGCTTAGGCTACCACTGCTGAATTGTACTTTCTGTTTAACTCACTTTATACTCATTTTGGTGTGGAAAGAAAAAATATTTTTTTACTCATGTTGAGTGGCAATTGCCAGTCTATTGATTAAATAAGAATTATTTCCATAATCAGGGGTTACCTAGTACGAATACAGACGTAACCGCCATCCTGTGAAAAGTATTATAAAAAAATAGAAACACAGAAACTTGCTGTCCTGTTTTATATTAAGTAACAACTGTGATACTCAAAATATTACAGTCTAGCCCAGAGGAACTTAATGAAGTGACACCTCTTTTATAAGACTATTTTTAACCTTGGAACAGCATATATTTTAAGGCAGAATTATGTATTTGCTAAATAGATTGGCAAGTTGACTGAAGCAAAGATATGCAAAGGTTATATTTCTCTGTTCTGCTATAAAGAAGACCAATCAACCACATTTTATTAACAAAATCCACACCACACCAGAACGGTCTCTGCTTTTCTTCCTGGGTCACTTTGCTTTGCCTTGAGACATGGAAGCACGTGAGTTCAGTGGTTCTGCTCCACCGTCCCATACTCCACTCTCTTCTGGTACTTCATAACTACAGTGTGCAAAGGTCTGAGCCAGAAAGAGCTGTGCACATCTTCACTATCTTCACTCACCCAATATATAGAGCCAGATATTCTTGCAATGATTAATTTTTTTGTTACAGAAATCAATAGAAATGTATTTTATCATAATTTTAAGATCAATATCAAATAACTAAGCCAAGCTTTTGGAAAAATAAAGTCCCTGACTATAAATTTTCCCTAAATCTAAGCTTTTAAATCAATTGAATCCATAGTATGCCCCAATATATTTTATGCCCACTTGAACCATTGCTTTTATATTTAACAACATATTTTGTTCTAGGAAAGGGTAATAAATGTCTCTGCAGCACTGAAGAAAGCCAACAGGGGACACTGGTTGTCTGGACTACATTCTTTCAATGCATTTTCCTTTATGTTGCTGGAGGAACTAAATTAGCTGGGAAAACTCCAACTAACAACCAGTTATCCATCATGGCTCTTTGTGCCCTGGTATCATTGCACACAATTGTTTTACAATGTGAAAGACCAACAAAACACGCTCCCAGGGACAACCCTACACTGAAAACCATCAGATAGGTGGTACTTTATGACTGAACCCAAAGCAGTTCAACTTGGATAATAAAATGTAGCAGTGTAGTAAAGTAAATGACAAAGGCTATGAAGGGCTGGGAGGACATCAAAACTCATGTCAGACTCTATCTAAACAAGTAACAGTGTCTGTCTTTGCTGCATCCAACCTTCAGTCATAGATCACAACAGAGAACTACCTGTGAGCAAAGAAGGCAGCAGGAAACTATTTCAGGTCTGAGCATTGTGCAGCTGAGCATCTGGCAAACAGAGGGATGCAGCTTTGAGGACACTCTCCCAAATATGGTGCAACAACATTGTAAGCCTCGCTACAGCAAGTAAAAAAAGGTTATGAGAGGATCCTGAATTATAGTCAGACAGTGGGCAGGAATGGGGTGGCAAATTAAACTACTATTCTGGGCTCTGAAAGTTTTCTTTGGCTTTTGGTGTAAGACTATGCTCCTGGAAATGGGAATACCTCAGTGTCAGATGCTTCTGGCCCTGTAACACTGGTTAGGTCCTTCCAGACTCTAAGGGTCAGACTGGCAGGTCTGCAGTGTTGTCCATAAGTGGTCTCCAGGATGGATTTAGGGCCATACCCATAGTTTACCTGCAGGAAAAGCCCCATAGCTGCCTCTGAGGTGGCCGAGCTGATGTACCTGTGAGTAATGAAGCAGTGGAAGAATGGGGAACATAATTTTGAGCTGATTCTGGAGACCCCACAAGGGTACACTTCTCCATAGGATGGGTAGGCCCAAAACTTCATACCAGGCATGGAGAAATGGTGATCTGATGTCTTGCACCCCTCTTTAAATGCTCTTGTGGAGATATCGCAGAACTGATTTGGGGGTAGATAAGATGCTCTGGGATCCCTCCTAAAAAGACCCTCTATGGGGAATGATGAGATGGGAGGGAAAAAAGGCCTCAGAAGACATGTTCCCCATGTGAGACCGTGACAGGGTGTTTCTTTCTTCTTCCCACATCAGGTTACATGACAGAAATATTCAGATCTCAAGTCTGTGGCCCCTACCTCCCAATGTCTTTCTGCTGCACGGCAGGTTCCTCAGGGGGGCTGTTGGTTCAGTGGGGAAGACTGGGAAATGCCACCTTCCCAGTGCAACGTACACAGGAATATAATATATTCTGTAATATTGTTTCCAAACTCTGGGACAAAATAACATCTCAGAGTACTTCTTTGTGATAAACAGACAGGGGAATTAAACCCTGAGGCTGTCCCAGAAAAGCTAGGACACCTGTTGACAATCATGGTATCTCCTGCTGCAAGAGCTAGTGGGATTTGTGGTGTCTGAACTCAGCCTGGACCTGCAAGGGAAAGGCAAAAGTGACCACAGCCTCCAATCTCCTGCAGCTTGCCTTCCAAAGGTGGTGTACATACATTGGTACTAGCTGGTGGCAGATGCAATTTCCAATTTTGTCCCTGTGAGACAACCTGAACACAGCAAAAAGAGTGAAGTGTCAAGGGGTGAGGAAGCAAAAGAAGCTCAAAAAATCCCTGTCACTCCTTTCCTCAGGCCACTGGCTGAACCCCAGTATAAGCAGCAGTGATGGTGAGAGACCAGTTTGCCTGGACTGACTCCTTTTCAAAGCCTCTCTGTTCCTGCACAGCCAGTCAAAGCCAGTCAAGGACCGCATATGGCTCAGCACTAGGATGTTTAGGCCACTTTATTTCCAAAGGAGGATGCAATGGATTCCACTTCACCCTTTAGTACTGATAGAGGGATAGAAAAGATGGTGCAATTTAGTCTATTTGGCGCAATTGTTAGTCTATTTTTGCTCCCAAGTGACTTCCTGAGCTTTGAGTCTCCCTCTTCAGCAGAGTAAGCTTCCTCCTCTGGTGAGTGTACTCAGTTTGGGGATACAGCACGTCACTTTGTGTGAGTGCAGAGCACCATTTTACAGTACTCGAGATGTATAAATCTTCCTATTTTTCCTCTTTCTACCTTGTTGCCATTGTAAAGTTCCAACCCAGTTCATTATCAGCTGCCAAGAGTTTTTTCTATTTGCAGATACAAATCGTCATAGCTGTTTAAGGAAGAAAAATGAAGGGGAAAAAAACAGGGAGTCATGCCAATGAATGACCAGCAAGATATCTGACAGACATACAGCCCCCTTCCTTTCTCCTACGGCTTGAGCTGAAAGGGCAGAAGACTGTTACCAGGACCTGCGAAAAAAAGAATAAGCAGACACCTGTGCCTGCTCCTTTCACCACTGCAACCACCCCTCTGTGCTTCCACCCTTTATTGTCACTTGTAAAGCACTGACGTTCGGCTGACAGTTGCAAAGCCAGGGTCATTCCCCTGAGCTGATGACAGCGGTGATATTTACCCAAAGTCTCCCTGCATTTCTGGATGCTGCTTTTCTCTTGGCTTGAAGTAAAATGTCACCTAATGTCCTGTTGATGATCTGATTGTTACCCCAGGAACAGAGGTAATTTAAAACAAAAACAGATTGCTTCATTTGTAGAATGTGATGACACTGTTGGTACTTGGCTTATACACTAAACTGGTAGCACATACAGATTTCAACCTCATTTGTGACTGAGATATAAATAACCCTGTTTTCACAGAGCAGCTATCTGAGAGTCAAACTAGTCCTAGAGTAGATGAGCTGTTGGGAAAAACCCTCATTAGTCCTCCCAGATGGATATTGCTTGGACTTGTACAAAAATATCCAACCAACATTTTTCCTCCTGTCTTATACTCTCACAGCTCAGTTAGATCACACTGGTATCACGTTTGTTTCATTCATATCTTCATACAAAATATGTCAATGCCACTTGCGAGGGGTTAGTGTCCAGAATACAAAGCTGCGAGCTCTGGACTCAATTTCTATGGCCATGGGTGGGATTCTAAATTCAGTCTCCTGGCTTTCTTGAGCAGCCTCTCTCTTTATCCCTCGGCTCCCATTCCAGGAGGATGAGAGCCGGGGCAAACATAGCACTGTAGGAACAACAGGTGGGAGCGGGACAGTACATATAGTGAATTCTTTGGCTCTTTAAGCACCTCGTGGGATTTTAAAAGCTGGTTTGTATTAGGTTTTTTTAAGTTTGTAGGTTGTTCAGCTCTGCTTGTTGATCCAAGTACATGCAGATGTACCTGACCACAGCACTAATGCCTGAACTTATCTATGCTGTGGGAAGCTACTATTTCTTTATAAGGTATCTTTTGCATTAAATAGCCGCCTTCTCCTTCCATATGCCTCCCTTTCAGCCTATTCCACACCTAGAAGGTGTGGAATGTGGAATGTGGAACCTAGAAGGGTTTTACACACCTCAACAGTGATGGGCCTCAGAAATAAATTCACCCAGAACCGCAATGGTAGCACACCCAGAATGGTGTGCTTGGGAATTGCTAAAAGATTTGGTCCAAGCATTGGTATTAAATGGGAGCTTTATAATGTTGTGATAACACAGACACTCTGTTTTTTTAAAACTATCTACACAGTTTACAAGGTTTAAAATCAGCTGTGTGTGGTTAGGGATGGGAGCTTGAACCCCACATGCTGCTCACTTAGACCTTCCCACTATGCCACTGAGGCCCAGAAAACCAAATAAAATGTTACATGATGGATGAGGAACACAAAGAGAATAATAAGAAAAATAATGCATCCTTACCTCAAATGTATGTACAGTAATACCTGCTCTATCTTGAAGAGAACTGTAGGAGGTTCATAGAAGGGCAAAGAAAATGATTGGGGGCATGGAAAACCTTTCATATGAAAAAAGTTGTGCTAGGACTGTTCACCTTAGAAAGGAAACCAGTGAAGGAGAGTATGATAAAGATATATTAAATCCTGTCTAGTGTAACACTAGTGGCTGAAAATATTCAAGTAAATTGAAAAGCAGCAATTTCCAGACTGATCAAATAAAACCCTTTTCACACAGGAGATAATTAAACCATGGAACTCTCTGCTGCGAGGCGCCAGGGAGGTCAGGCACTCAGCAGGATTGCAAAAGGGTAGGATTTCTGTCTGGTAACGAGGCTCTCCAGATTTACAATAGCTCATGTTCATGCATTTTAAGATATTAACATCTGAATTGCAAGGAACAGATTAGTAATAGCTTTTCAGGGTTAGGAGTGGGAGGTGCCACCCTGTGATATTTTACACTTGTTTCTGAAACATCTTCCTCTGGCGGCTAAAGTGGGGTTCTGGGTGGCTTGGCCTCCTGCCTGATGAGAATGACGCTGATGTCCCCTTGGGTGCTCAGATCACTTCCCATGCCATCCAGCTGTGCTGGGGAGCCTGGGTATGTACACCAGGGGATGAGTCCCAAGTGTTTCTAGTCCCTGTGATGCCTCTCTGGGGGCTCCTCCAGTTGGTCTGAGTGCCTCCATACCTAAGGTGGCCCAGGTGCAGGTCTACCAACATCAGGACTGATAGCCCCTCACTCACACTACGAACTTGCACCTTTGCACCTTTCCTGCCGCAGCCCTCCTGAGAGCCTCATCCCTCGGCAGCTTTTGCCAGAGTGTCACTGGCAGTGTGGCAGTACCACTAGCATGCTCTGGCTGCAGAAGAAGAATGTGGGGGTAAGTTGCCCTTGGGAGTCACTTTGTCCTGGCATGAGGTCCAGAAAGGGCCTAGAAAGACATTAGGAGAAGTTCTGCCTCAGTAGCTTTCTTTAAAAAAGTCCAAGGTTACTCTTCTTATCAATGCGTAGGTGACACTGTGTTAGTGTGTGTTTTTAAGAATTTAAACCAGCTAGAAGGAGTATGGCCTCAACTTGATGTAAGGTCTTGGCTTTAGTAAAGGTGTTGGGGTTCTCCAGGGACTGTGTCTGAAATCCCAGAGTTGTTTCCCTGTTTAGGCAGGACTATCAGAGAAATTTCTCTTCATTCACACAAAATCAGTCCTGCCACAGGTCTTTCTTCATTATACTTTGTCATCTCAGGATGCACATTTGCTGAAGGATAAATTGTGTTACTCTACCCTTCAGATGAAAACCCCACTGTAGCAAAACCTGTCTTCTTCAATTTCATTTGAAGCTTGAAGCTTCCAAGCAGCTATACAAAAGATTTCTGTATACTTAATTTTGGGGTTATGTTCATGCTTTATCTCCATGCTTATGCAAATGGACTGGGCTTTCCCAAGGAACTTAGAACTGGCCTGAAAAACTTCTTAAATGTTTGAAGGTTGCATGGCATGTTATTAACATAGGCAACTGTGTCCTAGAGCTTGATGTGCTGGAAGGCAACTGAACTGTAAGGACAGGAAAGGAAGTGAGTGCAGTTAAGTCTGGTCTTTTTGCAGCAGAACTGTGACAGTGTCTGTGCCTGACCTAATGTGGTTTAGAAGCACTTAATTTTTTCTTCTTGCACCCACTCCCTGACAGACGAGTTATTTATAAATTTTTAACAACAGGTGTGAATTGCCATGCTAATAGCCAAACAGCTTCTTTGGTGCAAGAAGTGCTCAGCAATACATTACAGCTGGTCTGCCCCTTACTTAAGAAGCAGTTGCACAGATGTCTTCACAATTTCCCTGCAGTTAGGAGGACGTGTACGCTTGAAAGAAATGCTCAGACTTGAGACCCCTTCAAAGTCTTCTTCTATGGAACACGTTGGATTTTACCTCCAGGTAAAATCCCTCCTCTTTTAGGTTAGTAAAACACATAGCACACAGACAGATTATGTCTAATCTGAATAAACACCCCTTAATGAGATGTACTGGAGATGTGAGGAACCGCAGCACCAGCTGCTTTGAGCTGCTGATCTGCTCCTACTATAAAGAGTCAATTGCTAAAGTAGATGCACCCATAAGCCTTCTCCGCTCATAGTGCCAGGTTCAGCTATTTTTGCAAAAGGCATATTTGGGGTCAACAAGCACAATAAGGCATAGTTTCTGAGAGAGTCAGTTTTCTCTGTTCAAGCAAAAAGTCAGGGACAACATGCAGTCAGGCTAAGGGAACTGACATCTGCAGGAATCCCAGGTTTAATTCTATGAGTGATCTTTATTTTCAGCTGTAAGTGGAGAATCACATATGAAGTCAGTAGGCACATGTTTCTTCGTAACTGGCCCCATGAGTGAGGAGTACAAGGGAGCTGGTATCTGCTGTCAGGGGGCAGCCTTCCCAGGCCTGTTGGAGTTAAGGGAGGGAGAAAGGCTACAGCTAATCTCTTGTGGGGGATGACTGAATGCAGGATCTTATCATTCCCAACCAACTGAAGAGGAAACGTAGGAAGACTGATCTATCTCCCTAGGTTAAAGTTAGCATTTGGGTGTACTCTCCCTGGACCCATTAAGTTCCCATTAAAAATCAATTTACTGGGACCAGGGTTTTGTTACCTCTTCTTCAGTAATGTAAAGCCAATGCCTTCTGTGCTTCATCAGTTTCTTTAGTCCAGTTTGCAACATTTTTTCAAAACCCATTTATGTTCAATAGTCACAAAACTTTATAGGCTGCCTAGGTACCTAGATTTTTGTTTATCCTCTGGAACCACAAGAAATCCCCATGCTGGATCATAATGGAAAAATAGAAATGTCAAAAATAGTTGTAACTTATAATCTCAAAAGAAAAAGCAAGAAGTTAAGGCCAACTGACAGTTTTGCTTTAAGTCTTACCAATTAGATTTTGGGGATATTTTTCCCCTACTACAATTACATTTTAAGACAAAGTCAATTTGAACTGGGATATTTTTTTCAAGACAAAACCATTTAAACCAAGAGTTTTCCTCAAAAGGTTTTATAATTTCATCTGTTGAAATTCATGTCAAAAGATATTTCACTGAAACTTTCTGGCCCAGTTGTATTATCAGTGATTCAATGCTTAATTTCCTAGATGTTCCCATGTTTACTACTAACTAATGGATATTTTATGGTACAGTGCACATTTAAAATTTATCAATATGAAAAAATTAACACACATCTTCCTTAAACTAAAAACAAAACAATGCTTTTGATCATTAAAAAAACCAGAAAGGCCATTCTTGCCATAAATTCTTATGACTCTTGTGTTGCATTCATCAAACTGATTTCTACTTTTCAAATGCTGAAGCATAGGTAGCTGATAATTACATGGATTTATATATATTGTGTGCCCTTTTGAAATATGGCAAGCACACAATCTTGCATTATTCCATATTGGGGGCCTGCGGTGTAATGTAAATCTATGGCTGCAAATGATATTTAAGAAGTTTATTTATGGTTTGCAGTGTTTCAAATAAGATTCAAAAATACACACACACATAAAAGCTAAGCTGTTCTGCCTTTACAGTCACCTGTGGTAAGGGACTGGCAATTCTTTTTCTTGTGACGAGGCACAGGTTCTCTGAGCTGTGCTTTGAGAAGACATGACTGGAAGGATGGTGGCACAGATGAAGACTTAAGCTGTTAAAGTTTCTCTTTGTAGTCATGTGGGTGGGAAAGGTGTATGATAATTTATGAGCTAAGTTACATATAGCTTATTTTTCTTTCCCCTCTGGGATTTTCAAGACCATAAGGTGGATTTTATTTGGAATTACCTGCCTGCAAACCTCCTTGCCTGTAGTCTGCCTTTCCCTTATCCTTCAATATACTCTTTTTTTTTTTTTTTTTTTTGCCAATGGCCTCTGGAGGAGGCACCAATCAAATTTCACTGCAGAATTCTGCAATAACTTGTTTGTTTGCTTTGTACAAGAAGGAATGGGAAAATGATGAAAATTATTAGCCAGAGGCACAATCTCTTTCTGTCTCCATTGTATGGGGGAAAGAAAATTATATATGAGAGCAGATCTGTTACTGCCTAATTCTGCACGGTGGCCCACCTCGGGCTCCATGCTACTTGCAGAGGGACGTACAGGAGGCAGAAGGCCAAGCATCAATGCAGGGGTGTCTGCCACCTATAAGCTCTGAAAAGCCAGTGCTCGTGTCGTTCTGGCTTTACCATCCATGCTCACTTGACACCTGAGTCAAGTGCATGGCTTTGCACTGGCTGCTGAGGAAGCACCACTGTGCAGCCTGGGCTGTCCCCTCCCCGCTGCCTCGGGCTCACTTGACTCTGAACTTGGGGACCTTGTGTGACTGGAAGGAAGGAGGGGAAGATGCTGGATGTGGAGTGGGGCTGAGAAATCAGCAGACACCAAAGTGCACTTCCCTGCCGATCTTGGGCAGTTCAGTCATCCGCAACTCTGGACATTGCTTTTCACTTTGAAAACAGTCCTTCAGAAACCCTGCATACTGAAACACCCATAGCATCCCAGGTACTTCTCTGTTTTTGTGTTGGTTTCCAGCCTTGGACTTCTGATAGTGGCAATGATTAATTTTTTTTCATACAGAAATCACAATTACTGTCAAAAGACAGGAAGTGTCATTGAGTTTTCTCTTGAGATCTTTCCCTGGTGGGAAAAAAAAAACAACAAACCAAAACAGGATAGGAGCTAATAGTCCTAACAGCTCTTAAACAACTCTTGATCCTTTTGAATTAATTACCAGGAGTGAAAGTGGCTGAGCTACTTGTGAGTCCATAGAAGTTGACAATTACTTTCTGGAAAGCATTAAGGATGAATATCATTTCAGTACAGTGAGATGTTAATGTTATCTTTCACAGTCAGTGGGGACCTAAGGTCAGGAAGCAAGCAGATTTCCTGTTGCCCACTGATGATACAAAATTCAATGCAGAATCTAGCATCTCCAGCTATGAGCTGAGGTGAATGGTATCTTGAAATAAATGTTGCCATCATGGTTTTTAGGAGACTTCCTGGGTCCAATGGCATACCCCTCTGAAGTTTAAGATAGCTTCTCTGAAAATTAAGCCTATACCCTGCAAACAGAAACACGTTACCACTGACTGCCAGCCTAGGGCTCTGTAATAGGCTTGTCACAAGCACTGGTCAGAGGAATCTACACTCTCATACAATTATTTCATCTGTACAGGCAAGGATCCAGTTTTTCTTCCAATTGCAGTTATTGCCAGGTCCATTTTGTCTTGCTGTGTACGTATTTGCTAAAACATGCTGCACACTGACAGACTGTACTAATCTGAGCCTCTCTTTATTCTTCTCTCTATGAGACTGTCAAAACTGGCTCTTCAGGCTTGAAAATTGTGGTTTGAAATCTTCCCTGAATTTGTTTATCTCTGTACTTTAAGATGCTAAGTCTTAGCTTCAAGGTAGAAGAACAGTCAGCTCCTCTTTTTTGGTTTAGGACAGAGGATAATGTCTTGTCACCAACGCGCAGGGTGTGTTTCATTTCCCTTCATCTGCTCCTTCCTTTCACCTGCAAACCAACAAAGGATAAAGATGCGTTACATCTCCTGTTTGCAATTAAAGTCCATCTACTGTAGTTGGATAGTGAGTCATAGAAGTCTGATATCATCTGTGGCAATGAGTTCTACAAGCTAATGTTACATTATATAAAACATTCTTTGAAATGAGTACTCTGCTGGCTTTTGATCTCTTGTTAGTAATCAGGTACTCTTTTTTGACCTTTGCTATACATGATTTTATACACCTCAGTTGCGTATTATCCTTTTTTTCTCTCTAAGAGAAACAATTCTGACCTTTTTACTTTGTCTTCCTGCATCTTAGCTGCCACCTGTCTTTCTCGTGCCTTCTGCCTCTCTCAGGACCTCTGATTTACACTGTTCTTGGTAGAAACGTTGAATTTCTGGGCTGCACTAACAAAGCGTCCAAACTTCAGGAGTGGATGATCCTACATTGTCCATTAACAGTCACTCTGGGTTAAGGTAATGGGGAGTAAATGGAACAGTGTGAAGAAATGTAATAGATAAAGCACCTCTAATATTTTGATTTAGGACAAGGATCCAGGTTCATAGACATTTTCAATCATTAATTTGAGAAGAAAATATGGCTGTGTCCCAAGTCAGCTAAAAAATCCAGTGGCAATGAGTACAATACAGAATAGACGATCCCTTACAGTTAAGCTCCCTATAGTTCTGGAAGAAATGTATTGCCCTCCCTTTGCGATCAGTATTCTGGAAATAGCCAGACAATTTATCAAGAAATCAAAATGGAGATTTTTGTGTCCTAACCTCCATCAGTGGTATAAAGTAAGTGAAAAAGCCACAAAAATCTACTCCAGGCCTGCTGCTTAAATAAACTGCACAATGAGATGCAGAGAGCTCACCTGATCCAATCCATGCTGAAAGCAATGACACTTTTCCACTGGCTTCAGTAAGAGCTACACTGGCTGCCAAAACAGAAATTGATCTTTCTGTTCAACGACACTATAGTGAAGAAGCCCCACACTATCATTTTGCATTGACTGTGGGCTCTGCAACATCATTTTGACAGTTTTGATTGAAAAGAAGCAGTTAAAAATGTTCTGTGAAGAAAAACTGTGGTGCAGGGTTTGGTACCTCTCCGAATTCCTAACAGCCTGTAACTCACGGAGGGAGTGTGTCTCTGTGCTCAGCTGAGGAGCAGCCAATTTCTGAGGAAAAGACACTTTCATTCAATAGAAAAATATAAACACAGGGTTGTCTGTGTGATTCAGACTATGCCTCCAGTGTATAAAGACTGCATATGTAAGTACCCTCTGCTAATTAATACTGCACTATCACCTGACTAATTAAGGCACAATAGAAGAGCTCTCCTGCCATTTTCCTAGGTAATACAGAATTTAGAAAAATGTAGTCATGAGAATCTGAGGAATAATGGAGACCCTTTAATGAGGCATGCTGAAGCCAGAGACCCTGGGAAGAGCTCTGGCCACAGAAATGCCTCTCAGTTACAGAGAAGAAGGTAGGTACAGCACCCTCCTCTCACAGTATAACCTCACAGCTAAAGAAAGCAAGCCTTTGAGTGACATAAGACATTTTAAGATTCCTTACTATGAATCCAGCATTGCTGTGGGGTTATACTGAAGGTCATCAAGTCAACCCAGCTGATAAATGACGTGGTCAGTGTAAAGCCGGTGAAAGTTCCAAACAAATGGGCTATGTGTCTTAAGTATTGCAGGGCTTGCTGAACCATGGCAGAAAACAAGTATGAGGAGGACTGAGAAAATGTATTCTGGCATGCTTAGAAGACCCAATATATGTTAGAATAATCTGGGACTTTCTTTCCTCCCAGTGTCATCATTATCACTGAAGAAGCGCTGACCATTACATAGGAAGTCATGAGAAGGACAGCCTCATCTCTAAGGACACATAAACCCACCTAAAATCAGTTTTAAGAAAGTGGACTGGAAGGCTGAGGATAAGATGACCATACCTTTGCCAACTCTGAAGAGAAAATAATGCAAATAAATAGTGATAATGTGATATCTGTGGCCTGTTGCAGCTTCTATGCTGCCAGTGAAGCCAAGACTTCTTACTAGAAAGGAGCCTTGACAGTACTGAGGACCTTGGCTGATCACCACTCTCAGATGGCATCAGAATCAAGGACAAGCTGGGACATTGGAGGTCCTCACATCAATGACACGTGCAATGATTTTAATGAGTAACTGATGTTAATGAACAATTGATTGCCAGTGCAACTGGACATGGTGTAGTTCTGGATTTCAGATTCCTCAGCAAAACCTCTGGCTACTGGTATTTTCCTCACAAATAAAAGTGGAAAACAAGTGCTGGATACCAGCACAGAACTTTCTGGGCTTGCAGGTATGTGAAATGGAAGATTTAACCAGAGCACAGTTTGGCAGAGAGAGCTGCTGGCTGCTAACAAGAAACAAAAGCACTTTCCTAGTTATCAGACAGGGCACATCTGGAAAAATCAAAGTGCAGAAATACAGAAAATAAAGGCACTTTGACAGTCCCTGAGTGGAGAAGAGAGCTGGCATCTAGAGGACAGCACAGGGTTTCTTACAATCACTCAGGAAGGTATTTGTAAAATCTTTCTGAAACCATGGAGAATGGATGAAAAAAGAACTGCAGCCTCTCCAGAAGGTGGGTCACCTGAATTGGAGGTTCGTCCCCTCAGCAGACCTTGCTGGCAACACACATGTGGAAAAGGAGCTAGAAAAATGCTGGGATGGGCTCTTTTCTACTTTCTCCCCCTCTCTTTCTGAAAGCCACCATGGTGCAAGAAGTACAAAAAGCTACATGGTTCAGATGTGGACAGATCAGGGTTAGAGCTGGACACAAGCTGTGCATGAGCATCTCCCAAGAAGAGGTGTGTGTCTGACTGCACCCTGGCCCCATGGGGATGAACCTGTCACCAGCCCCATGCCTCGGTGACTGTGGGAAGGAAACTTGCCTGCTGGAGGGGAGCAACAGCCACAAAAATGTGGGGAGCATGCTCATGTACACCTTGCTTGTGGTGTCAGTGGATGATCAGTAGGATTTCTGCCAAAAAGCAGCACCCACCTGTCCTGTTCTCCCAACCCCCAAACCAGCCCTTCCCTTTCATGCCCACGGCAGTTTCCAAGAAAAGGAAGCTGAGAGACTGTTGACTTTTTAATGCTGACAAATGCTGTCCACTGCAGGTATAATTTGCTGTTTAAAGTCATAACGGCCACTTTATATACATTTTCTTGAACCATCATCCATGAACAATGGGCTTTTCTATAAAAATGCGAGTTTAACAACCCTAAGGCTCTTCTAATTTACCCCAGCAAGCTGATGCAGAGAATAATTTAAAAATTAACTTTCCTCCTCTTTGGTCCCTGACCCAGTACAGTTACTGCAAACAGAGACCTACAGAGTAAAGACTCAAAATGCAGCTGCATCCTGTGTCTTCAGTGCCTGTAGCTCTGTCCTCGATTCCCAGAATTAACTCAAATAAATTATGCTTTTCTACGTGCTTAACCAGGAAAAGTCTGCACAGTGACAGTGCAGAGTCACTCAGAAGGGAAAAAAAATCTGACCCTGTAGTGCTACGGATGACAGCTATTTTTGCCTTTTGGCTGATACATTGCCACCGGGGATAATTTACTGAGAAAGAAACTAATGAAAGCACTGAAGTGCCAGACAAAGAAGGAAAAAAAAAAACCAGAAGGAGGAAAAGGAAAATTCCCATCAACATCACACTACAGAACAATGAAAATGCCTCCTACCTGCAAACTTCTCAAAAACATTTCCATGGAGCTCCAGCTTCTAATTTGGTTTCAATTCGTAGTGGCAGAGAACTGGAGTTTACTGAAAGGAGATAGATGTGAGTTTTAAGAAGGCAATGTGATGAACACTCTTAGGAAATCACAGCAGGCGTGAGCATTAATATTATTTTTCTCTACCCTGAACCTTGTTCCCTTTGCACATAAACCACAGCCTTCCCATTAGTCTGTATCATCCTGGCTCTGTATTGGTTTTGAACTCCTAAATTCATCACAGCACTAGCCAAGGTGCAGACGAGGTGGCTAAGATCTTTCTGGGCAACTGTGCCAGGTGTATGGAGGGAGCACAATGATAACTTTACTTAAAATTATGCTTAAATTGTTCCTTTTCCGCGTGCTGACAATTATTGACAGGGAGTTACATTTGTACTTGTCAGGGAGAGCCCACACATACGGTGGTCTTCTTATGAATCGGCGCCCAACGCATGGCCGTTTAGGGTGAAGTGATGAGCTAGCTGTAGTTTTAGAGAAGGATATACATTCATCTCGGTGTCAGGTTGGCATGTTTTACACATTCATACATTAATTTGATTCACAAATATACACCTTTCATTTTGTACTGCTCTTCTTTTCCCGGTCACCTTCAACATCTGCCTTTTGCAGCCTATATTTTTAATCTTTTTTTCATCCTTGCTGATTTCTTCTTATCCTAAAACAATGGCTTTAATTTTCTCCTCTGAAATCACTTAAGGTATCTGACCTTGTGTTGTTTACTCATACACCCTCTTCAGCTTTTCTCTAAATAAATATTTTGCAAAAATATTTTTTCTTGTCGCAAAAAACAGTACAAAAAGGCATTGGAAGGAAATCAGAGTCCAGCACATGGGGGCAGATGTCTGCAGCCTGCTGAAAACAAAACATCCTGGGCCCTGCAAGCTGAGTCTGTAGAGTCAGTGAGAGGTAGCACAACAGCAACTTTAATATTCATATTCTGTGTATTTTAATGCTGGAAGGCAAATCTATTCTTCCTACAAATGAGAAAGCAGGATTTTTTTCACCAATTCAACCCTCATTTTACCCACAAGGTTACCTGACCCACTCCCTCCTGTAGCAGCAGTGGGGAGCAACCCTGGCCTGCCTCCGGAAGCTGCAGTGGGAGGAGGCATGGGTGGGAAACCATGGCTGACCAGCAGCAGGAAGCCTGCTCAGCCAGACCCCGTGTGCTCCCCACCAAGGGTGGTAACTTTTCTGGTTGAGCAGGGAACAGTGTGAACAGTATGAGAGAACTTGAGCTTGTATGTGCGTCTTCACAACCTAGTACTGGTAAGCCAGAGTTAAGAATTTCTCAGGTTTGATAGTTTGAAACCTATAGAAAATCAATGAAAATAAAGGGACCTCTGATCACATGCCTCTCCTTCTGATCCTTTTTTCCATGTGTGGGCAGTTTTCTTAGCTACTGAGTTTAGAACACAACCATTAACTATAGTCCTGACAAGATATCTTGAACAAGAGAGGTCTGACATTCAGGATTAGCAGCCTATTAGCAGAAGGAGAAGGCGGCACCTTAACTCCCATGCTGCAGCTGAAGAAGTAAGGTGGTGGTATGCAATATGTTTGCTTCTGTCTTTTGCAATCCCAGTTGATGACAAGGACAGAATTTGTGAAATAACCAGACAGCCACATGGTCGGCCAAGAAATTATTTAAGTGTGTTTTTTCTGAAATAGCCATAGGACAGTGACTCTGTTTTCACACATGGCTTCTTTTAGGAAGTAGAAGTTCTGCTACAGTTAGCAGAGCTCCTGTTATGGTCTAGGTACGTGGATGTGTACAACATACAAACCCCAGTGGGCAAATATTTTGCCATGATTTGAACATGACAGTAGGGATGGAAGATTTTATGGTCATGTCATCCCCCTAGTTCCTATTCCAGATGGGACAAAGGTGTATTTCCCATCTCTGCCTCTGAACTATGTCAGTGCATCATAAGCAGAAATGGAGACATGCTGAGGATACATCCATAGAGTAAAACACAGTTTTCCTTTTTAAATTCCCAAAATAAGGTTGGGAAATTCTCTTTCTGTTCATGGACTTTCTGCAAGCTAGCAAAGAGGCTAAATTAACTGCATACATTATTCATTACAAATTATTCATTCTACGCAGCACATGCTGATTGTTTAGAAAATTCATTCTTTCTGTCCTAGAAATGTCACTGGCGGTAACTCATTACCTCATCATTGACAAATTCTGTTGATTGCTTGACTAGTTGCTTTAACTAATCCAGGATTACAGTTTGCAAGAATAATAATAGCCGCTTCTCTAGCACTTTGCACATTAGAATCTCAAAACATGATTTCCAAATGCTAATTAATCCCCAGGGCACCTGGGAGGTGAAGTATTCCTATCCTTAGAGCAGATTTGTAGCTCTTGAACCTTGTCGGGAGGTGAAAAGTCATTCAACTGACTCACACAGCTGTCAGGTCAGGTGGGTCTCATTAGCTCCAACCAGCCAAGATAAAAAGCTGAGCATTAAAAAAAAAGGGGAAAAAACCAGAAATCAAGTAAGAGGAGGTGGGAAGGGTGAAAGAACAATAGCTGCTTTTTTTTAAGCAGCTTGAGGAAGCATTGATAGTCTGTTTGGTTTCAGAGTCTTGCTCTTAGTATAGTTGCTGAGGCAGCTGAATAAAACATAGAGTTAAATGGGAATGGACTCTTCCAGTTGAACTCACTGACTAGGTTGAATTTTTCAGGCCTTTCTTTACTTATTTTCAGGCTGGTATAAGGATTGGTAGGAGAAGAGTTTTTGCTGTATATCTGCTGCATCCCTTATATTCTTTCTTTCCCTCCTCTATTGGGAAATTGAGGTATGCGGGGCAAGAACAACTTATTCACTGTCTGAAATGTGGGGAGATGTGGGGATTTGGGTCTTATCTCAAAGTCTTTAATGAATAACATCACATCTTGTGGTGTTTTAAATGTTGCCTCCGTTTGTTGGTCTCTTAAGACATCAAACGGTATGACAGCTAAGCCCCGCTGTAAAGTAGAGCTCTGAAAGCAAAGTGTGCTGTGCTCTTCAGCAAAGGAACATCAAGTGAAAACACCAAGTAAACTGTGTTCGATGTAAGTGGGTGTTTCCAATGAAAGTAAAGATGAGGGGCTTTAGGCAGAGGCACACAAACATGTTATTCCTGTAAAAATAAGCACAACTGGAGACTTAGATGAAACAAGTGTTACGAGGGCTGGATAATTTAATGTATGCCCAGGGGAGAGGAATGAAATAGAGGAGTGGATGCATGACTCTTAGCACTGCCTTCATCTAGAAGTGTGCAGTATGGCAACTGGTGCTTGTGTTTTAAAAATATATTTACCATCTGAAGAAACGAATCCAGACAACCAGCAAACACAGACTGAGAAGTAGGGGCCAGTTTATGGCTGCAAGCTGCAGTGCATGGATGTTAATGTTGCTCTGGAACTAATGTATGCTTTTTTTAAAAAAACAGAAGAGCGGAAAAAATCAACAAAAAAACCCCGAAAGCCATGAACACTCATGGTTCAAGGGAACAACAAAAGTCTATCTAGCAGGGCAATTAGAAACAGTGTGACAAACAAAAGCTTACCTGTTGCTGCAGGTTATACTGCAGGGCTCTATGGCACTGATGTGAGTGCTTGATTAAAAAAGAGCGGTAAGGATATAGAGAACTGCTGCTTAAATTTTTAGTAAAATATTCTTGCCAGTCTTCATTTATATCAAAAGAAGGACTGACTGGGTCCATATGACCTAATTCTACTCTTCCTTGTACCAGCGGATGAAGGAATCTCTTTCTGGAGGTTAATGGCTTTAGACTTGTATGTAAATGAGGGGAAAATCTAATCTTAAATCTCTAGGAAGCAAAAAGTAGTGACAGGATTTACTGCAGACCTCTTCCACCGAGGAAGTCTGTTGGGGGCTGGCAGAGAGGGACTGTGCGATTGGAGGAGCCTTTAGCATTGCCATTCATTCTGCGCTTGTCATCCCATTTCAGCACTAGTGAGCATGGGGATTTGAGGAGGAAGAAGGAGGTGAGAGAATAGCTGTGGATGGGACTCTGCAAAGGGCTGTCCTAGATCCCACAAGCATATGTTTGTATTGTCGCTTCCTGACAATGTTTTTCAGGCCAAGTTTCTTGACTGTCTATGCTGACTCACCTTGAGGTGCATTTGGGGGATGTGAGCAGTTTTCCAGGTGGGGAAACAGGGGATCATGGGCAGCAGTGAGCTCCTCAAGCCTTGGTAACAGTTCTGTGTCTGTGGCTATCTGAGATCACAAACACACCCCCAAAATGTCGTGCAGCAGAGCAGGTGATACTACCACCCCATTCCCCCATTGGCACTGCAGAACTCTTCAAAACCTTAGCAAGGTGGAAGGGGACCGGGGTGCTGGACCAAGAGCCTACTTCTCCCATGGACAGGTTCTGTACTGAAGCATGGCCAGATTTAGTTTTGCCCCAGTGATGATGAGGAAAGAGTGCCCTGGGCAGACACGACTGGCCACACTGCCTATCCTCACTTTCAGTTCCCAGAATCTACATGTCCCAGCCCAGCTTTGCTCAGGTTTCTGTCTTCCTTTCATGGCCAAGCCCTGTATCTCAGAGGCTGTTGCCAGCTCAGGTCTGTCCCCAGCTGGTGGTGCCTTTTCTAAGTGGGTACCAAAGCTGCTTTGTACTTGTGGAGATCAGATGCATGCAGGCAGAGAAAGGTCTGGTGTCCAGGAAACAAACCCTTCTTTGTGCTGACCTGTACCTTTCTGTGGCACCTTTGTCACCTGTGTGAATCAAGGATGGCAGGGTGGGCCCAAATACGAACCAGAGAGGCTGAACAGCCACTTTAGCACAAAGTGTAAGATTTCAAGTTGGGGAGATATGCAGTAGTTTTCCTGTTCAAAGAGTAGAGAAAACAATAGCATATTTGCTATGGATATCAGATATCTGAAAAACCAAATGGCTCCCTTACGTAGCTTTATGGGCTTTAACAAAATTAGCCAGGGATCAATAGCAGGCAGGGGCTTGAAAGTTTTCAGGTGAGAGCTATTAAGGGCACACCTCTTCCCCTGCTGTGGAATGGATAATGAATTTCTGCTGTTTTGTCATCTGCAGGCTCAAAGACTGCCTGGGCTTGGCGTCCATTCATTCTGTCTGGAAAGATGTACGTGTTCTTGGGTGCCCAAGCTCCTGTGGTCTCTGCAGCTGGAGGGGGGACAGTACTAGTAATAGAGCAATGACCCTGAACTATTGTAAGTGAGGGCTGGGATGCCTGGGTGAGTCAGGACAGAGAAGTATGTGCTACTGAACCCTGTGCTGCTACCTCTGTTGTGTGGCTTCAGGGTCACTAGAGTGGCATTTCCCATATATGCTTTCATTCATTCTTCAGGAGAGAGAAAAAAAATATTCTGGCATTGCCTACATGATATACAATCCTATTTATCTTAATCTGTTCCTTCATTTGCTCTCTGCCTCTGATGCCTTTTGTATGTTTTCCTTCTTGCTTCATTTTCTAATGAAACGTGATTTTCCTAATTTTCTGATTCCCTTGAATCATCAACAAAAACCTGGCATGACTTTTTTTTTTTTAAAGACCTACTACTAATACACTTATAAAAATAACTTTAATCAATGCTACCTCTTGGGGAATTCCTAAGTAATTGCTAGAATACAACTAATTATTGTGCTGTTACTTTACAGTTTAGTCATTATTCTTCTGTGTAGTTGTAACTTTTGCTATCTAAATTCTAGCTGTCTGATGAGCACGCCCATTAGGCTATTTTTTTTCCCCAAGAAAATGTGTAATTTGCTTAATTACTTTCATTCATCTGTTTAACTCCTGTGCTACCATGTTACCACTTTTGAGAAGACCTGGCATTTCTAACTTCAAAGTCTGAGAGGAACTTCCTAAGAAAGAGGGAGGAGGCTTCAGGTTTGACAGTGCTTCTTTATCATGTGGGAAACTTTCAGTAGTCTTCTCCAAAAGGATAAAAAGCCAATATTTCAAAAGCTTTTGTTTCTCAAGAGGTTCAGAAAAGGGTGGGTGGGGATATTATTTTCTGAATATTACTCAGGAAAGTTTGGGGAGGTGCTGGGGTGGGGTGGATATTTTTTTCTTTTCAAGCTGAAGTTAAATATTCTGTGCAGGATGTAGTCAATGCGGCAATTCAGTTTGAAATGAAGCATAATTTTTTTTTCTCATACTTTAGAATCATAGAACCATAGAACAGCCCAGGCTGGAAGGGACCTTGAAAGATCATCTGGTCCAATCTTCCATGGGGAAGGGAGCTTAGATGAGATTATCTCATCTGTCCAATTGCATCTTGAAAACTGCAAGTGATTGGGACTTGACCATGTACATTGGGAGGTTGTTACAGTACTTAATTGTTCTCACTGTAAAAAATTTTTCTTATGTTGAGATGAAACCTCTTCCCGGTGCAAGTTGTACCCATTGCCCCTTGTCTTCTCCATGTGTCTCCTTGTGAAGAGAGAGCCCCCATCTTCTTTGTAGCTGCCCTTTAAGTACTGGAATATCATGATGAGGTCTCCCCTAAACCTTCTTTTCTCCAGGGAGAAAAGACCTAACCCCTTCAGTCTTTCCGAAGAAGGCAGGTTGTCCAGCCCTTTGACCATCTTTGTAGCCTTTGTTTGGACCCTCTCCAGTCTGTCTGTGTCTTAAACTGTGGGGACCAGAAGTGGACACAGTACTCCAGGTGTGGCCTGAGAAGCACTGAGTGGAGTGGGAAGATCACGTCTCTGTCTGTGTTAGTAATGCCCCTGTGGATGCAGCCCCAGATCCAATCTGCCTTTGCTGCAGTGGCACACTGATGACTCATGTTTGGCTTGTTGTCCACCAGGACCCCCAAGTCCCTTCCAGCAAGGCTGGTCCCCACCCACACAGATCCTAGCCTGTACTGGGCTTTTTGGTTATGTCGTCCCATGTGCAGGACTTTGCACTTGTCTTTGTTAAAGTTTATACTGGACTTGCTAGCCCACTCTTCCACCCTATCCAGGCCTCTCTGTAAGATGGCTGTCCCTTCTATTGTGCCCACCTCAACACCCAGTTTGGTGTCATCAGCAAACTTGGTGAGGGTGCTTTCAATCCCATCATCAAGATCATTTATGAAGGTGTTGAACAGTGTGGGGCCCAGTTCTGATCCTTGGGGGACCCCACTTCTGACAGGCTGCCAGCCAGAGTAAAAGCCATTGATTATCACCTTCTGAGTGCAACCTGTTAGCCAGTTTACTACCCATCCAATCTGTATCTTGCCAGTTTGTCCAGGAGAAGCCCCTGGGAAAGTATCAAATGCTTTATTGAAGTCCAGGTAAGCCACATCCACTGCCCTCCCCATGTTGACAGAGGATGTTATGTTATTGTACAAAGTGATCAGGTTAGTATGGTATGATTTGCCCTTGGTAAATCTGTGTTGGGTTTTCCCAATCACCTGCCTCATTTCATTTGTAGTGGTTTCCAGGAGGACTTGTTCTAACTTTCCCAGGGACTGAAGTAAGACTAATGGGCCTGTAGTTTTCTGAGTCCTCTTCTGGGCCCTTCTTTTAGATGGGCATAACATTTGCTCTCTTCCAGTCATCAGAGACGTCTTCTGATCTTTTCATATGTCATAGGCAATGTCCTTGCAACAATGTCAGCTGTTTCTCTTAACATGCTGGGGTGGATTCCCCCCGAGCCCATCGATTTATGTGGGTTGAGCCCTTGCAAGAGGCTGCAGACCTTCCTCCACTACTGGTGGGTCGACACATGCGTTGTTGTAGCTACTTGATCTTGTGATCTGAGTTCCAGCTGTGCTGGTAAAGACAGAGGCAAAGAAGGTATTGAGAATTCTGCCTTATCAGCATTATGACTAGTTTCCCTGACCTGTTTAGCAATGGGCCTACGTCTTCCCTGTGCTTCTGCTTACTGCTCACGCACCTGAAGATCCCTTTCTTGTTCTACTTGACATCCGTGGCGATTTTCTGTTCTAGCTGACCATTAGCCCTCCTGACTGGGAAACTATGGTGATTTTTAAAGCAGTTTGATTAAAACTGTATGTACCTTTATCAATTGCAATGTGTTACCTTGTGTTTTCCATTTCCAGATATTCTGTAGAATATGCTTTTTTTTCTTTGCAATAACCTTGGCTTTTGCCTGTGGTATGTGCTTAGCCACTGTCAGAAAGAGTAGTCTGTGGTAGTTCATTATTGTTACTATTGTAATAAGTATATTAGTAAAGTGAAGCTATCGCTAAGATCTGCAATACCAGCAGAAGCTTCTCTCTTTGTCTTCCAATTTCTACTGACAGGTAATAATGACTTGAAGGAGTGCTCATAAAAGGCACTTTTCTCCCCTAACCTGGTTAGAAAGGTTCTTATGAAATTATTGCAAGCATTGGATCTTATTCAGATTCTGTTTAATAATAGATCCTTGTGTAATATAAGAGCATGTATTTTCCTTTATCAAGTCTCTTCTGACCTTTTTAGGATTATTTCACCTCTGTTCCAGGTTAACAGACCTGAACAATAGCACAAACCATACAAACCCCACGACTGCCGTGTCTCTAGAGTGTTTAGCAGTAGGGGCCATGCCGGCTCAACTGTCCTGGGAGGTCCCCACTCTCTTATTGTGTGCAGCTTCTTACCTCACTCTCGTGTCCTGGTTCAGTGGTGCGTGGCCATGGGCGAAGCAATGGCGCAGGGCGACATGGGAAGTGTGCTGGCTATCTTATTCTCTTAGTGCTTCTTTGCTCATTGATTCACAGAATTATATTAGTAGCAAACCTGACTGGCATTATCTCCCTGTAGGCAAGGGAGAGAAAATTACTACTGATTGTGTTTACAGAATAAGGAGGGGGGAGACGTTTGTCCTCCTGTGGGGCCACATGGGGCCCAATCACGGAAGTCAGAGAAAATTGAAGTATTGATGGAATTCCTCTTGCCCCTGGCATTTTCTATAGCGCTACAGAAAACTCGAGGTGGCTTAGTTCTCATCTGTCTATGATCTATTGTAAAAAGTCCTCCTTTTATACATTCTCGATCTCTGCTTAATGAAGAGATAGTCATCATGAGAGCAGTTTGTAACAAATTTATTAGTCAGTCATATGCATTTAATTAATGTATAGCTCTGTATTCTACTTACAGGCAAAATTAATAAAGAATAGAAACAGATGGATGTTTTTATCTTGCCGAAAATGAAGACACACTTAAATTTCTCTGCTGATGATGTAATCACAGACTGATCAGCTGCCAGAGGTTCTGGTGGTAAATTTGCCTGCTGAATTATTCAGGGTGTAAAGAGCATTTGGATCAAGTTTGCCAACTTAATGGCAAACAGCCTGCCTAGGAGGGGTGGCGCTCCATTCATCCCCTGGGTGAATTGGCAGCCTTGCCTGCCCTTTCCTTTACCTCCCCCAACAGTGTTGTTTAAAGTATTTTCTTAGTACGTGGAGAAACCTTACCCATGAAGCTAAGGAGCCATTCAGGATGTTTGTGCCAGGAAAACGCAGGCTGTGTGTGACCTAAATGATCATCTACCAAGGTCAGCCAGAGGTTGGCAAATCAGTCCCATGCACAAGAGGGCCCACAGGGTTGGCCGCTCTGTCGTGTTAGCAGCTGCAAACAGTAACGGCAGTAATACTCTCTCATGCCTTGTGTGGTGCTACCAGATAGTCATTTAGCATCCTAATAACAACTTTGATCTGATTAATGCAGCTCAGCAAGGGTTTCCACAGGAATCAGTGGTGGGATGCTTTGGAGTGTGTGAACCTAACGTTGTGTAGCTACAGGCAGCCTTTTGGTCTTAGAGGGGTAAAAAATGTAACTTCATTGTGCTGAATCCTCCTGGAATTGCACACTGTGGGAAACACAATCCCTAAGAATGCATTTGTGTTTTCTTCGGTCTTGAACTCACTAATCATCCATGCTTTTCCTTCTGACCTGTGTATTAAGATGTTAAAACAGAAGAGCCAAGACTCTGCAGTTATATTAATGTAAAGCCAGAACAAAACCCAAGAATGTCAGTGTCTTCTACAGTGTTTATCTAAGGGAAGAAGTGTCTCAAATTGCAGATGATGAACCATACCAGTGTAAGAAGCATGTCTCTTTGAGAAGAGCTGAGCAGAAGCTCTATTTCTTCCCTGTCCTCCCCACCAAAAAAAAAAAAAAAAGGTTATGGACAAGTACTAAGTAGTCAAGCCTGTCAAAGCATTTTCACTTGCATAAAAAACCATTTTGTTCTAGCTTTCCCTTTTTTTTTCTTACCAATTTTCTCATCCAAAAAACAAAATTCATTTTAAACTGGAGGAGTTATGAAAGCTAGTTGCTTACTTTTCATACAAAATATTTGTCATATTTTGACAGTTTACAAAATATGTATGTGGATGAAATGGCTTTTTCCTACAGAAAATTTCTGATGTTCAATTTTTAGTCAAATGGTTTCAGCATGTGAAGTGATGTACTATATTCTGTTATTCTGTTGGGTACTACTCCTAATGAGGCTGTTCGGTGGGCTATTCAGTCATGAGCCTTGAGACAATAAAAAAGGATGGAAGCCTCAAACAACTAAGGTAGAAAAACTGAGATTTGGATAAGAGGAAAGGGCAAAATTAGTGGACCTGGGTATACTGTTAGGCATACTGCCACAATTAGAATACAAAAGAAAGCATATGGTGAACTGTGACATGATATTCTGTATAATCAGATAATTTAGTGAGATTTAGTGGGCTGCTTTATGACTGAAGCATGGAAGAGAGCAATAATTATTAATCTGTCACTTCCATTGACTTTGACTACATAGGACAATTGCCACTTGATCTACTCTACAAATCCAGACTGGTCACATTCTCCCTTAAACTGTGTTAATTTATGTTGTCAGAAGCTCAGATTAATTGGTCCTAGGGATGCCCTGCTATGCCTGCTTCCCTCTGACAATGTCTCTTCTACTTAGAGCTGGGGGACAGGTATGGGAACTGCAATGATGTCTCAGCTCTGCTCTGGGAACCTACAAAACAAAGGAAACCTTGGATGACTAAACAAGTATAACAGTCCCCTCACCAAGATAACCCATCCTAATGCTTGAAAAGCCTTGACTATTGTGAGAAGATGAAGGTTACCTCCATTTTTTTAAATGAGACCAACATCTCCAGCATTATGTTGGTTGAGGGATGTAACTTTGAATATCTCACGCAAACTCTGGTTATGTCTTGTGAAGAATGGTTGCCTGAGTTATATATCAAAAAGGTTTTGATCTTTTTCTCTGTTACTTCCCAGGTTTTCCTAGAATCCTTTTTGCAAATATTGCCAGTTTATGCCACATTACCTACAAACACCAAGCTGGCAGTCTTTCCCACCCCACCCTTCTTTCCCTCCTGCCTCTTCTTGCCTATTTTCTTTTCCCACTCTTTCTGTAGAAGCACATTGTATTCTGCATGGGTTTAAAGCCCTGGTATGAGATGACATGATTCAGTTTCATTATTGCTTGCTCATGAATGAGCCAATGGCAGAATAATTCACCTTGACAGGACTCCTGACACCCAGGGGGAGCAAAAGACTGGGTTTGAGAACTGTCATTGCCATCAGTGTGGCTTCTGAGGCACCAGAGTGCTAATTCTGTCTTACTTGCTGCACTAAGGGCTATTGCACACAGCTTTTTATTTTTTTCTCAATGGAGGATTACTGATACAGCACCAGACATTGATTATTTTCTTATTTTTTTTCCTTTTCAAAGTGCCTCCCAAACAGCAGAATTCTGACTGCCAATACACAGTGAGCATTAACTGTGAAGGTTTGATCCTACAGTTTACAGTTTAATCAACAATCATGTTTGATATCAAGCAAAAAATATTTCTTTAAACTCCCTGAGTCCTGCCCCTGAAGAAACACACAAACAAGTTGCTCTGAATGTATAGCCCGAGACAAAGGTGGAGTAATTCACCCATCTGGCTCACCTTTCTGTAGCCTTTCTGTAGCCAGACAGGCATATTTCCCAGCCTCACAGATAAAGATGTTTTTCTGTCTGAAAAAATAAGAAGGAAACTGAAGGTGCTGAAAGGAGAAGCTGTAGGGTTTAGTGGCTGGGCTGTGAGCCTGGCTTATTCCCTTTATTGATCTTGTGTGTCTTCAGTTTCTCCTGCTCTCTGTATCTGTTTCCCTTACCACTGTCCTATTGCTCCATCTCTGGTATATGAAACCTTGGTTTTTCTCTGTGTGCTTATTGCAACAGGCTACAGTGAGCCAAGCAAGAACAACGTATGTGAGGCACTTATAGAGGTGCATTTGCCAAGAGGGCTTAAACTGGCATCTCTTTCTGTGCTTGCAGCCAGCTGTGAGGGTGGCCGGTTGCAGGCGTGATGGAAAAACAAAGACCTCCATCAACAGTCATTTTCCCCAAGCATAGGGAATGGCAAGTTGCCAGCTTCTCCCTGTGGTCTTCAGAATGCAGCAGCCCTTGGGTCTTGCTGCCCTGTCTGCTGCCGTGTGCCTCCCTGCACTCCTTCCCCTAGCAGCTCTCCGGCGCAGGGAACACTTTAAGAACCCTGTATAATCTAGGAAAGTCTGATGGTGAGCAAGATTCCCCCGCTCCTTCTCAGCCTGGTGGTCTGACCTTGTTCTGGTGTTCTCCATTGTACTACAAACCATGCCACCATACTGCTTCTGGAGTACAGGCTGGCTTGCATGCTGATTTTTTTTTTTTAATAATTATGCTCCTATCATAGCTTTTATTGTTGTGATTCATATGTCAGCTGTAAATGCCTTTTCCTATTGTGGGTCCCACTTTTCAACACACACATCCCTCATACACTGGTCCACGCTTCACCTCTGTTACCATGTACATGTTGGGAACATGCACATCTCTGGCACAAATATCTTGATTCTTAAGAACAGCAAAAAAAATCTCCCTATAAAATTGCTGAACCATCTGCAAGTAACAGAGCAAAGCATATATGTACTCTTATTGCTGTATTTCTGAATATTCTGGCTCCCTCTCTCCCCTCAGCACTTGCTCTGCTGCACACGTCAGCATGAAGATCATGCACCTTAGGGGTGGTGCTCAGTCTCCGTCTGGGCTGTAAATCCCTGTGTACCATGCAAATAACAAGGAATCATCAGATAATCTCTCATGAAACTAACGGTGCTTCACAGGTTGTACAGATTATAGTTCTTAGCAATTTTGAGTTTTTGCTATCCTAAGTATCGTCTGCTAATGGTCCCTCCTGTACACATGCTGATTATCACACAGAATGTTATTGTTTTTACCTGCAGAGTTGTAATTTAATGACATTAAAACTGTGAGGAAAGCTTGGTGATGTATAAAATGGATTAACATTTCCTGATTCTTTACTGTTCCTCTTCCTTCAGGAGGAGGTGTGCAGTATAGCCATGGGATAAATGACGACTTTTCAGGTCAGTTGTGTTTTTCCTTTCTGTGGAAGGATAGGCGGATTTGCCTTCAGCGGACCTCTCCAGTTATATACTCAATAAGAGACTGAAATAGGTTTAATATAATTGACTTAACATTGTGGCAGGATACTTTGCCAAGTAGTGGAAACTGGCTTGTGCCAGCTTAAAAGGTCATAGCTGTGGAAAAGTGCCCCTTCATGCATTATCTGCTTCTGATCTGGCATAATTGATTTTAAACCCTGATAGTTTGCCAAATTGATTTATAATATGAATCACTGATGGAATTGAAATTTTTTAAATTCAAACATAAGTGGCAAAACTTCATCAACCCAACATGCCTTTGTTTGCAGCCTCTGCCTTCCTTGTTATGCTTAATTAATGGTTTCCACAGGAACTGGTGGAAACCCTAGAAGGCAATTTTGAAAAATAAAGGCACAAATGGGCATTTTGCCTACTACCTCCCGTATAAGAGAAGACAATGTGAATAGAAGCCAGTTTAATTAGCAACAACTATGGGTCTGTTTCTGATCTTATACAACTAATTCTTTTGTGTGACTTTATGAATTCACTAGATTTATTCCTGGATTACATCCTTTTCACTGCAGTCAAAATTATATCTAATGTCCTTGTGACATGGAGAATCTTCTGACTTGGAAACTGCCTAAAAGCATACAGTAATTTGAGAAAAAATAAAGAAAACCTATGACAAAAAAACAACTACTCAGAAACTAGAATACAAAGCAATGACAGAACTGTTGCCTGTATAATAGTGTAATAATAATAATTATCTCTAGGCCAATGCATAGGTTTGTCTGGTGCTTGCAGGAGTTGTCAACTGATTTATAAGAATCGGGTGAGGCTGGGAAAAAATCTTTAATACTGGAAAGAATCATTTAATCTCCACATAGAGCAGCAAATACAAAAAGGGAAGATTTTTTTCTTATCTGACCTGTAACAAACCCTGATACGTGTAGAATGTGGTTCCCCAAGATAATTTTCCTGTCATGGAGAAAACGCTGTTTTGTATATATGTCTCTGCATGGTCAGGCTAGTGGCCAACAGGGCGGAGAATATATTTGCTCTTCTTGTAGTTCTGCACATGAACTTTAAAGCTGAGAGTGTTTCTGAATGCTCGTGAGACACTGACAGGTAACTGCAGATGAACTGGTTCACAGAGTGACAAAACTGTGTGAGAGCTGTAAGAGCGGAGAGGGACCTCGCCAGTCTGCTTCAAAGTTAGGTGCCTTGTCTGCATTGTTGTTCACTTTCTCCTTCCCATGAATGGCCACATGCTTACAGACCCTTTCCAAAATAATGGGTCAGTTAGTTAGGGCGGACACTGTTTGCTCATCAGTGTGAGCTGGTTATTTAATTCTGAAAGGCGTCAAGCAGCATGAAACTGGAGCAATCGAGCAAAAACTTGAGCCCATTTACTTCTGTCATCTTGTATTAGTGTCCTTATTAGTGGTGAGTGCTGCATAAGTCTCTTACTGTCAAAGCCTGAAAGTGACTGGTTTGGGTCACTTTAGTAGCCAAAGAACTGGATTGGCCAGGAAAAGAAATATCTTTAGAGTATCAACATCGGCACTGAAAATGAATCCAGCAGTGATCTGTGGGTCTGCTCTAATTACTAGGCTTAAACTCCCATGGGTGTTTAGTGAAAATAATGATAAAAGAACTCTTTATCCGTCACTGTGATAGATGTACCTGTTGGTTTATTTCACATCTCAGTAAGGGGGAGGAAAACCTTCTGTTGTAACCTGTTTTCAGTGGCTGATGGTACTTGGTCTTGATTGCCAGAAGGGCAGAGAATCCAACGTCACAATGACAAGTTAGAGGGAAAAGAATAATAATAAAAAACCCCAGTTTGCTCTGATAAGTTGAGACACACAGTCTCTTGTGTCCGAAGCCTACCAAAGGTTTTTATGCAGGCTGTAATTCAACGCCGCCATTGACAGAATTCCACAGCCCAGGTACCCGGCAGATAAGGAAATGGGAAAGAAACAAAATGTTTCACAGGAAATATTCTCAAAGTGGGTACCTCCCTTGTTTCCTGTACATTATGATTTCTGTTTTGATGCTCTCATCTAACCACATATCACCTGTTGCAAGAAACTTTTGTGACATTCAGAGCAGTTAGTCACATTTGTCTCTAAGCAGTTACCCTGATTTTGGGGGTTTTAACTACTGATTCAGAGATGTTGTGTTTTGAAAACTGTCACATAACTCCTGAAATCCTGAACTGAGGTCATTTAGGAATAAAAAAAATGTGTAACATAGGCTATCTGCTAAAACCAGGACCTGTGCCTGCAGCCTAGAAGATGGCACAGAGGTGTCATTTGAGAAAATAAGGGAAAATTGCAATGCACCTTGAAGATGTGTGCTAGAGTTTGCCCTCTGAGAGCCACTGAACATCTGTCCTGTTGCAACAGAAGGATTACTTATTTGCTTACCAGTCTGCTACAGCAGCAGAAGCTCTTGAAGTTAAAGGATGAAGCGCACCGATGTTAATTTTGGATATGTCAGAACACACTGAGTGTAAGATTAGAGACATCGAATAAGAGTGCTCGTGAGGTTTCTGTTGCTCTGCCTTTGAGTCTATTTATGTTTTACATAATTAGATCTGCACCACCAATGTAAATTCTTGCAGTGGCTTGTCATCAGGCCATAAAGCTGTTGAGCAAAGGAAGAAGAAAAAAAAATCTTCTTGTGTGTGGTCCAGGCTTTATGACACTGAGAAGCATTAATTGGAAGATTATCTGTGTTTGTTTGTAGATTCCTATATTGGTAATGACAGGACCCCAGACCTGTCAAAAGAACTTCAGAAGACCCCTTCTTTCAACTTAATCTCCAAAACTTCCCTTCTGCAGATTGTTTTCCTGCTCTCCACTGAGCCTGCCCTGCCCAGTTCTGCATCCGTGAAGCCTCTTCAGACTGAGCTCTGCATGGAGCTGCTCTTGGCTGAGGAACAAATTCCTTCCTCTTCATCCAGGGGCTGCACCTTGCCACAGAGCCGTAGTAAAGCCACCAGAATAGGTGGCTTGCTGCCCAGCCCCAAGTATTTTTAACAAAATGTGCTGTACAAATGCCATCAGCTGAGAATCCCTCAACTGATTTAACCATGCACTGGAGCTGTAGGGAAAAATAATAATCTTTTCTAAAACAATACACAATTAAGAGAACTTTTCTGCCGTACTACAAGTGTTATGAAGAACATGTGGTCAGAAAGGAGTGTTATATCAGTTCTCCCTATTTTTATAAAGTTTGCTTATGAGGTCTTCTTTAACAATAGTTACCCCATCTGCCACAAGGGCTGCTTTCCTTGCTTTCCTAGCTCTGTAACTCAGAGGTCAATAATTTTTAGCTCAATTTTTTTTTCCTGCATGATATTGACTATAAAACTGTGATTTTCAATTGTCTTTTAGTGCTTTGAGCTTTACTTGAAAAAAACAGAACACTTTTTTTCTTTAAGTTGACCAGGTTTGGCCTGAAAAGATGACGCGGAGAAAGAACTGTTAAGAATTGCTCAACAAATTTACCAAAATAGGACCACTATCCTGGGTGAGTCTAGTCAGTATTTTCGTAAAGATCCAAATGCAATGCAACTTTCATTACAATTGTCCTTTTCAATGCTTTCTCCCTGTCTTTCTCTGCTGCATGCTTCAGAACTAGGAGCGGCATGCATGGTCTGCTGTCATTAACTGGACTCAGCCAGGAATCAGTTCAGCCTAAATTACAGTGCCTCTAATTCCTGATTGCTTCACTCTTACAGATATACTGTTTTCAAGCTGGCTGTTCCTATTTTCCTGACTTAATTACATGAATAAATGTTCCCAAATGCTTCAGGGAGAAAAACAGTCCTTTCCAGGAGGCTCAAGAAAGGGCAAAAATACGTAGTCCCAGTTTTCAAAGTTCGAGAGTTGACTAGAACTGATAATTTACTAGGTCTAGATAGATTTTTATTTGCATATACATTCTGAAACAGAGACATTTCTGCTAAGCCGGGCATCATATTACAGAGGTGAGAAAAACAGACATTTATAAGCCTGTCACAGGGCACACAAATGAACCAATAAAACTCTAAGATGGCTTGGGATTAAGAAATGTTAAGCAAGCAATGATTGGACATGTTTCTGGGTATTTTCTTGATTTTCTAGGATGGCTTTTTGTTTTGTTTGAAGGGGGGTGGAAGAAGAATATCCTTTCAGAGAACAGTATTTTCTGGGGCTGTGATCCATTGTGGCTCTGTACAGCTTCGATGAACAGCTGAAGCATCTTGGGGGCTGTTGAAGAGATGCATCCCGGCAAGTGGCAACAGCCAGCAGAGGTCATGTTAGCTGGGAGCAAAGGGCAGCATGGCCAGGGGCAACAGCTGGTGATGGATGGGACTAGCTGGAGTGTCCAGTGCCAGCCCTGTGGAGGGAAGCTGGAGGCAGTTGGCCAATAGTCAGCTGTGCCTCCAGCAAGCCTTCACCATGAAGAAGAGCCCAGTGTGGCACAGCAGTGGGGCATGTGTTGGGCGATACATGCTGGGCTTTTCTGAGCCTCAGGGGTTCAGAGTGCAGGAGGGAAGCAGCACGGGCAGTTGTGGCCTCAAGAGGAGGGAGGTGGTCCGGGCTGGTTGCTCGCGTGCTCTGGAAGGCAACAGCTTTGGTTTGGGAAATCGCACGAGTTTTCCAATGCAAGAATAATTTTCTTGTTCTTTTTGTCCCTCCTCCAACAAAGTTCTGCTTGTTTAGGTCCATCTGCTTAAGCGACTGTTTACATGGCAGGCTACCTTGTTCGTTGTCTGCCCAGACTCTTTTTCTTCCTCCGGATGGATCCAGGTCTGATGATGTTTGTGTTTTTGATGAAGACCATAAGAAATTGCATGTGGCCTTTTTTTTCTTCCAGTTAGTGCCTGGCAGAAGTATTATACTTGTGAAATCTATGAACCCGGCATAACAAAAAGAAACCATACACCAGCTTGGACGTACTTCCAGCCTAGCAGGCAATAACAATACATTTGTTGCGCTTCATCTATCCTTTGAATTTAAAATGATTGACAGCTTGTAGCCGCCATCTGTCAGTGGAAAATCCCGTTGTTACAAGAAAGCAATTTACTCACAAACTTAGAAAGGAGATTCTATCCTGCTGCCTTCATTGTTAAGATGCAAAACACTGACATGAAAAAAAATGTGGTAGCCATCACTTCAGGATTTTCTTTTGTAACCCCTGATGGGATCACGTGTCCGCCCCAGGCACTTGCACAGAACAGTTTGAAACCCACTGCTGTGAAGTGGTAGTAGGTGGGGTTTCATCCAATTGTTGAGGAATAGCATGAATGAAATTTTCTTTTAAAACAAAATGCGAAATTGGGGATGCTCACAGAAATCCACTTTTGTAACTGATACATATAATAAATTTTCTCCTCATCTATTCCTAATCAAGATGAAGACAGATTTGTAACATCTAGAAAATACACTTCTCTGAAAGGCCTTTGTGACATTAAGCTCATGTGGTCACCTAGACTAAGCACCTCTGGGTGGGTATGAATCTATCAAATCTGGGATTTGAGGAACCTTCAGAACATCTCTGGGAGGTTGAGAGGTCAGGAAGTGAGCTCTGAAGTTAGATAATACATGTTTCTGTGTGCACTGGCTGTGAGTCTAAAGAGACCGAAAGTAGGAACTGAGCAGTGAATGTGTAAACCCGCTATGATCCATTTTCAATTGTCCAGGGATCATGGGGAGGGTGGGAAGAACTAACCTGGATAAGACAGGATCAGACAAAAATAACATAGTTGAGTTAGACCAAAGGAACCTACCTAGTGTGTGCCCCTTTGTTAAAAGCATCCTGGGAAGAGCAGAGGCAGCTTTAAACAGCCAAAGGCAGAGCCGTGCCTGGGGTGTGTGAGTGGTGTTTGCCAGCATCAGGAGGCAAGGGAGGAACTGCAGCAGTGCTGCAGCCAGATGCTGTAAGGATGCTAGGAGCTGGTTATCCACTGTCTGAGAGTTCAGCCACTGATGATCAGTATTTGCTTCTCCTATCAGAAGCAGCATTCCAGGGCAAGATTACACACTGTACTAGAAATGTTGCAGCTGAATGATTCCGTCCGAAATTACTGGTTTGTCAAAACTGACACACTTCATGAAGATTTGTGAATTCAGAGAAATTTGTTTTGAAGGGTAATGAGAAAGCTTGAAGAAATCAGGCAATTCTGGTTGACTTCTTCAATATGGAATGTTTCAACTTTTCTGCTTCAAACTAAGTTTGTTTCATTTTTCAGTTTTCTATAGTCTATAGAATATGTACTAGCTAGACTGAAAATTTTTAAATCCACAGAATATCTCTGAATTATTAATTTATGCTTTTGCTGGGTATGGTGACCTTTTTTCTCTTCTTCTGTACATAATTTTATAAGTAGAGGAAATTTTAAAATTCCTTGGAGCGGGAGCCCAACCAACACAGATTTCCTCTCTCCTTGTGCTCCAGATTGCACGTTTGTCACAGACTTGGCAGATGGCTCTTTCACCTACATTGATTTCCACCAAAAATACAGCTTATAGACAGTTGAGAAGACGTGGGTAAGCAGATTGGTAATATTCCATGCTCTTTTTCTAGCAGTAAATTTTCCAGTCTGAAATAGCAACAGTGTGGTGTCTAAACCCCATTCTGTTATTATAAACCTTGCATGCAGTTTCAATCAATGTGCATCCAGGTACCCCGTTATCA